>NC_083683.1:66915576-67516538 GCF_033118175.1 Dama dama
CATAATAATAAATTACTTTATGCAATGATACTGACAAGTCCAACTGATAGAAACAGATTGGAAGCCAGTGCTATTGATTTACTAGTAGAAGAAGTAAATAATACTGCTAGGAAGTAGTCTAACAGCTGTGAGATTTCAGTATCCTCTGGACTCCAGCCTTCAGAGAGCAAACAAATGGCACAGGTTAATCTGAAAGTTGAGTTAGTAGAGATTTATCAAAAGAGTTTCCACTGGTACTTAAAAAAGGCAGCGGTGTAAGAGAAGAGGACATTGGTGAGCAGAAGTGCTGAGCAAAACTGATAGTCAACTGACAAGTTTGAATTAAGCACGTACTATGTTCTGTGCATTGGAGTTACGTGAGGCAAGGAAAAATAGTCCCTATTCTCAAGAGCTTATATTCTTAATAAACATATTACTACATAATTAATAGAGGTGTGATGAAGACTGAGAAGAAAATTAAGCCAGAGTAGGGAAAGAAAAAAATAAATGTTTTTTAGATGTTTGTTAATGAGGGTCTTTCTGATAAGGTGAGTTTTAAATAGAGACATTAATAAAATAATGGGGTTATCAGTGAGGATATCTGGAACACAGTCTTTCCAGGCAGAGCCTGGAATTACTCGGCATTAATCATAGACAAGTAAGGAGCCGACTTGGGACAAAGGAAAGTAAACTGGGTACAACATGAGGGGAAATTGAAGCAGGGGTCACAGGCTGGGGATGAGGGTAGAGGATGGAGATGGTGAGATTCCTTTTAAGGAGGATGATCATTCTTAAAGGGATTTTAGCAGACAGCAAAATGTTCTACTGTATTTCAAAAGGATCATTGTGTTGGCTGTGTGGAAAGCAGAGCAGAGATGAGAGCTAGCAATAGCAGAATTGGTATTTCCAAACTAGACGCTGTTAAGCCCAGATCACGTCAGTTTGCCTCTTACTCAGTTCACAACCATCTTTAAGCCTCTCTGCTCCTTTCCTAGAACCCTCCACACCGGCCTTATGCTGTTTTCTGCTCAGTCGCTCAGTCGTGCCTGACTCTTTGCGACCCCATGGACTGTAGCCCACCAGGCTCCTCGGTCCATGGGGATTCTCCAGGGAAGAATACTAAAGTGGGTTGCCATGCCCTCCTCCAGGGAATCTTTCCAACCCAGGGATCGAGCCCAGGTCTCCGGCATTGCATGTAGATTCTTTACCGACAGCCACCGGGAAAGCCTGAACTGGCTTTAATTCCAATGAACCTTATGTCATTACATCATCTTCTCCATCTCTTCCATTGTTGATAACATCAACCTGAAATTCGTTTCTGCTTCATCCTCCCCTCTCTCATTGCCCACATCCAATCAGCCACTAAGTCTCTTCTGTCCATTTCTACTCTTGCAAACTGCTTTCAACTATCCAGACCTCATGGCTCAACATCCGTGCTCGCCTAACTCTAATATATTTCTATCTCAGCTGCCAAATTGAGACCTCAAATATATAAACCAGAGATTTTTCTAAAACTCATTTCTTAAAACTTTTCTCTAGATTCCTATTTCTTGAAATATAAAGAGCAAAATCTTTAAATGAATCCCACTTGTGCCTGCTTACTCACCTACTTCTGAAGTCTCATAGCCAACAACTCTTCTCTTCTTGTTCAAGAGAAGAGAAGAGTTGTAACTCTTTGATGTTCTATTGGGACAAAGGAAAGTAAACTGGGTACAACATGAGGGGAATAGTTCAAATGTAACTATTTGATCTTCTCTTCTTTTCTAGAACTAAGATCTTCCCTGGCTTATACGATTCCACTTCAGCACAACATCATTCACTCCCCTAACCTCCCCTTCTTTTTCAGTTCAGTTCAGTTGCTCAGTTCTGTCTGACTCTTTGCAACCCCGTGGACTGGAGCACGCCAGGATTCCCTGTCCATCACCAACTCCCAGAGCTTACTCAAATTTATGTCCATCAAGTCAGTGATGCCATCGAACCATCTCATCCTCTGTCATCCCCTTCTCCTTCTGCCTTCAATCTTTCCCAACATCAGGGTCTTTTTCAGTGAATCAGTTCTTTGCAGCAGGTGGCCAAAGTATTGGAGCTTCAGCTTCAGCATCAGTCCTTCCAATGAATATTCAGGACTGTTTTTCTTTAGGATTGACTGGCTTGATTTCCTTGCAGTCCAAGGGACTCTCAAGAGTCTTCTCCAACACCACAGTTCAAAAGCATCAATTCTTTGGCACTCAGCTTTCATTATAGTCCAACTCTCACATCCATACATGACTACTGGAAAATCAATAGCTTTGACTAGATGGACCTTTGTTGGCAAAGTAATGTTTCTGTTTTTTAATATGCTGTCTAGATTGGTCATAACATTTCTTCCAAGGAGCAAGTGTCTTTTATCCTTGGTGGCTGCAGTCACCATCTGCAGTGATTTTGGAGCCCCCAAAATAAAGTCAGCCACTGTTTCCATTGTTTCCCCATCTATTTCCCATGAAATGATAGGACCAGATGCCATGATCTTAGTTTTCTGAATGTTGAGCTTTAAGCCAACTTTTTCACTCTCCTCTGTCACTTTCATCAAGAGGCTCTTTAGTTCCTCTTCACTTTCTGCCATAAGGGTGGTGTCATCTGCATATCTGAGGTTATGGATATTTCTCCCAGAAATCTTGATTCCAGCATGTGCCAGAATCAATCCCTTTTTAACTCTTACTTATTTCATTTCTTAATCTCCATTTTGCTATTGCAAGAGTCCACTGACTTCTTATGTGGACCTGGACTGCATCTGTGTGTTTCCATCATAGCCTGTAGATTTACATAGCCCTTATGCACTGTAAGCTCCACAAAGACAAGGGCTATATTTCTCTTCTGTTCCCAGAATCTGTCAATGTATAGAATGTGATAGAGTAAGATATACATAAATGAATGAATAAATGAATGTGTTTCCCTCTCATCCTAACTCAACATGTTTATTGATAATCTTTCTCCTATATGATTATGTTTAAGATATTGTTTGGTAGCAATAATTTCTTTCCTCCATGAAGAGATCAGACTTCATTTGGCTTTATTCTTTCTGAAAGTTTTCAGTACAAAATTAAATCCTGTATTCAAGATTACAGTAGATTGGGAGAAGTAATACACATACAGTTATTATGAATTTTCCTCTTTATTAGCAGAACACTGGAGGAGGAAGGGAAAAGCATAATCTCTATTCCTTCAATTCTGTGCCAAAACGGCACCTTCTAGTGGATCTTTTCCTACTATGTTCTTTATAATTATCACTTCCCACGTATCATCTTATTCTAGCCAGCTCTATGTGTGTGTGTGTGTGTGTGTGCGCGCTAAGTCACTTCAGTCGTGTCCAACTCTGTGTGACCTTATGGACTGCAGCCCGCCAGGCTCCTCTGAGATGGTGTTCTCCAGGCGAGAATACTGGAGTGGGTTGCCATGCCCTCCCGCAGACGCTCTTTCCCACCCAGAGATAGAACCCACATTTCTTATGTCTCAGGCATTGGCAGGGAGTTCTTTACTACTAGTGCCGCCTGGGAAGCCCAGCCAGCTCTATACCTTTCTCTAATAGTCCTCTCCTTCATTTAAGTGGAATTCCTAGAGTACCCTGACACTCTACCTGAGACTTTCTGTATCTCCTGTGTATTTCTTAACCCTGTTCTCCAACTTTCATTGATCAGTTCTCTTTTCAGACCCCAGAACCAAATCGGGAGTTTACTTCTATACATCGAATTCTTCTTCATCAATTCTTGATGATAGGTCAGGGAGAGGATCGTGGCTCTGTCCCGTATACTTGTGTTTTTCCTGGCTTCCAGCTAAGTCTTTTCTCCTAGCCCTGATGCTCACAAACTGCCCACTGCACGGTCAGCTCACTGATGCTTGTAGTCTTTGCACTAGATGCCCAGTCAGGGCTAAATCCTTGAAGATACTGATACGTTTCCTCTCTGGTGCTGTTTTTTTTTTTTTTTTTTGGCTGTTCTTGTTGTACTTGGAAGTTCAAGCTTGAATCTAGTACATATTACTCACTGAGTTTATCTTGGAATCCAAAATGAATTGTGTGATCCGAAAAACCATTGAGAAAGGTGAGTTGGAGTCAATTGTGCGATGTTCCTGGGATATATTATGAAGCAATTGTGGACATGCCTGTCTGTAGAAAATGAGTATCTGGTAATTGGACAGAAGCTAATGAGGGCCCTGAAATAAGAACAGAGACAAAAGTTACTAGGGCATCCTACTGGGAGGAACCAAATCTCAAGCTTTGAGTAGCTTTTAATGAGTCAGATCTCCATCATCATATAATTTCTTAATTGGTCAGTCCTTCCATCTTAAGAGTGGTGTCTTCCTCTTCTAAGCGATCTATTGCTGGTTGAGTTATTTTACTGTTTAATTTTATTTTAAAATTCCATGGAATTATATCTTTCCTCTTCAACTGTAACTTTTTTTTAAGTTGGCACACCTCCAGCAATAAAGTCCATTTCACCTTATAATGATTAATAAGCACATACTATGCTAATCCAATACTCTCCTGTGACAACAATGACTTGGGTACAACCTTAGGGAGCGTAGTAATAGGTACCAAGTAAAAGATGTCAAAGATTCACGCTGAACACTATTATAGTTCACATAATTTTATTCTCACATTTGTATATGTTTGTGTGTGCCTGCTAAGAAAGGCTATTCAGACAATGCAAAAGATCATTTAGAAAACAATTCAAGGCTGATTGGGAGATAAAATGATTTAATCATTTTAAAGAGACAGAACTTAATGAGTTCAGTGGTTTCCTTAAGCACATTTTATAATTTTTTTTTAAACTTTGCAAGTTCAAAATGAGAAAAAGCAGCAGTTTAATTTTATTGCCATGTCTCTTATCATTTCAGGAAAAAAAAAAAACCTAGGCCAAATCTAAATTTAAGAAGTATGTAAGTGATTCTAACTTGTCCCATAGTAAATCTCTGACCTCTATGTCAGCCAAGCTAAGAAATATAGAACACAGGCTGTTCAGTTCAAATTAAAGAAGTCCTGTCACATTGAAAGGCTGCAGAAAGGTATTCTGTTGAGTGTACAAGATTTTAAATGAGAGTTTACCACTCATCCTTCTTGCTTTTTTCCTCATTGATTTTTTTTTTAATACCAGAAATGCTTTCAAACTTTTGCCAGAAAATGAGTTTCTCTATAGAACCATAGAGCTCCTTTGACTAGCATATAAAAGATATTCCAGTGGGTTTTGTCATACATTGATATGAATCAGCCATAGATTTACACGTATTTCCCATCCCGATCCCATCCCCCCTCCCACCTCCCTCTCCACCCAATTTAGCCTCCAACTAATAAAAAAAAAAAAAAAAAAAAAAAGATATTCCACCAGGATGGTATCAGTGGTCACAGAAGTATGTTTTTAATTGAATATATGTGTATTATCTTTTTATTATTCTTGTGAATTAAAATGTTTCAGTGCTTCCAAGTACATTTCTTAAAAAATAAAATTGTATCAAAAGAAATTTCAGTGCAAAGTGAGCTACAGCCTTACAGAATCCTTGAATTCTTAACCTAGAAAGTAGGCACTAGTTGATGAAAACCTGGTAACTCCCATTTCCCATTGTCTTCTCTTATATTTGCTTATATTCCCCCACCTCTTTGCTTTAATCACTGGTCTGCTGTTCTTTTCTTTGTGTATATTCCTTCCCTTAGATCCCCCTTTTACTTCTAGAGCTTTAATCTCACTTCTATACATATGGCCTACGAAGCCTTCATCAACATCAACTCTCTTTAGGACTCCAGAAACATAGCTATATAATATATATATATATATACACATATATATATATATATATGTATATGTATATAGTAGACATTTCTTATTACAAATCTACTCATCCTCTCAATTTCAAATGTCAAGACCCAAAGTCAATATTGTATCTACCAATCTTCAGTCCTTTTAAAATGTCCTCATTACCGTTGATCAAAGTATTGAGGTGTGCTGTGGATCACAGTGGCAATAATGAGAGAGAAGGTATTCTTGAACCAGCCCAGTGTAGTCGATCTGGAGTGCCATTAACAATGAAAATTCTAAAAGGTGCCCAACCTAGACACTGTTCTGTGTCAGGGACAGATCTATTCTCCTCATTTGACCAAGGAGTTAGTAACACACTTCCCAAATGATCTCATCTCTGTTTCTCTCTCCTTTTATCTGAATCCACACGTTACTTGTGGTTTCAACCATCACTTTTTACATCATTTAGAAGATGACATTTTTCAGTAAGGTCAAGAATTTTTTAGATAATGTTTTTATCTGAAAAACACCAAACAAGCTTCAACTAACTGCTTGGAGAATGAAAAGTTCTTCATCACTCCTATATAATGCCTTAGAGCCTTGATTATATTGTCCCTGGGGTTGGTTTTTTCATTTAGGTAGAAATATTCCTAGAAATTTCTCATAGAACTAGATAGTGTAATAGAGAATATTCTTCTAGAGACATTCTGATTTCATTCCTTCTAGATCAGTGATAGAAAAGGAAGAATATTCACCATATTTTATTATTATTTCAAATTCAATTAATAATAATCAATTTCAGTTCAGTTCAGTCACTCAGTCATGTCAGACTCTTTGCAACACCATGAACTGCAGCACACCAGGCTTCCCTACCCTTTACTAGCTCTGGAGTTTGCTCAGACTAATGTCTACTGAGTCCCGGGTACCATCCAACCATCTATCCTCTGTCGCTCCCTTCTCCTCCTGCCCTCAATCTTTCCCAGCATCAGGGTTGTTACCAACGAGATAGCTTTTCACATCAGATGCCAAAGAACCACAGCTTCAGCTTTAGCATCAGTCCTTCCAGTGAATATTTAGCATTGATTTCCTGTAGGATTGTCTTGTTTGATCTCCTTGCTGTCCAAGGGACTTTCAAGTATTTTCTGCCACACCATAATTCAAAAGCATCAACTTTTCGGTGCTCAGCCTCCTTATGGCCCAACTCTTACATACGTAATAACTATTGGAAAAACCACAGCTTTGACTACAAGGACCTTTGTCGGCAAAGTGATGTCTCTTTTTTAATATGCTGTCGAGGTTTGTTACACCTTTTCTTCCAAGGAGCAAGCGTCTTAATTTCATGGCTGCAGTCACAGTTGGCATTGATCTTGGAGCTCAAGAAAACAAAATATGTTACTGTTTCTACTTCCCCATCTATTTGCTATGAAGTGATGGGACCAAATGCCCAAAACTATTTGACTGTTTTTCTCCTTACGATTAGTCAGGTCTCCTATCAGATGCCTTATTCTCAGGCTTCATGAGATGCTTTCCATGTAAGTCACAGTCCTTCTTTTCTGGGTTCTTAAAAAATGTGTTAGAAATACCAATTTTGCTGTTTATTAGTGAGGACCATGACTCACACAAAAACAATATACAGGACACCCATCATTCAGCAAACTGTTGGAGACTATGTTGAAACTTAAGAATTTATCTGATATTTTAGGTAGCTCAGTGGTAAAGAACCTTCCTGTCAATGCAGAGACACAGAAGATGTGGGTTCAATCCCTGGGTCAAGAAGATCCCCTGGAGGAGGAAATAGCAACCCACTCCAGCATTCTTGCCTGGAAAATCCCATGGACAGAGGATCCTGGCGGGCTATGGTCCACAGGGTCGCAAAGAGTTGGACACTACTAAACACGCATGTTGAAGTATAATTGACACACAATAAGTTGTGTGTATTTAAAGTGGAGAATTTTATAAATTTGAAATAAATGTATGTGAAACACTATACTCACAATAATTAACATCGTCATAATCCTTTTAACTTCCTTCTGTTCTTTTATGATTCTTCTCACCTGCCTTTCCCTATCCACCTCTTCTCACCCAAACAATCACTGATCAGCTTTCTGTTATTTACATATTAGTTTGCATTTTCTTGAATGCAATTACATGAAATTAATAGCATATACTCTTTTGATCTGGGTTTTTCACTCAGCATGATTATTTTGAGATTCATCCATGTATTTTCATGAATTGTAGCTCATTTATTTTGATTAATAATATTCCAATGTGAGGATGTATGACAATTTATTTATCCATTCTGGGTAGTTTCTAGTTTTGGATGAATATAAATATAGCTGCTATAAATATCCATATATATATATATACACCTTTGTATGGACATGCAATTTTATTTCTTTTGGATATATACCTATGAAATACAATACATATGGTAGATATATCTTTAACTTTGTAAGTTGCTACCAAACAATTTTCCAAAGTGGTTGTACCATTTTACATTTCTACCAGTGGTGTATGAGTGTTGCAGTTTTTCCATCCTCAACAATAATTGATACATTAGTTTTTAAAATTTTAGCTATTCTAATAGATATGTACTGGTAGCTCATGTCTTTTTTGTGTGTATGTGTGTGTGTTTTATATAGATACTGTTTTTATTGAAATATAGTTGATTTACAATGTACTGTTAGTTTCAGATGTACAGCAAAGTAATTCATTTATATATATATAACTGAATATACATATATATATTCTTTTTTTACATTCTCTTCCTTATAGGTTATTAGAGAATATTCAATATAGTTCCCTGTGCTATATAGTCAGTCCCTATTGGTCTCATGTAGCTTTAATTTGATTATTCCTAATGGAAAAGATGTTGAGCATCTTTTCAAGTGATTATTGGCCTGGTGTTCCTTTTGTGAAGTAACTTCTAAAATATTTTACCCATTTTTAACATCCTTATGTATTCTGGGCATAAATACTTTATTAGATATGTGATTTGTAATTTTTTCTCCTCATCTGTGGCTTGAATGTTTGATTTTTGAGAAAAAGCCTTAATTTTGATTAAGGCCAACTTAGTGATTTTCGTTGTTGTTTTCTTTTTTGCTTTAGGTGTTATATATTAGAAACTATTGTCTACTCCAAGGTCACAGAGACTTCCTCTTTTATTTTCTCTTAGATGTTTTACAAGCTGTAAATTTTATATTTAGGTCTATGATCTGTTTCTATTTAATTTTTGCATGTAATGTATGATATAATAGCCAGAATTCATAATATTAATACATTTGACTGTTATAAAAAATAGTGACTTGAACTGCTCTGGTCCACTTGAACACAGATATTTTCCAATAAAGATGTGCTACTGACAAAGTCAATTCCTAGGTAGGTTGATAAGAAGTCCAGGGCCCCCAAGGTGGAGAAAGGGGTCTGGAGCCCTTGAGGAGAAAGGGGTCTAGGGTTCTCAAGGAGAAAAGGACAATTTTTTTTTCTACATTGCTTTGTCTTAGTCAATATAACAATGTTGCTGGAGGACATGATTTTCCTTAACAAGAAACTGCTGACTAGTCTTGTTATCTTAAGACATATATTGTGGGAGTGGGTCTTATAAGACCTTTCTATTGTTAGTTCTAATCTTGTTAATTTAAGATGTATGTTGTGGGAGTGGGTCTGGTAAAAGTATACAAGGCCTTGATAAGCCTCGTGAGGGGGGCACTCTCTGCCCACTTCTGATGCCTGTTTTAGAAACTTTCTCTGTCCTTTCTTCACTTTAATAAAACTGAGCTACACAAAAGCTCTTGAGTGATCAAGCCTGGCCCCTGGTCCCAAAGCTAAATTTTCTTCTTCAGAGATCATGAATCTGATGTCGTTCACCGTAAGCTATCACTTCCACACGGTCTGCCTGTTTGGTCGAATTTGTAGATGCAGAGCTATGAATACAGAGAGCCCACTATAAAGTTAAACACAGAGTTTCGACTGTGTGGAAGGTTGTAGCCCTTAGCCCTTACACTGTGTGTGGGTCAGATGTACTTTATTCTAGTCATTATGCTTTATGTCCTAATACAATAAGCAAACTTAAGGAGCATGGGAAAATGGGAAGGTAAGAAAACATGTAATAGAGTCATGATAGAAAAAAGTTGTCATATGCTTGACTGATGACTTCTATGTTGGATCCAATGAATTTAACTGCTTAAATTCAGGTTGAGTAAAACATAACTTGATAGTAGAAATAAGTATGAACAAAAGAAATTAGTAAATTTAATGATCTTAAGAGCAATAATAATAGCCATTTCATTTGCAGGTATGTTATTTTGCTATGATATTAGTGTACTATACAGAATCATTCAAAGTCTGTTCTCATCTTTTTTGCCAATTTTGCTTTCCAAAATTATTCTTCATGAATTCTAAACTGCATTCATCCCTCATGGATTCACAGCTTTTCTTCAGCATGCCATAGTTTTTCTTCAAATTCCATAGACTGAAAGCTAGAGACTGATGTCAAGGTCTTCCAACTTGAACATTCCTAGTCATTCAAGTTCAATTATTACCCTATTGTGAAGACTTCAGTCTTTACAGAAGTCACTGCTCTCTGGGCAGAGTAAGTTGATATATCTCTGTCACTAGCTCCTTAAATATATCTCTGTTCCAGCACCGTGTATGCCCAAGAATTTTGCCTCCTGTGAACACTCTTCACGTAGAAAGGCCCTATGTCGAGCTCTGCTCCTTAATACACATCAGAGCAGAGTTCAGTAATGAAGAGCAAAGACAGTGAGAAGATTCAAAAACTCAGCTTTGTTCTCTTCTTTTAAATGAATGGATAAAGAAGAGGTGCTATATATACGTATATATACATACATATATATACACAATGGAATACTACTCAGTCATAAAATGAATGGTTTTTTTTTTCATTCTGACAACATGGATAGAACTTGAAGGTATTATGTAAAGTAAAACAAGTTAAGTAGAGAAAGAAAATTATGGTACGATTTCACTCGTAGCTGGAATATAAAAAATAAATAAACAAAAACAAACATGTAGACCCAGAGAACAGAGGAGTAGTTACTGGAGGAGAAGGGTCGGGGGAGGGTGAAATGGGTAAAGGAGGTGATGGTTGGAGACTGAGTTTTTGGTGGTGAGCATCTTGTGAGTGTACACAGAGTAAAACTATACTGTCATACACATGACAGTTATATAGTATTACAAACCAGTTACCTTAATAAAAATGAATAAAAGAACTCAGTTTGCAGACAATTGAGCAGTATGAGGGATTTTATTTGTAGAAAATTTATCAGAGGCTAGGTTATCTGAAAGACTCTGTGTGTGGAAATGGGATCACCCTATATAGATTCAGACACTAGTACAATGGACACAAGATAGCTATGAGATACTGTGGGTCAGATATTTGAGGAGTTTGCCTTTATACAGTTAAAAGTTGCCTGAAAAAAAAAAAAGATCGATTTTAAGAAGCTTATTCTGTTCAGCAGTTTGTTCAATATATGTTCTATAAATACTTGGCAGGCATATTACAGATGAAACTAAAACATTTGGTGAGTCTAGATGAAAGTCCATCTATTAACATTTCTGACTGTTTAAATTCGGAAACTTGAACTCTCTATTCAGACTTCGTCCAAGAGTTTGTTTCACAAATGTCTTTTCTTTCTTTGATTTCCCACCCTCCCCTTACTTTCCATTATATTCCATTTCACTACTATTGCTGCTGCTGCTGCTAAGGCGCTTCAGCCGTGTCCGACCCTGTGCGACCCCACAGACGGCAGCCCACCAGGCTCCCCCGGCCCTGGGATTCTCCAGGCAAGAACACTGGAGTGGGTTGCCATTTCCTTCTACCAGGCTCTAAAAGAATGAATTCCAGCAATTAATGCAGTTTAGCTTCTTAATGGGCATGTCTACTTTCAATTCTTGTCTTTTCTAATTTATTATTTACAACAGAGCGATGTCTTGAAGACATTTGCAATGTTATCCCCGTCCACCTACAGGATCAGGTTGGTGATTAGAAGTTATTGAGCATGTACAATACTAATTACTTCTACCACCCGTCACCTCATTTATCTCATTTAATCTTCACAACAAGCCTGTGACGTATTAGTAATATACTTACTATAATATATTATACTTATATTATATTATTATATTTATTATATATATTAAATATAATATATTATATTAATTATATTATAAGTATATTATACACCCAGTGAAATTTGCCCAAGGTAATGTAATTAGAAATAGATTTAAGGGACTAGATCTGATAGACAGAGTGCCTGATGAACTGTGGATGGAGGTTCATGACATTGTGCAGGAGACAGGAATCAAGACCCTCCCCAAGAAAAAGAAATGCAAAAAAGCAAAATGACTGTCTGAGGAAGCCTTACAAATAGCTGTGAAAAGAAGGGAAGCAAAAAGCAAAGGAGAAAAGGAAACATATAGCCATTTGAATGCAGAGTTCCAAAATAGCAAGGAGAAATAAGAAAGCCTTCCTCAGTGATCAGTGCAAAGAAATAGAGGAAAAAATAGAATGGGAAAAACTAGATCTCTTCAAGAAAATCAGAGATACCAAGGGAATGTTTCATGCAAAGATCAGGTCAATAAAGGACAGAAATGGTAGGGACCTAACAGAAGCAGAAGATATTAAGAAGAGGTGGCAAGAATACACAAAAGAACTGTACAAAAAAGATCTTCATGACCCAGATAATCACAATGGTGTCATCACTCACCTAGAGCCAGACATCCTGGAATGTGAAGTCAAGTGGGCCTTAGGAAGCATCACTATGAACAAAGCTAGTCGATGTGATGGAATTCCAGTTAAGCTATTTCAAATCCTGAAAGATGACACTGTGAAAGTTCTGCACTCAATATGCCAGCAAATTTGGAAAACTCAGCAGTGGCCATAGGACTGGAAAATGTCAGTTTTCATTCCAATCTCAAAGAAAGGCAATGCCAAAGAATGCTCAAACTACCGCAAAATTGAACTCATCTCACACGCTAGTAAAGTAATGCTCAAAATTCTCCAACCCAGGCTTCAAAAATACATGAACCGTGAACTTCCAGATGTTCAAGCTGGTTTTAGAAAAGGCAGAGGAACCAGAGATCAAATTGCCAACATCCACTGGATCATCATTAACAAATAGATGTTCCAGGAAAACATCTATTTCTGCTTTAATTGACTATGCCAAAGCCTTTGACTCTGTGGATCACAATAAACTGTGGAAAATTCTGAAAGAGATGGGAATACCAGACCACCTGACCTGCTTGTTGAGAAACCTGTAGGCAGGTCAGGAAGCAATAGTTAGAACTGGACACGGAACAACAGACTGGTTCCAAATAGGAAAAGGAGTATGTCAAGGCTGTATATTGTCACTCTGCTTATTTAACTTATATGCAAAGTACATCATGAGAAACAGACTGGAGGAACCACAAGCTGGAATCCAGATTGCCGGGAGAGATATCAATAACCTCAGATATGCAAATGACATCACCCTTATGGCAGAAAGTGAAGAAGAACTAAAGAGCCTCTTGATGAAAGTGACAGAGGAGAGTGAAAAAGTTGGCTTAAGGCTCAACATTCAGAAAACTAAGATCATGGCATCTGGTCTCATTGCTTCATGGGAAATAGATGGGGAAACAGTGGAAATAGTGTCAGACTTTATTTTTCTGGGCTTCAAAATCACTGCGGATGATGACTGCAGCCATGAAATTAAAAGACGCTTACTCTTTGGAAGGAAAATTATGACCAGCCTAGACAGCATATTGAAAAGCAGAGACATTTCTTTGCCAACAAAGGTCCATCTTGTCAAGGCTATGCTTTTCCAGTGGTCATAAATGGATCTGAGAGTTGGACTACAAAGAAAGCTGAGCACCGAAGAATTGATGCTTTTGAACTGTGGTGTTGGAGAAGACTCTTGAGAGTCCCTTGGACTGCAAGGAGATTCAACCAGTCCATCCTAAAGGAGATCAATCGTGGATGTTTATTGGAAGGACTGATGCTAAAGCTGAAACTCCAATACTTTGGCCACCTGATGTGAAGAGCTGACTCATTTGAAAAGACCCTGATGCTGGGAAAGATTGAGGGCAGGAGGAGAAGGGGATGACAGAGGATGAGATGGCTGGATGGCATCACGGACTCGATGGATGTGGGTTTGGGTGGACTCCGGGAGTTGGTGATGGACAGGAAGGCCTGGCGTGCTGCGGTTCATGGGGTCACAAAGAGTTGGACACAACTGAGCAACTGAACTGAACTGAACTGAATGTAATTAGTAAGTGATGAAGATGGAAATCTTTCTGGTTTGATTCCAAAACTGTTAAGCCATCTTTACATTCTCTTTGAACACCTTATTCTGGCTCTCAATAACTGCATTTTGTTGATACTATTTATCCACTCCTATTTTCCACTGCTTCTTGTCCTATATTAATTTATTTCTGATGTGTTGATCAGTTCTCTACCACCTGAATGTGTCTCATGTATTCTTCATATAATATGATAACTTTCTTAGTTTTTCTGAACTTTAGTTTCCTCTTCTGTAAAAGTAGGGTAATACTACTTATTTCTTAAGGCTTTTGTGGGGGTTAGCTAAAAAACCTTGCATAAAGTATAGACCAGGCACATAGTAGACTTTAAATAAATGTAAACTGTTATCATCCTTATAATTATTACTGTTACACATTCTAATAACAATTCATGAATGGCGTGTATAAGTAAACATATGTTAGAAATGTGTAATAAAAAAGGACCATGCAAATTCTCATTTGAACCTCATAGATGTTCATATTACACTGTGATTCCATTGTGAACAGGATCCATGAATGCAGACCCCCTGAGTTACTGCTATTCTATCTTGCACAGGTACCTTAACAAAAATTCCTTTGAGTGGTATTTATTTAAATTAGCCTATATCAAATCCTATCTCATGAATTGCTTAATGTAGCATTCGCTTAATGTGAAGTAGATTCAAATATTGCATATTGAATTTTAAAAACTAAATATTGAGATATTTTGGCACTTCTTCCACTTGGTTTTAAGGCATATTAAAGCAAAACTGATTAATTTTAATATTATAAAAATAAATGATAATGCTATCTAGAAAACTTAGAAAAATGCTTAGTAAACATGTATCCTGAATTAAAGAATATAAAGGACTTATTTTAAACATTGTTTTCTTTAAAGAAACCTAGTGTCTGGGGTAAAATGAAAGAGAAAGGTATCCACTTAGTTTATATTTTTATATTCTTATAAGTTTATATTAAGTTTATATTCTTATATTTTCTGTTATGAGGCTTAAAACATTAAGCATTAACCTACAAATATATCAAGCAGTTACAAAATGCAATGGAGCAAGCTCTTGAATTAAAATTGGCTGGAGACTGAAGTGGGGGAGGATCAAAAGCAGAAAGATTCAGGCCTTAGAAAGTACAATCAGAAGACTGTCAAATTTCACTGATATCTCAATGCAGGTTGTAGATTGATGGATGCTACTAACGATACATCAATGGAAATGTCTGTGGCAGTACTGGATATGCCTTTATCAGTGTAAGAAAGGATGTCTGTAAAGATTGATATAAATATTTTGCAGTCTTCTCTCATTATTCATAAGTGCTTTTGATCATCCATTACAGGGCCTATGCCTTATTCCCTTTGTGACTTTCATTTGGAAATGGTGTATAAACATGCTTTACTGTTTTATTTCCAAGCCTCATTATTTCAAGTTATGTTATGCATGGTGTGTGAATGCACATGAACACGTGCGCTTATGCACGTGTATGTGGTATACATATATGTGCATGCTTGTGCACTATTTTCCTGTTCTTATTGAAGTTATTGCTTGCAATTTCTGGTTTCCATGTAGTTGACCATGGCCTGATCTGACCTTTGGTCAGATATATGCAAAATATATTATTAGCCAGAAAAGATAATTAGGTAACTCAGTGCTAGATGTTGGAAAAGATGATCTATAATACTTATGTGTCATAAAATACGAAGAACATAATGTGCTCATCTGAATACTCAACTGCAAACAAAATAAGAAAACATTTAAAAATCTTTTTTTGTAAATAAAGTCATACTCATAAAAAATAATTTTCTGAGCTGGAGGAGGAAATCTTTATTTAAAGTAATACTCAATACTGTCAAAAACTTACAGCAATCTGAATATATATGCATAGGATTTTTTGAATTTATAAATCTACCTTTGGTGGACAGACTCAACTCTAAAAAACATTTATCATGTAAAGCTATTTCCATTTGGACTGACAGTAAATTCTTCCTATGAGAACTGTCTGAATGGATGAAATGAGCTCCTTCCTCACTCTTTATATTTAAGTAATGTGCATCTGACACAACATATTTTATATAATAAATGTTCTTGAGTTTGGTGAGTAAAAAATACAGGAAGTAGATGTCTATTCAACCTGATTTTCTAGTGAAACACAGGATGTTTTCTTTCTCGGAAAGGCCTGTGTAGCTCTGGTGCAGATAAATTTTCCTATACATATCTATTATTAAGTGAAAAATATTTCATTTAAAATAAATACTGGTTGAAAGAATGAATAAATATTTTACCATATTCAATAAACTGGCTCACATATTACAACAAAAAGTTAAAAATAACAGAGGATAAATTACATTTTAAAATGCTTAAAATTTGCTCAATTAATCTACAAAGTTTTAATTAACTCTCTTCTGGGTTGAGTAAGGTGCAATAGATAATTCTGAAGACATTCTTCAAGTAAAATTAAAATCAGTTTAAATCACACATTAGTTTATTCTACCAAGCAACTGGTTTTATCCTAGTTTTACTGAACTAAAGACATCAAATGTGAAACAAATATATATGCAGAATATAATAAAATTCTCCCAGATAATGCATGGAAATAATAAACCAAAGACTGAAACTGGACTGCATTTTAAAGTCAAGTTTCTTTAATAATATAGTTTTAAATGAGTCTGAACCAGAAATTAATTTACATGATGTGAGAGATATTAACTAATTTTGTAACCTCAGTTACTTGTCTAGGCTGTGTTTCTACTATGGTTACCAATGTCCATTAGCTGAGAGGAATATTTAGAAATCCATCTAGGGAGTTTCAGCAAAAAGCCCTAGTCATCATGCAGCCAAGCCATGTCAAAACTCCACGTACTCAAAGTAAGCAGAAGCAATACAATATAACACCCAAAATGTTGGTGTGCATATACATCCTTTCTAACTAAAACATAACGTTACTGTAATTCAGCTTTGTTAGTGATACACCTTTCTGGAAAAGAAAAAAAAAGCTATTATTCTTTCCTGAATTTGTGAAGAATATTTTTTTTGGATAAAAATTCTGGATTTGCAGTTTTCTTTCTTTCAGCACATTAATATTATTTCAACGATTTGGGGCTTGCTTGTTTCTCATGAGAAGTTTGTGAGCATTATCTTTGCTCCCCTGTATATACACAATGAGGCTTTTTCTCTGGCTTTTTCCAATTTTTATTTTTTAGCGATTTGATTATGAGGTTTTTAGTATGAACGTTTGTGTTTTGTGGCTCTATATTTTTATGCTTTTCATTAATTCAGAAAGTTTTCAGCAAGTATTTCTCCATATATATATACTTTCCTCTGAATCCCTTCCTACCTCCCAAACAAAACTACAAGAGTTAGAATGCTTGATATTGTCACGTGAATCACTGAAACTTTTCAATTTTTTAAGTCTTTCTCCTCTCTGTGTTTTATTTTGTATTGTTTCTACTACTGTATCTTCAAGTTCACTGATCTTTATCTTCTGCAGTGTCTAATGTCTGACGGTTGGCAAAACCTTGCAGAGAAATGTTCATTTCAGACATGCTATCTCTCATCTCAAAAAGTTGCACTTAGTTGATTTTTATGTTGCTGTTTATTTCTATTTCATTATGTCCACAATTTCCTTTGTTTAAATCTGTACACTTATAATAACTATTTTAAAGTTCTTGTCTGGACATCAGCAAAACGGCGGCATTGAAATTTCCACCACTTAGCACACGCCACCTCCCCCTTCTCCCACCATAAATTCACAAGAACCACTCCGGGAGTTGGTGATGGACAGGGAGTCCTGGCGTGCTGCAGTCGATGGGGTCGCAAAGAGTTGGATACGACTAAGTGACTGAACAACTGACCTGAAGGGTTCCAGGTGAGAGATTAGAGGGATTACAGAACCCGAGAGAATCACAGAACTAAAAAAAGGAGCTTTTGAGGAGAGACGGCAAGCTAGTCTCACATCACCCTCGGTACCCCTCCTCCAACATCCAGAGACCCGGTGGAGGCGTGTGCGCATGCGCAAGTGGAAACACCTGCCCGGAGGAGGAGGCTATAAAGGGAACACGGACTCACCTGCTAACCCGACCACTGAGCCCGCTCGCCTCAGGGCCAGGCTGACCCCCCACAGCCCTAGACGGCTCCCTCAGGGCTCCCAAGCTCCCAGCCTCTCCCCAGACCAGTGCCTCCGCAGCAGGACTCCGTGAGTGTTCCCGGAAAACCTGGCCCCATCTCACCAGGCTCCTCCCGCTGCCTCCAGGTGTCCTAGGCCCTACGAAGCCCCTGTGACGCCAGACCAGAAGCCGGTGCTGGTGAATCAAGAAACTGGCTCACCCTGCGTCTCCCAACGCCAGGGCTCCCCCCTACGCCTCGCCCCTTCCGCACCGGCCCGTCCAGCAGGCCCAGGATGCCACCACGGCCCCCGGCTCTGGGCAGGCCCCAGTGAACCAAGGCCTCCAGCGCATCCCAGGGCGGGTCGGCTCCAGCAGCCTAGGTCACTCCAGGCACACGCTTCCGCCCGCGGGTCAGCTCACCCCCATGCTTGCCGGCTCTCGAGGTCCCGGGCGTCTTGCATGGACCGGGCGCGCCCACAATGGCGGGCTTCAGCAGAGGCCCGGCTCCTACCTCCGCCTGCAGCTCCAGCGCCTCCTTAGCTCCAGACAGTTCCCAGGTAAGTTAAAGTTTCAGGTTTTAAGTCTTATGTTGGAGAAAGTACAAACGTTGCCAGAATTTAAAGCTCCACTGAGTCACTGGCTTTCTCTTTAGTTGTACCCCCAAAGGGGCTTCCCTGGTGGCTCAGTAAAGAATCTGCTTGCAATGCAGGAGACCTGGGTTGGATCCCTGGGTCGGGGAAATCCCCTGTGGAAAGGAATAGCAACCCAAAGGCTAAGTTTCTTCAAAGAAAACAGGGTTGTAAATAAATAAAATAAGTCCTTCATATTCTTTAATTCAGAATGTTTATTAAACATTTTTTCCCTAATTTTTCTAGATACTTTAGCTATTTATTTTCATAATGATGCTGTTGTTTAAGTCGCTAAGTTGTGTCTGATTCTTGCCACCCCAGGCTCTGTAGCCCACGAGGCTCAGAGGTCCATGGAGTTCTCCAGGCAAGAATTCTGGAGTGGGTTGCCATTTCCTTCTCCAGGAGATCTTTCCGACCCAGGGGTCCAACCCGAGTCTCCTAACTTGGCAGGCAGATTCTTTATCATTAAGCAGGGTTTATACATGAATATGTTTTAATATACTTTAAATTGGAAGTGCTGGGTTATTTTGAAATTTAGGTTTTCGTTAAATGTGATACATACCACTGAAAGGAATTTAATTTAATTTAAATAAATGCCACTGAAAGGAATTTTTAAAGAAGGCACCTGTGCGAGACAGACTAGCAATGACTCAGTGGCTCTACATTAAGGGATCCTCTTCAGAGTGGAATTACAAGGTATTTATGAATGCTTACTGTGTTCAAATGTGAATTTGCATTGCACTTTTTTATTATGTGTTTTTAACATATATTTACATATCCCATTTGTGAATTGTTACTGGGGGATGCAACAATAATGATTGTAAGGATGCTTTTTTTTAAAAAAAAATGTTGTATAGTTGATTTTCAGTGTGTTAATTTCTGCTGGACAGCAAAGTGATTAAGTTATACATATTTTATTTTCTTTCCATTATGGTTTATCATGGAATATTAAATATAATTCCATGTGAGTATGCTTTTTATTGAAGAATAGTACAAATCTGTCTTACTGGAGTATGCAGAAAGTACTAATAACTTACTTTCTGGTTATGGTAAATTTACCACTCAGAATTTCATAGCATCCATGTGTAGAACAGCACACCTAGCTCTTTCTTCTCCTGAACTCTTTAGGCTGCAGTGACTGCTTTCCTAAAATGTCGTCTTTTTCAAGGTTGAGAGCAGTCTTAAGCTCTGTCCATTGCCATCAGTGGGGAGGATGGGGAAACGGTCTGTCGGTGGTGTGTTAACTGTAGTGGTATCTGCTCAAAGAATAGTGGTTCTTCATCTGAAACAGCAGAGGGCCAACCCAGAAAAGCACAATATCACCACATATTGGTAGATTGGAATCAAGAGACAGGATAATCAGAAGAGCAATGGTTTGAAAATTCTTGGCGGTTAGAGTGTGACTACCCCTAAAGGGCTGTCTAGACCCACGATCCTGTAAGTGTGGTGAAGCGACTGCCTTGGGGGCTGGACGTGTTGGTGTTGACAGAATGACTAGGGTCAGGGATATCTAATTCCGCCTCCCTGCCCTCGGGTGCTGAAGACTGAACGTGGCGGGCTTGGTTGGAAGAGCCCATCCGCTAGCTTGCAGAGCTCCTCGAGCTGCTGGCGAAATTCATCAGCCTAGATTATTGAACTCACCCGTGTTCCACATGCGTGAGCGTCCCGACAGTTCAACACCATAGTGACCAAGTTTAACTGTAGTAACATAGTTTCACGGTCTTGTGAAACAGACATTGTGTGAGTTATCAGCAGCAGTAAGTGTGAAAGCCCTCCTCCTAGAATCATGCAGTCCTTAAACAGTTCCATAAGCGTGTGGAACTCCCTGTGACATTTAATGGATCCCTTGCATGGGAAGGTTCTCAGAACTCTGGAGAGAAATGGGGACCGAGCCCACACAATTTCTCGGCAAAGCTCAACGGATCTCCACTGGTCTCTTGCTAGTAGTCTTAGCTGTTCCCAGCAATGGAGGAAACCTGCCTTTGAAATGAAAAACACAAAAAACCCCTGAGGTGCATGGCCAGGCTCAGGACTGCTGCCTCTTATCCAAGGACAGTACTTCTTTTACTCTAGTACAGAGTTTCTAACCTCAGCGCTATTGACCTTTTAGCTGGATAATTCTTTGCTGTGGGGTACTGTTCTGGAAGGTATAGAATGTTGACCAGCATCCCTGAATTCTACTTGCTAGATACAAGTAGTACCCCTTCTTCCCCAAATGTGATAACCAAAGATGTTTTCATACATTTCTGAAGATGTTCTGGAGAGGTAAAAGCATCCCTTACTGAGAAACGCTGTTTCACAGTTCGCTTAATAAGTTCTACTAATAAAGTATAACCCTTCTAGTGTTTCTACTGAATCATTTGAGTATTGGAATACTTCTCTGCTTTTTATTGGCCAGAACTTTACTCTTCCAGCACTGTGTTAGCTCTAGAAGTTGCTTTTCTTAAAGTCCCCTGGAAATTTCTTTCTTTATTTCTTTTAAATTAACCTCTTGGAGTTTCCACCTATGCATTTGTGGCGTAATATTCAGCAGCAGGTTTAAGAAAGGCCCTATGCAGATTTCCTGAGCGTTTCCCTTGTGTAACTTCCCTCTTTGTTAATTTGCCCTGCACATTTCACCACCATCCTTTGCTGAATGCTCATCTCCATCTCCTCCTTGCTGCCAGAATTCTGTGAATGTCTTAGGATAACTGTTCTTGCCCAGGCATCTCTAGGTAGAAAAGGAAGGTAAATACAAGTGCACCTCATTCTCTCCTGGGTCACAGTGCCACCTTGCCTGCTGTCTAGTATCTGAGAATAGTTGTTCAGTATACTCTGCCCAGTGTTCTAGTTTATTATCTTAGAATAAATTCGTTTCAGCTACTTCACAGTAGCTGAAAGAAGAGCACTCCCCCCATCTTTTCTCAAGATAAACTTTTTGACCAGAGTTTTAATGTTTTCCATGTTTATTTCCTCATTTCTCACTCCCACCTCAACCTTCTCTCATGGGTTTTCCACCTCCTCATTCTGCCGAATAGCTTTGATTAAGATTATTAAATGACTTCTGTATCCCCAAAGCCACTTTGCTTTTTCCCCCACTTCTTTATTTGAGCTCTCAGCAGGATTAGGGGCTTCCCTGGTGGCTCTGATGGTAAAGAATCCACCTGGTTTCTTGGCCCAGGTTTGACCCCTGTTTTGGGAAGGTCCCCTGGAGAAGGAAATGGCAACCCACTCCAGTGTTCTTACCTGGAGTATTCCATGGACTGTATAGTCCATGCGGTCGCAAAGAGTCAGACACGACTGAGTGACTAACACACAGGCACACACACAGAGCAGGCTTAGATGTTATTTTTAAATTGTAATCTCCCTCCTTGGGAAAAAGCAAAATGGACCAAACCAAACCTTCCTTCCTTTGGTTTCGTGACACTCGGTGTCCTGGACTTCCTGCTGCTTTGCTGACCGTATCATCGCAGTTTTCTTCTTGTCCATCCAGCTGTTAAAAACCTCACAGCGTGGGCTGAGACCCCTTCACTGAGCTCCGGAACGGAATGTTCGCTTGCTAACTTGGCATTGCCATCAAGAAGTCTCAAGGGAATATCAATGTGATATCTCAAAGACAAAGCACTTGACTTCACTTGTTCCAAAACACGATGTTCTTCCTGAGTTCCCTATCTCAGTAAATGATGCCATCGTTCATCTACTGTGCCAAAAAAGATACGCTTGACAATTTCCTCACCTTCACTTCCATGCCATCCATCACTAAACCCTGTCAGTCAATTGAGCCTCCTAAATATCTTATAAATTCATCAGTTTCTCCCCCTTCCAACTGTTGATTAAATCAGCTTCATATCTTCTGGTCTATTTCAGTCTCTTACTAAGTGATCTTTCTTTATTTGTGCTGGCTTCTGTATTACCTCTTCTCCACCCTGCAGCCAGTGATCTCAAAATGCAATCTAGTTATGACACCTCTTGCTTAAGTGGGTTACTTGGTAGCCAATTGCTTTTAGAATAAAACGAAAATATTTAATATGGCATACAGAAAACTACTTTATCTCCCTGTCTGTTTCTACATTCTAGTAACACTGGACTGTTTTCAGTTACAGAGTATTTGAAATCTGGCTTTCTTTTGCATTCAAAGGTGTTTGCATACAGTGTCTTGCATACATAACTACTACGACAAATCTCCCCCTGCAGCCCCTAACAACGCACAAACACAAGTTATTGCTTTCTCATCTGCAGTCATCAGGTCAAGTGCTATTTTCTTAAGCGTTTTCCTTGACTGGTCAACTTCTTTTGTTTTAAGCTCTCATGTGTTAGGTAGGTAGAATAGGAAAAAGGAGTCCAGAATGGTGGCTAAAAGACAAAGAATGGAAAAGCCCACAAAGATAGAACAAAGGAAGGTCTGCGGACCGGAGTGGGAACCTCAGGTGAAACAAACACAGCCCTCCTGACTAGCTCAATTTATATAGGGCAGGCTTGGCGGAGGAGAAAAAACATATAAAAAGAGGAGCCAAAATTAAGCCTTGGGGCTTCTCTTGTCTTCTGGGTCGGCCTGCCCTCATGCCTTGAACTTCATATTTTTGCTGTGGTGAGACAGAACCCAGGAAATAACACACTCCCTCAACACATGGAAACTATATATTCTGACTCTATAATCATTTACTTTGTTTTTATCTCTATACAGTAAACTCTATGACAACAACATCTTTATTGTATGTAAGTGTTTTCCGGCACAGTGCATTGACTATAGTACATAATCTATTGGATCAATGAATGATGGGATCATCTTAACTGATGATGTGCCATGCTGTGTTTAGTTGTTCAGTCATGTCTGACTCTTTTTGACCCCATGGACTCTATCTTGTGTTGTTCATGATCAGCATGAAGACTTAATTTTATTCCTGTGACAGCTTTTCCTAGCTTAATATGTATATTACTCAATGCTTACTTACTCCACTTTCAAGCTCTTATTTTAGGAAGTAGGTTCCACTTCTTACTCTACCATATATTCGCTTACAGAAATAATAAATTTGTCTTACTTTTACTTCTATTCTCCTAATAATATGTTTCTATTCTCTCAATCTTTTATTTTTAAAGGCTCATCCCTCCCACTTGGAATTCTTTCTATTTTAAATGAATCTTTATTGTTCATGGCTTCCTCTCACATATGCAACATATGTATGTGCTCTGTGTGCATGTGTATATGTATAACCACCTATTTGCCATAATCTTTTCTCATACTTCACTCTTTTGAAATTTCTAGTGGCATTGTTAGTGATAGGCAAGCTCTTCTTTATGGGGATAGTCTACCTTTATTTCTGTGACTCTGTACTCACCTAGCATCATCACCCTTCATTCTTTTTTATTTTTTGAGTTTTTCTTAATTGGAGGATAATTGCTTTACAATGTTGTGTTGGCTTCTACCTTACAACAATGTGAATCATCTCTTCTCTCTTAAAACTCCCTCCTCCTCCCCCTCATACCCCTCTAGGTCATTTCAGAGCACCGTGCTGGGCTCCCTGTGTTATATAGCAACTTTCCACTAGCTATTTTACGCATGGTGGTGTATATATTTTTCAGTGCTACTTTCAATTCATCCCATCCTCTCCTTCCCCTGCTGTGTCCACAGGGCCACCTCTACATCTGCATGTCTGTTCGTGCCCTGTAAATAAGTTCATTAGTACCCTTTTTCTAGATTCCATATGCATGCATTAATATGATATTTGTTTTTCTCTTTTTGACTTATTTCACTCTGTATAACAGGCTCTAGGTTCATCTGCCAGACTTGAATGGACTCAAATTTGTTCCTTTTTATGGCCGAGTAATATTCCATTGTATATGTCCTCCTTCATTCTTACCCACACAATTTTATTCCTCTCTGTTGGATTTTGTTTCCTAAGGATATCTTTGATTTCTCTGGTTTCTCCTATAGGCAACCAGTAAGTCCTATTGATTCGACTTGCATGATGTCATTTATATCTGCAACTCAGAGTCCCATATGCTTAGGCTCTCATTATCTCTCATTTAGACTGATATTTTTATACAAGTGTTACATAATTGATACTCTTTATTGTTTAAAATTTTTAATCCATCCTAACTTGTAAATCAAACATAATCTTTCTAAAATATAATTTTACAATGCTATTTCCACTGCTCAAAAAAGAAAAAAAGAATGTTAACAATTCCTCCTTATCACTGAAGAAAATATAAATCTTCATCCTGGTGTATAAAGCTTCAAGCAGGTGCTCCTTCCTTATTTACCCTGGTCCCACTATACATGCCTTTGCTTCCAGTTACACTGCTCTCAGGCCTGTGGACACACTCCGCCTCATATGCCATCGTCATCAGTCTCAGACTTTAACCATCTTAAGAAGTGTTGGTAAATCCATTTTATTACAGAAATACAAAACCTACCTTGGAGAAATTAAAAAAAACTTCCACCTTTACTATTTCAGGCCCTTTCTTTGTAGCAGTACTTGCAGTGTAATGCTGTATGGAGTATTGTTGTATAATTATCTACCTTCATAAATGAACTGTGAAGTTTTGAAGGCCAACATCAATATTTACTCATCTTTACATCTCAGTTATTATCCAGCTCAATTACTGCCACAAAAAGCATTCTATAAACGTTTTTAAAAATTGAGTTCATCAGTTAAAACGATTGGGTACAATCTTTACCTTAATTCTGGTCTCTCCTGCTTATGATTAGTGTACTAGAACTGTACCTTTTGCTGGTTTATAGCTATAAAGGCATTGCTAAAATATTTGAGGGTTCTACCTACAGTTTATTTTAAAGACTAATAGTATAGCCGCTATGGAGAACAGTGTGGAGATTCTTTAAAAAAAAAACTGGAAAAAAAAAACTGCCATACGACCCAGCAATCCCACTGCTGGGCATACACACTGAGGAAACCAGATCTGAAAGAGACACGTGCACCCCAATGTTCATCGCAGCACTGTTTATAACAGCCAGGACATAGAAGCAATCTAGATGTCCATCGGCAGATATCCATTCGTCAATGGATAAGACAGCTGTGGTACATATACACAATGGAACATTACTCAGCCATTTAAAAAGAATTCATTTGAATCAGTTCTAATGAGGTGGATGAAACTGGAGCCCATTATACAGAGTGAAGTAAGCCAGAAAGAAAAACACCAATACAGTATACTAACACATATATATGGAATTTAGAAAGATGGTAATGATAACCCTGTATGTGAGACAGCAAGAGAGAGACAGATGTATTTAACAGTCTTTTGGACTCTGTGGGAGAGGGCGAGGATGGGATCATATGGGAGAATGCCATTGAAACATGTAAATTATCATCTGTGAAATGAATCGCCAGTCCAGGTTCGATGCATGAGACAGGATGCTCGGGGCTGGTGCACTGGGATGACCCTGAGGGGTGGGAGGGGGATTCAGGATGGGGATCACATGTACACCCGTGGTGGATTCATGTCAATGTATGGGAAAAACCACTACAATATTGTAAAGTAAAAAAATAAATCCTGTAAAAAGAAAAAAAGATTAATATTATAATAAGTTTTTAAAGCCCTTGTTCTCTTTGGGGTTTGCAACGTATTCCCTCATTTACCTTTAACAATAAACTGATGAAAGAGGCACTATTATCTCTGTTGTATATTAGGAACCTGGGGTACAGACACATTAAAGAACTTACACTTGGTCATAGAGTTAATAAATAATGAATTAAGGATTCAACCTATTTTAATATTAATGCATTTACTTTAAATCTATGTAAAGTCTCTCCTCATTAACATACTTAAACACCATTTTTCACTTGTAAAACAAAGTCACCCACAGACCTATTTTCTTACCATTGAAATGTTGATATTCGATCTTTGATTGATTAATTTCTGAACATATTTGACCAGAACATTTGGGTCAGTTGGTCCAGTGGAGTAATACCCTCCCTTAATTGTGTTCTTGTTTGCTTAATTAAATCATAAAATTAAGACTATATAAATTAACACATTTTAAAGCACCAGTTATATAACAAACAAACAGTACCCTTGTATTTTGGTGATTTAACAGTGGTTATTCACTGTCTTCACTGTAATGTGCACTTTTCCTATTGATGTTTAATTACTCAAGTTATAAGGTTTAATTTACAAGCATTCATTTTGTTTTAAATACCCTTGTATATTTGTGGTGGGGATATACTGTTATTGTGTATTCTGTTTTATCCTATTCTCCATTAGTTTGATATGTATTTTCCATTGATTCATTTGCAAACCAGCAAGACGGTAAAATCAGCATTGACTTAAAATGAGTATTGGCATGAATTTCACCTTAATAACACTTCAAATTAAAGAAATTAGTAATCTATATACTGTATGGATTAAATCCTTTGTAAACATAGGCCCTGGTGGCTCAGATGGTAAAGAATCTGCCTGTAATGCAGGAGACCTGAGTTTGATTCCTGGGTTGGGAAGATCCCCTGGAGACGGGAATGGCAATCCACTCCAGTATTCTTTCCTGGAAAATCCCACAGACAGAGGAGGCTGGCAGGCTACAGTTCATGGGGTTGTAAATGGCTGGACACGGCTGAGCGGCTGAGCATATAAGCACAACAATAATGTTGCATGTTCTAGTGGTGTTATACTGCATGTGTTAGACCTCATGTCACCTAATGAAGGTTGATCAGTGACTACTTAGAATAACGTTTTGTGGGAATTGTTTATCACCTGGAGGCTTCTGACTGGGTGGTCTTGGAAGCCCTGCTGTACATAGTTTATAGTCTTGTCCTCACATTTTTGATGATAGTACTGGCACTTAAAATACTTTATTCTGGTTCTTCACATCTTTGATGTTATCTTTTGTCATGCTAAGCTAAGCTGTATAATCTGAGATATGTTTCCAGGTCTTAATTCCTCACCTTGAAGAGCCAAATAATTGATAGGAATTATAGGCAGGTCTCACCCTACACAATTGCATGATAACTGAGATCAGTGTAAAGATATGGTTCCTATACACATGAGCTTAGTGGGTTGAATGGTAGCACCCCCAAAATGTATGTCTGTGTCCTAACCCCTGGAACCCGTGATGGTTACTTTATTTGAAAAATAAAATCTTTGCCATTGTAAATTATGACAAATCTTTTTAATAAGAAAGGCAGAGGTGAATTTGAGACAGGAAGAACAGAAGCCAGAAGAGGGGGCAATGTGATTATGAGGCAGAGATTGGGGTTATGTGCCTGTAAATCAAGGACTGCTGACAGTCACCAGAAACTAGGAGGACAAAAAGTGGATTCTTCCCTAGAGCCAGAGGGAGTAGGGCCCTGCTTACAGCTTGATTGTGGACTTTTGACCTTCAGAACCACGAGGAAATAAATCTCTTATTTCAACCACCAAGTATATAGTAATTTCCTATGGCAGTCTGGGAAACTAATGCAAACAACTTCATTTATAAGATACTGTGCAAAATTGAGGACTGCCTACATTTGTTATTAGTAATTTTTTTTGCACTTTTAATCTAGACCTCTGTTTTATTTCCATATACTTATATTTCATATACAGTGAATTTGTATTGCTCGTCTAAATCATATGTCTATGTGAAAGAAATTCCACAATTCAGTATATGGGCATTTTTGTATTGGGACGGTTCTTTAAAATTTCTTTTGAGGCACGTATTTTACATTTTACTTACTTGTCTGTCTGTTCAGATGAAAGACAGGAGGAGAACTAGTCACGACATCTGAGTCCTAAGTCATCTCTCACTGCCAGCTTATTGCCTCTAGGCCAAAGGCTCCCAATTATTTAAGCCATTCTAATTGGCATTATTTTTCAAATACTTACTCATTATCCTGCTCTTCTTTTACCAAATGATTGGCTCTTTAAAGTAAGCACTCTCCAATCCATAGTCATAGAAAGATAAGCATCTCAGAACACATTGTAATTACTATCTTTGGTATTCCTTCAGCTAATCTTAGCTTTTGTTTGTTGTATAAATATACCATATGTCATCTAAAATATATTGTTTACTGGTTATGTGGATTGACTGCCTAAGTTTCTGTCTTAGTTTACCCAGTACTCTAAATATATAACCATTGAAAAGATGAAAATTTATAAAAAATAAAATGGGACTGAGAATCTGTGGGTGAGACTTCATAAACTTCTGTACAAATGAAGCTAGAGAGAGGAAGAAGGTATAGAATATACTTTTCACATCACACTGATGTGAATGAGAAGAAAGTCAATTAGAGTCACTGAATCCAAAAGATGTTCCCATCTCAAAGATGCTTCTTGAAAAGGAGGACAGGAACAAGTTAAATGACTTAACGTGAGGACTGGTTGGAAGTCAGTATTTGGAGGAAGCAGAACCAATGTTTTCTCAACCTTGCTCACTGAGTGGGCACAAATGACTATATCTCTACTTGATTAAAATAAAGAGCCAATCAAAGAATCAGAGATGCCAAGTAGAGACTGAAGGCAGAATTTGGTATGTGGAGGTGAAAATAAAAAATGAAGTGAGAGTATCTATCAGTTCAGTTCAGTTGCTCAGTTGTATCTGACTCTTTGCAACCCCATAGACTGCAGCACACCAGGCTTCCCTGTCCATCACCAACTCCCAGAGCTTTCTCAAACTTATGTCCATCGACTCAGTGATGCCATCCAACCATCTCATCCTTTGTCGTCCCCTTCTCCTCCTGCCTTCAATCTTTCCCAGCATCAAGGTCTTTTCTAATGAGTTAATTCTTCTCATCAGGTGGCCAAACTATTGGAGTTTCAGGTCAAGCATCAGTTCTTCCAATGAATATTCAGGACTGATTTCCTTTAGAGTTGACTGGTTTGATCTCCTTGCAGTCCAAGGAACTCTCAAGAGTCTTCTCCAATACCGCTATTCAAAAGCATCAGTTCGTCAGCACTCAGCTTTGTTTATGATACAACTCTTACATCCATACATAACTACAAGAAAAACCATAGCTTTGACTAGATGGACCTTTGTTGGCAAAGTGATGTCTCTGCTTAAAGTATTGGTATCAAATAGTTAACTTCTAAGATCTACACCCTCATCCCTCAAACAAAATACCAGGAGCCTGGTATCTACTCTTTCTAGAGCTTCTGATAAAACTGACACCTGAATAGTTCCTCAGTGAAAATGAAAACTTTTTTTCAAACACACTTTACATAGACCATTTCTTCCACAGAACTTCTAATCAGTTTTTTTTTGACTATTTTATTATTAAATATAATGGATGAATCAGTGGTTAACAAACATGGGAATAAACCCTTGAACATGAGCAGCAGAGATTATAAAAATAGAAAAATGTGAACCCTGAATAACTATTGTTATCTTTCAGAACAAAAGAAAACTTCCATTCTCTATGCTAGAAAAATGTAAGAAAGTCCAATCCTCACATGTTAAGAGGTGTATGAAATAATTGCATATATAGAAAATAATATAACCTTATTTAAAATAACAAGAAAGAGCCCTTAGAAGTTTAAACTGTGATGACCATAATGAAAAAAAAAAAAATCCAAAAGAAAGATTAGATAAAAACAGAGAAATCTGTTAGGAATAAAGGATAGAAAGATAGCAACTATGAGAGGAAAAATAAAAACTGAGGTGAGATTCTGTAAGATTCAATATCAGATGGATGAAACAGAGAAAATGGAACAAAGATAATCAATATATATGATATAAAATGTTTCAGAACTGAAGCATGTCAGTCATTTGAATGAATGGATCCATTGAGAGCTCAACAAAATGAATAAAATACACTTATCATTAAGTGCATCCTGTTAAATTTCAGACAAATAGAAATTCTAGCAGGAAAAGCTGCATAAAAACAAAGTATAAGCATATATCTTTTATTTTGTTCATGATAATTCAAAGGCTGATTAGTAATTTCAATAAGATAAATGTTATAACCTACTGGGGAAGTTAGAGATGTGGGATTGAATGTAGCCAAATTATCATATATAATATTGGAAAATTATAGTGTCTAATATTTATTGTCAAGAAATATTATAAGTATATTTTGTAGAAACATGGAGAAAAGCAGGAGGAAAATAAGCAAAAAAGAGTAAACAGGGATTTTTTTCAGAGTACCTGGTCAAAGAATTACCATCTTTGGATTACAAGTATTTATCTGCTGTTATATTTATCTAATGTGTATATTATTTTAATTTAAAAGTGAAATAATATGGATGGAGGGAGGTATACCTTCCCTGGTAGCTCAGCTGGTAAAGAATCTGCCTGTCATGCAGGAGACCCTGGTTCTATTCCTGGGTCAGGAATATCCCCTGCAGAAAGGGGTAGCCTACCCACTCAAGTATTCTTAGGCTTCTCTTGTGGCTCAGACAGTAAAGAATCCGGTTGCAATGCAGGAGACCTTGGTTTGATCCCTGGGTTGGGAAGATCTTCTGGAGGAGGGCATGGCAACCCACTCCAGTATTCCTGCCTGGAGAATCCCCATGGACTGAGGAGCCTGGCAGGCTACAGTCCATGGGGTTGCAAAGAGCCAGACATAACTGAGTGACTAAACCCAGCAAAGCAGAGGAAAGAATAGAACAAAATAAAGAGAAATGGGTTCTTTAGAGAAAGTATTACATTCAAGGTTGTAACTGCTGAGTGACCATAGATTTTTAGGTTTCTTGCTGCAACGTTGCTTCTTCCAGTTTCTCACTCCCTCAAGTACAAAGCTTCAATGATAAGTTACATAGTAGTATTCATGTATGCATGCTAAATCGCTTTCAGTCATATCTGACTCTTTGCAACCCTATGGGCCATAGTCCACCAGGCTCCTCTATCCGTCGGATTCTCTGGGCAAGAATACTGGAGTGGGCTGCCATTTCCTCCTCCAGGGGATCTTCCTGACCTGGGGATTGGAACCATGTCTCTTGAGTCTCCTGCATGGGCAGGCGGGTTCCTTACCACTAGCCCCACATAGTAGTACATTCAAGAGCAAATATCAAGTGTCTTACATCAAATAGTGACTTACTTTTTCTTCTTCTCTGGAAGAAGTTAATGCAGGTATGGTGATCCTCTTAGCAATCCAAGCCTTTTCTTAACATTTCATTCTCTTCAACACATTAGCGTGTTGCCTGGTAACTGAAAGATGACTCTATCTCTTAGGTGTCACATCCATGTTAATAGGATAGGATAGGAAGAAAGGAAGGGGAGAGGCATATGTGGACTTCTACATATATTTCATTAGCCAGAACTGTGTCACATGGCCACTCCTAAGTTGCATGAGAGGTTAGAAAATTGAATTTTCCCCCCTTTATAGTGTCTAACAAAAAGTCAGACATAATAGAAGGGGTTAGAAGAGGTTGGATCAGGAAATTTACATTTGTTACAGATTTCATGGTGGAAATAGTCTGTAGTGGAACATGAAGATGAATAAATTTTAACAGGCATTATGCTATTAAAGTTAGTCAACTATTAGGATGGCTTCTCATTGAAACCTGAAGATAGACCTGTTGACAAAGGTGGAAGTAGACCTAAAGTAAATTTTGCATTATTAGCTTATCAGACAATTTGGTAACAATTTATATATGTTACCTCAATATTCACAATGAACTGATATAATATTTCTTCAAAGTCAAATATATTAATGTATCTAAGGGCACACAGTAAGTGAATTGGTCAGTGAGTTTTTACTACTATCAGGAGGATTTCCTTATGGATGCAAAAAATTTCATGTTTCACTGTGTTAAGCATAAATGTGGTGCTAACTGATTCGGTGGTGAAGAGTATGTAGCACATGGTAAATTTAGAGTTGCCTGCTCTTCTAGGAGTTCATATCCAAAAAGTAAAGTGTCAAAAGGAACATCAGAACCTCCAACTCTTTACTATTCTTTGACCTGTGATGGTGGAGAAGGCAATGGCACCCCACTCCAGTACTCTTGCCTGGAAAATCCCATGGACGGAGGAGCCTGGTAGGCTGAAGTCCATGGGGTCGCGAAGAGTCAGACATGACTGAGTGACTTCACTTTCACTTTTCACTTTTATGCATTGGAGAAGGAAATGGCAACCCACTCCAGTGTTCTAGCCTGGAGAATCCCAGGGATAGGGTCGCACAGAGTCGGACATGACTGAAGTGACTTAGCAGTAGCAGACATGTGATGGAGGAGCACTGATGATCAAAAAAAATGTGAATATATTTCCAGTAAATTTAAAGGCCCAAGTATAAGCTGAGGAATTTGGATTTGCACATGATGTTTTCACCTTTCCCTATTTGAGGTTCATAATTTTCAATAAAGGGTAGTCTGTAAGGTAAAGAACTGATTTTAAGTATATAAATAGTTAATGTTGTGTGGCCATTTTAATTAAGCACTCTTCATTTATTCTTCTCAGCTAAACTTTTTTGTGGTAATACTGTTATCTTCATTTTATATGATAGACTGTAAGTTCTTGAAGGATAAATGTTTCACTGAAGTGATAAGATTTGACCTTACTTCTGTAATGTCAAAACTGATGTCTTTAACAACTTTGATATTTTTATGTCAAAAATTTTTGTTTACTAGACCACAGTGGAAACTCGGTTTTGTAAAATATTCTTAGGACAGAAAGTAAGGAACATCCAATAACGATATGGTTGAGAATAAGAACAGAGAGCAAAGTTAGCAGACACTGCCTGCTTGTTACCTTGAAAGGTTGCACTGTTTTCATTTTTTTTTTGTCATCTCGGAAGCGTAGAGTCTGAAGACCCTAGAAAACTTGTAAATTAAAAATAACCATTTTTCTCCCACTTATAGAACCAAAAGACAATGGAACAAATAGGACTAGAGCAACAAATGATCCTCTTGCTGATGTGAACTGCTAGCAGAAGTGTTCATTTATGGTAGGAGAACAGAGCAAATCTCATGGATAGAAAGCAAAGGCTGGACTGAGGTTGCAATGTTTGTGAAAGGTGATGAAAATAAGACTTAGAATTGTCACTGGGGATAAAACTTATTTAAATCCCTCTTCTTGGAGGATGGGAGAAATTGGACATAACCCAACGCACAGGATCTGGGTGAAGCCTCCATTGCTAGAAGAGTTAATCTAGAGAAATTTAAAAATTGCTAGACAACAAAGAAAATTTCAAAATTTCTAGAGAAATTTCAAAATTGGTAGATGAAAAAATTAGAGAAAATTTCAAAATTGCTAGATGACAAAGGGTGAACACTGGAGAGAAATTCCTCACTTCATACTACAGAGTTCTGACTTTGATATACGTGAAGAAAATTAACACTGAGAACAGTTACCAACATCAAAAGTCAGAAGGATGTAACCAGATAAATGAGAATACAGCAATCTGAAAGTAAGTTAAAAATAAATCTATCAAGCATGGTCCAAGAGAAAATATAAAATGAAACAAAAATGCTCAGAAATATTGAATAGAAAAGAAGAAAATATAAAGAATCAGTTACTGAAAATGAAATAAAAATTCTTTAAATGAGACAAAATCTGAGTACATAGAAGGCACAATTTAAATATCATTGTAATAAAGAAAGTCAAAAGACCCTCATTTTTTGTGTTTTTGTTCTTTAGCACAGAGGAAAGATATTTTGTTAGTAAACCAAAACAAGTAGGAATGATCAAGGCTTTCGGTCATGCAGAATAAAGATAACTAAAAATTTAACCCCCAGTTTTTGCCTCTTATTCCTTATTAAATAAGATTAATAACATCACATAGTGGTACTTGTAACATTTTATGGATGACTGACAGGATTTCTCTATAAACCTTTTCTCCTTATATTTGGAAAACTACTTCTCAGGAGATGTTATAAAAATGTTTTTATATATTTAAAAAATTACCTGTCACCTATTTCTGAATTTTTTCTTGTTTTGTCTATTCCAAAGTAAAGACTCACAATGGTAATGGAAGAGAGAAATGTCCTTGATAATGGTTAGATTTATTTTTCCACCATTTCTTTCTTGCCTAAAGAGTAAAGCCCAGTGAATGTGTCAATATATTTCCTGGAACACTTGAAACTGCTATTATTATCTATCCCTGAATTAAATATTTTCTGTTTGCAATATAAAACATTTTAATTACAATACAAATTACATGGTACCACCAAGTAGCAGTAAGCAAAGAGCTAATTTGTGTTCTTTCTGTACTTATCATTTGTTGACTAATTAGTTTCTCTATGAGACACCAAGTGACTCTTATAAATGCAAACCTCCTGAGGATATAAAGGTTAATTTTGAAGTGATTACAAATATTCCAGTAACGTTGTAATTAATAGTTACATCTGTGATGCATAAGTCTTCTAAAGCACTAGTGAGTAACCTCTGTAAATTAGTACACATAGTTGGCATCATTTATGATGCGTTATTTCTTTTGCATTATTTCTTTCATTCAGTCAAGTTTCAGGGAGCAACAGGGTCGCATATTAAAACCATCATTATTCTAAAACCATGACCCCGTGTGTTTGCATCTGAATAGATGTATGTGCCTGTATGAGAGTTACCACACACACACCTCCCTGTCTCTGCACATGCTATCAATTCATATTAGGCTGAACTTGAGCTAGGACTGGACATGTTTTGGAGTGATTCATTAAGTTATGGAGATGTCATCCATTTATATGCGGGACACAGAAGGCTGTTGGGAAAGAAGTTACCTTCTCCCAGGGAGAGGATGACAAAGCCTCTTTCACAAAGCACTAATGGAAGGATGATTCTGAGAACAGATATCTACCACTAAGTTATAATTCTTTTACCAGCTTATATGCATTTATAAATAGGTTTTAGGAAGTAAAAGAGTCTGTAATGTTAAAACTGAAGTTTCTTTTCTCCTCCCTCCTAAAATTTCTGAAAGTCCTTGTAATTCTGACATGCCACTGATAGGACTTCACCTTATCCTTTCAGTTCTTAACTTTTGGTAATTGTTAAAGATGTTGAATGGAGTTTTTTAAAAATAATAGGTCAAGTGCTAAAGCATAGTACTGATTTAAGTCTTAACTATTTCAAATTATTTTTGCAATCTAACATATCAGTCTCTTGAGAGGTAAACAAAGGAGTAAGTCAAGAATGGTCTTCAGGAATTTGGTGTAATCCATAACTGGTCTTATCACTATCATAGTCCATATTGATATATAATTGAGGCAGTGGTTATATAGTGGGCTTCCCAGGTGGCTCAGTGGTAAAACAATTCACCTGTCAATGCAGGAGACGCAGGTTCGATCCTTGGTTGGAGGAAGAAATGGCAACCCATTCCAGTATTCTTGCCTGAAAAATTCTATGGACAGAGAAGCCTGCTAGAGTCCTTGGAGTCAGACAGGACGGAGTGGCTGAGCACCCACACAGAGTGGTTAGGTAACACTGCTGGGCTTTGCGGTTGTGAGTCTGTGGTTACTTTTCTTCTAAGTTTTGTCACTGGGCAAGTTGATGCTGGGAGGGATTGGGGGCAGGAGGAGAAGGGGACGACAGAGGATGAGATGGCTGGGTGGGATCACCGACTCGATGGGCATGAGTCTGAGTAAACTCCGGGAGTTGGTGATGGACAGGGAGGCCTGGCGTGCTGCGATTCATGGGGTCACAAAGAGTCGGACACGACTGAGCGACTGAACTGAACTGAAGTTATAAATAAGAGAGTAAAAAAGACTATAATTGGATTAGATTTTAAATAAATCTCTTCTGACCTGTTCAGTTGACATATTAGGCCTAATGAATCCAACTGAGTTCCTGATAATTTGCACCAAACTTGCTTCTCCTGCAATCTTCTCCATTTAGTTTTTAGCAACCCCACCATTCTATAGGTTCAGGTCAAATATCTGAGACAATTGGGTTGTTTCTTTATTTCAGCACATTTTTCTAACATGTCAGGTAATGCTCTCACCTCTAACTTACAGAGGTATAAGGATACAATCACAACTGCACTTCCTGATCAAGCTTCCATCACTCTTACCTAGATTATGACAATCACCTCCTCACGGTGCTCAGTATTTGCATCTTTGCCCCCTTCTGATCTGTACTCAGTCCAGCAGCCAGAGTGACCTTTTAATATATAAGTCTGATTCTATTTCTTCCTTGTTCAGAATTCTTTGCTTTCATTTTTAATTTTGTTTATTTATTTTTTCTGACTTTTGCGTTTGATTAGATAACTGCAGTGTTGTGTTGGATTCTGCTTGCAGGAATGCGCATCAGCTACGCGTCCTCATCACCGCTCCCACCCGCTCCATCCCACCCTCGCGGTCACCGCGGAGCCCCGCGCCGGCTCGCCCTGCTGGCCTCACGGCGCCTTCCCGCCAGCTCTCTGCTCTCCACGTGGCGGTGTGCATTCGGGACTGCACCTCCCTCAGTCTGCCCCACCTTCGTCCTCCCCTCGCAGACTTTGTCCACCTGTCTGTTCTCTGTGTCTGCGTCTCTTCCTGACCTGCAGATAGGTTCACCAGTACCGTTTTTCTAGGTCCCATGTATATGCGTTAAGCTATGACATTTGTTTTTCTGACTGACTTCACTCTGTGTAACCGGCTCCAGGTTCATCCGCCTCACTAGGACTGACTCAAATTCAAAAATTCATGTGAAAAAGTAACAGCCAGCGTCCTGTTCTCTGACCTGCAAGGCTCTGTATCATCTTTCCCCTCATTACTTCTGTGAACTCTCCTCCTGCTCCTCCCTTTGGTCTACTCCCCATATTCCAGTCATGTTTCTCTTTGAAAAACCACCTAGGCATGCTCCTGTCTGGAGCTACTTTTTTCAAGTGACCACCCTATTTAAAATTGCATCCCATCCCCCTTTCACCCAATAACTCATATTTACCTTCTCAGTTTTAATTATTTTCCCTTGGCACTTATCTCAGCGGGCTGTATAGTGTGTTTTCTTTCGTATCTTCCCATAAAACGTCTATAAGGCAGGGACTTCTGTGTGTGTTCCCTTCTTGTAAACAGTGTTTAGCACAGAGTAAATGTTAGACAGCTTTTTTAAATGAAGAAGAATATATCTTACACAAGTAAGAAATGATTTCCTTTAATCATTAAAGGAATTAAATTCCTTTAATTAAGATGATTTCCTTAAATTTCCTTAAATCCTATTAAAATGTTTTCCTTAAATAAATAAGTCATTAAAATGATTAACATTGGCTAAATCAAAGATATCATTCAGGATATGGGTAAAAGCAGCAATGATGTTATGTCTTAATCAATGAAATCTATATATTACATTTTGGATAATAGTGCATTTTAATTTATTTTTACTTTTTTTAATTGAAGGATAATTGCTTTACAGTAATATGTTGGTTTCTGCCATACAACAGCACAAGTCAGTCATAATTATAATAGTGTGTATTTTAATGTTTGTTCATTTGTCCATAACTAAGTCCCTTTACTGGTATTGTATGTGGAGTCTTAAAAACATTAAAATTTATTAAAATAAAATTTAATACTATGTAAATGAGATTAGTCACATGTTTACTTTTGTTGACAGAATACCAATTTTTGATCTCTCTAAATCTTTTAGTTTTTTCATGTTTATAAAATTAACATCATAAGTTAACTTCATAAGTATAGGCCAAATGGATAGTAATTTTGCTTCCTTTCCCACCAAAGAGTGTCTCATTGTTTGATCAAAATGTGGATATGTCTGTGAGAATATGTCATTATTTGAATATGATCTGCCATTTGTATCCCATCATGAAGTATTACATGGAGCGTTCTCTATCCGCCACCATGATTTGAAAACAGGAAATTATACCACTATCACTATCTTAAACTATATAAGTTTAAGATGTGTAGCATAATGATTTGATTTCACACATATCATGAAATGATTACCACAGTAACTTTAGTGAACATCTAATATCTCATACAGATACAAAACGAAAGAAAAGGAAAACATTGTGTGTATGTGATGAGAACTCAAGATTTACCCTCTTAATTTAATTCTCTTTTCTCTTTGGAGTGACAGAAAATAAGTATTAGGCTATGCCATATACAGGCATAAGGAACTATCACTATATAATGTTAAAGTAACTTGTTTTCTTTGGCTTTACCTTTCATATATGTAGAATGGAGTCCTACTTCTTTTTTCTCATTCCCTTTTATTATTAGACTGGACACAGTTGTAGTGAGGCTTAAGTAACATATGTATAGTGTTTTGAATATTATAAAGTCATACATGAATGCAATGGGTCATTCTGGGTTAATTAGGGCTTTAGTGTTTCTTCCAAGCAAGGCAAATGTGGAGAATGCAATTTTTGAATTATGTAAATATAAGAATCTTTTTTCCTAATTTAAACTCTCATTCAAAAGTACATCCCCTCCCCACCAGCCCTTAAAGCAGTATCAGTTTGTTAGAATCCCCTTAATTCTGATGGCCTGTGTAAGGCAAAGGATTATCTAGTGCTTGTTTAGCTTTAGAATCCCATCTCAAAAAAATCAGACAGCAGACATATTCACAGCTTGCAGCTCTTTTTTAAAGAGCAGTCATGTCTGCCTTTTGTTGATAACTTAGATATTTGATTCTGCTCATAAAAGTCCTCTGCTTATTGCTTGATGTCATCATTTTGCTAACAAAGCAAGTCTCATTTCAGATCCTTTAGGTGAATATGTTTTCTGAAGAGTATTCCCAGTTGTAAGGGAGGAGAATGGTAAAAGATAGAATAGAAATATTTTATTTTATGAGAGTAGATTAGAGTTATACTTTCTCCTGCTGCTTACAGGCCAGTTGGAAGTAGCACTGATGTCTATTATGTTACATAATAACTCGGGAGTGAGGGTAATCCTAAATACAAGAGGCCATGAGGCAGTTTGACACAAAATCCTGGTGAGGCTGAAAGTGAAAATAACATTTTTTCTCAAAGTGCCTGCCTTGGGGACATTTAATAGGAGGACACATTAACCAACCATATAGTACAATGATTTTTTTGTAATAGAGGAATGCTTTTCTTATAGTTCTCAGATGTCCAATTATTTTCTTTTATTTAAAACACAGAATCTCACAAAATTCCATGGACTGTAGTATCTCAAAGAAGCAAACTTTAAACATGTCCCCCATAGAGAAGTCAAACCTGTAGCATTTCATTATTGTCCAGTGTTCACTTTTTCCATTTGTGTGTGTGGTTTGTTAATTAGAGCAGGTATCACTAAAGCTATAGAATTCATATTAATGCAATCTATAATGCCTACCTAAAATTGAGCATCTCTAAGTAGCTTATATGTAAAACAGAAGTCAAATCTATGTAAGTACATTTTGATAGTTCACAGCCACTACAATTATAACTCCCCCAAATCAGATGACTTCTTTCCCAACCGTTAATAAAATCTCTTTGGAAAATTCTAGATTCTCTATACAATATTTTACAAATAAGTATTTGGAATTAGGTTCATTCAGGTTCTTCACTCCTGGTCATCCTTGGAGGAGCTCACAGTGGCACCACTGTGGCTAGTTCCCACCCACAAAGGGGCTTCTGTCTTGCTGGTGTCATGCCGGTGATGCCTCGGACTAGTTTTCCCCTTGGGGTCACCCTGAACCCTCAGTATCCCTTCCCTTCTCAGATATTTTGTGAGATTTGATGGAAGATGGTTCTCTCCCAGCCTGTGTTTCTCTTTGTCTCTTACAAGTGATACTGGGTGTGAAACCAGCTCTCTTAGCTTCTTCTCTAACTGGAGTTATGTTGGGTAGAGTTCTGTGATGACCCCAAAGATACATGAACATGCCCTATTTAATCTCCTCCCCTTGAGAACAGGACCTGTGAATAGGATTCAGTAGTCATTCTCATGTTATATGGCAAAGGTGGGGAGATTTTTGCAGAGGTAATTGAAGCCCCAAATCAGTTAATTTTGCATTAAGCAAAAGAGTGATTACTGTGAGTGGGCCTAACTTAAACAGAGAAGACATTTAAGAAAGATCCTAGAAGTCAGTGATTCTCTTGTTGGCCTACAGTCCTGCAAGGAACTGAGTTGTTGAAACAATAATGCAGTCTCAGAAGAGGAGCCCATGTCTCAGATGAGATCCCAAACCTGGTCAACACCTTGAACTCAACTTACTGGACCCTGGGCAGATAATGCATTTAAACTATGATGGACTTTTCACCTACAGAAACTGAGATGATTAATGGATATTGTTTAATCTTTTAAATGTGTGGTAATCTGTTATGAAACAATAGAAAACATATCCCTCTTCATTTATAGCACTTTGAAACCAATCAAAGGGGTCATACCTTCTTAATTTCCCACTTCTCTCAACACTCCTTTTCATATAGCTTCACAAAAATGCCTTCCTTCTTTTTTCACCCTCAGTCCTAGGGTGAGCTCAACTTGGCTCACTTTGCACTTACAAAAATGGAAACTGAGACTGCTTCAATCCAAGCAGGTAACAAGCTAATGTGCACTGATGTCAACTGGTATGAAAGAAAGTGGTTGTGATAATCCCATACAGAAATAAGGACCTTATTTAAAACCAAGAGTGAAAGAAAAATACTAGTTACTCTGAACAGGGTTAGTCTGGGGCGCTAAATGCATGTTACTCTTGCTGCCACTTACAATTTTTACACTCATGTCAGACATTGGTAATTTATTCACCTTTCCCCTCCTTCCCCTCCAGTAAACCTCAGTACAGACTTGGGATTTTTCTTAGAATCTGTCCAATTATTTTCTAAATGGGAAAGTCAGAAGGAATAAAATTTATATCATATTAAAGTTTTCACATGTGAGTTAGTAAAAAGTAGTCATTAATGTCATATATTTCTTTATCCCCTTCCCAAACTTCTATTGAAACCTTGTACCTAGTATGTGATAATGACATATTAGGCGCAAAGGTAAAATGATAAATAAGATATCCTGAATAATTCTAACCTGAAGGGTACATGTTATCCTATTTGGGACTCATATGGTTTACTTAGTAGCCAAATATACTTTATTTCACAGAGTGTGAATAATTCCCAAGTAATTTTTTTTTTTTTGTTTAGATAATATTGTCACCCTGCTTGTTTAACTTATATGCAAAGTACATCATGAGAAACGCTGGGCTAGATGAAGCACAAGCTGGAATCCAGATTGCTGGGAGAAATATCAATAACCTCAGATATGCAGATGACACCACCCTTATGGCAGAAAGTGAAGAAGAACTAAAGAGCCTCTTGATGAAAGTGAAAGAGGAGAGTGAAAAAGTTGGCTTAAAGCTCAACATTCAGAAAACTAAGATCATGGCATCTGGTCCCATTACTTCATGGCAAATAGATGGGGAAACAATGGAAACAGTGTCAGACTTTATTTTTGGGGGCTCTAAAATCACTGCAGATGGTGACTGTAGCCATGAAATTTAAATACATTTGCTCTTCGAGAGAAAAGTTATGACCAACCTAGACAGCATATTAAAAAGCAGAGACATTACTTTGCCAACAAAGGTCCATTTAGTCAAGGCTGTGCTTTTTCCAGTAGTCATGTATGGATGTGCGAGTTGAACTGTGAAGAAAGCTGAGCGCCAAAGAATTGATGGTTTTGAACTGTGGTGTTGGAGAAGACTCTTGAGAGTCCCTTGGACGCAAGGAGATCCAACCAGTCCATCCTAAAGGAAGTCAATCCTGGGTGTTCATTGGAAGGACTGATGTTGAAGCTGAAACTCCAATACTTTGGCCACCTGATGCAAAGAGCTGACTCATTTGAAAAGACCCTGATGCTGGGAAAGATCGAGGGCAGGAGGAGAAGGGGGCGACAGAGGATGAGACGGTTGGATGGCATCACTGACTCAATGGACATGAGTTTGGGTGGACTCCGGGAGTTGGTGATGGACAGGGAGGCCTGGTGTGCTGCGGTTCACGGGGTCACAAAGAGTCAGACACGACTGAGCAACTGAACTGAACTGAAGGAATTATATCCAGATTCTGTGGAGTGACTGTATATTATCTCTAGTAAAACTTCTGAAAGGGAAACTTACGTTGCTTGAAATCAGATGGGGCCTCAAGTTCAGTTCTCTGAGAGGTATGTTGCTGTTCAGTCGCTAGCTCATGTTTGATTCTTTGTGACCCCGTGGAATGCAGCTTGCCAGGCTGCGCTGTCCTCCACTATCTCCTGGAGTTTGCTCAAATTCATGTCCATTGACTCGATGAGGCTGTCTAACCATTTCATTCTCTGCTTCCCACTTATCCTTTTACCCTCAATCTTTCCCAGCATCAGGGTTGTTTCCAGTGAGTCAGCTGTTCACATCAAGTGGCCAAAGTGTTAGAACTTAAGTACCAGTGCTTCCAATGAATATTCAGGGTTGATTTCCTTTAGGGTTGACTAGTTTGATTTCCTTGTTATTCAAGGGACTCTCAATAGTCTTCTCCAACACCACAATTTGAAAGCATCAGTTCTTCATGGCTCATCTTTTTTTATGGTCCAAATCTCACATCCATACAGGACTGCTGGAAAAACCATAGCTTTGACTATACAGCCGTTTAGGCAAAGTGATGTCTCTGCTTTTTAATACACTGTCTAGGATTATTACAGCATTCCTTCCAAGCCACAAGTGTCTTTTAATTTCATGGCTGCAGTTACCATGTGCAGTGATATGGGGACTCAAGAAAATAAAATCTGTCACTGCTTCTACTTTTTCCCATTCTTTTTGCCATAAAGTAATGGGACTCGATGCCATCCATGATCTTAGTTTTTTGAATATTGCATTTTAAACCAGCTTTTTCACTCTCCTCTTTCACTCTTGTCAAGAGGCTTTTTAGTTCTCCTTTACTTTCTGCTGTTAGAGTGGTATCATCTGCATATCTGAGGTTATTGATATTTCTCCCAGCAATCTTAATTCCAGCTTGTGATTCATCCAGCCTGGCATTTCTCACCATATACTTTGCATATAAGTTAGTGAGCAGGGTGACAATATACCACCTTGTTGTACTCCTTTCCCAATTTTGAACCAGTCCAGTTCTGATTGTTGCTTCTTGATCTGCATACAAGTTTCTCAGGAGACAGGTGAGGTGGTCTGGTACTCCCATGTCTTTAAGAATTTTCCACAGTTTGTTGTGATCCATAGAGTCAAAGGCTTTAACATAGTCAATGAAGCAGAAGTAGATGTTTCTCCAGAATTCCCTTGCTTTCTCCACGATACAACAAATGTTGGCATTTTGATTTCTGAGTCCTCTGCCTTTTCTCAGCCTAGCTTGTACATCTGAAGTTCACATACTTCTGAAGTTGAGCTTGAAGGATTTTGAGCATGATGCTGCTGGCCTGTGAAATGAGCACAGTTGTACAGTAGTTTGAGCATTCTTTGGCATTGCCTCTCTTTGGGATAGGAATGAAAACTGACCTTTTGCAGTCCCGTGGCCACTGCTGAGTTTTCCGAATTTACTGATGTAGTGCATGCAGCACTTTAACAGCATCATGTTTTAGGATTTTAACTAGCTCAGCTGGAATTCTGTCATCGCCACTAGCTTGGTTCATAGGAATGCTTCCTAAGTCCAACTTGACTTCACACTCCAGCATGTCCAGCTCTAGGTGAGTAACCCCACCATTGTGGTTATCCAGGCCATTGAGACCTTTTTTATACAGTAGTTCTATGTATTCTTGCCACCTCTCGTTAACATCTTCTGCTTCTGTTGGGTCCTTACTATTTCTGTCCTTTATTGTGCCCATCCTTGCACAGAATGTTCCCTTGATATCTCCAATTTTCTTGAAGTGATCTTTATTCTTTCCTGGTCTGTTGTTTTCCTTTATTTCTTGTATTTCAAATAGGTCTTCTTACCTCTCCTTGTTATTCTGTGGAACTCTGCATTCAGTTGAATGTATCTTTCGATGTCTCCCTTGCCTTTCATTTATCTTCTTTTCTCGGCTATTTGTAAAGCCTCCTCAGGCAAACGCTTTGCCTTCTTTCATTTCTCTTTCTTGGGGGTGGTTTTGGTCACTTCCTTCTGTACGGTGTTATGAACATCCGTCCATAGTTCTTCAGGCCTTCTGTATACCAGATCTAATCCCTTGAATCTATTCATCACCTCCACTGTGACAATTCGATTCAATTGATTTACCACTCTCAAATCCTTTAATTGTAAGGGATCTGATTTAGGTCATATCTGCATGACCTAGTGGTTTCCCTACTTTCTTCAATTTAAGTCTGAATTTTGCAATAAGGAGTTCATGATCTGAGCCACAGTTGACTCCAAGTCTTGTTTTTGCTGACTGTATGGAGCTTCTCCATCTTCAGCTGCAAAGAACATAATCAATCTGATTTCAGTTTTGACCATATTTTGATGTCCATGTGTAGCGTCTTCTCTTGGGTTTTGCTATGACCAGTATGTTTTCTTGACAAAACTCTGTCAACCTTTTTCTGCTTCATTTTGTATTCCAAGGTCAAACTTGCCTGTTATTATCAACAATCAAACTTTAAGAACATATATCTTTAGGATAGATTGCTTGTCTGGTCTCTCATGGAAGCTATTGGAATATCACTAAGTAACATTTGATTTTAAATGACAAATTTAATCAAAAAGGTAAGTTAAGCTTACTGATTTCAAACAGCCTTGTCAGAAATAGAAGTGTGATATCTCTATGTTCTAGGCTCTGTAGAAGAGAATAAATTAAATAGGGCATCTCATTTGATAAATTTAAATTCACCAGATTTTACAAAAAGCATAAATAGTGGGAATCAAATCTCAGGATCACACTGACAAGGCTGAAGCAAGAGAAGAGACGGCTCAGCGGAAGGGAAGTCTTTGACCCGGGAGACAGAAGTGCCGGCCGTTCACGGAGAGAATGCAGGGGCTCGCACCGTAGGGACTGAGGTTCAGAATGTGTGTCCTCTGCACTTTTGGGATTTGGGGGCCCCTCTAATTCTTAGTTGTGGGGAGTTGCCTGTACACTGATGATATCCAGAAAATCCCTGCCCTCTATCCACCAGATACCCGTGTTTTCCCCCACCCCAAGCTCTGTCAACTATAATTACGTTCAGACATCAGCCAAATGTTCCCTGGGGGCAAAAGAACTGTTGAAAACCATTGTTACAGTTGTATAATGTAGTTAACTAAGTTGGAAGTCAGTGTTGTAGGAGACAGCACTTTTGAATAAGACATTCTGTGATTAATTATTTTTGGAAATACTCATTCCTTCATCCAACAAATATTTGTTAAATTCGTACTGTGTGCCAGGAGCTGTTTTAAGTGATTGGGGTTCCTCAATCAGCAGAAGACAAAAATCCCTGCTTTCAATGGGTGTGATATTAAATTGTACGGTATATTAGAAGGTGAGATGTGCTATAGGAAAAAGGCTGGGTGAGGAGGATTAGGATTATTTGAGTAGTGGGGGAGGAAGTTTTCAGTTTTAAATATGGAAATGATCTTAAGAAAGTTTGAGGGAAAGAACTTTATTTTTCATTTTTTTTCCACAGAGCTAATAGAATGAGCTCACATGGTAAGGAACACAGTGTGTTTGCTTATTCATTAAGCGATTATTTATTGAATTAGCTGTTGATTTTCTAGGCACTGAGCTGAAGTTATGATGATGAGCAAGGTAGATCTGGTTTCTCCCCTCTTTGCATGTATATGAGAGAGATATCTCATTGAACACAGTTACAGAATAAGATAACACAGCTACAGAATAAAACTTCAGCTTGGATATTTCTATGTAAAGACACACAGAGTTAAGAGATATAAATAAGATGGACTTGTCATAGGATGTGTGTGAGTAAAGATTTCCGTGAAGAAATGATAATATCTTAGAGAAGTTAAGTGTGCAGTGGGGAAAGAGGTGAAGATAAAAGTTGTAAGCAAAAAAAAAAAAAAAAAAAAAAAAGCATATGTGAATAATCAGTGGTAATGAGCTCAGAGAATAACTGGAGGGCATATGGAATAATGTGAGGAATGAGAGGTAAACTTCAGCTACCTCATGTAGAGTATATTGTAATTTGCATCTTTATATTAGGAGCAGTGAAAAGCCAATGGCATGGTCTAAGTAGGGATGCGGAGGGCACATGATTAGATTTTCATATTGAAAAAAGAAAATCTAGCTGTAGGGAAATAGCTAGTTTGAGGGGGATGAGATAGGATGGAGTATGAATAAAAGAAATTTATGCAGTATGATGGATGAGAACTGTTTGGACTGTGGAGTCGTCAATTGTGCTTGGGAGAAATGGGTGGATTCTAAAGATGTTTAGAAGGCAAAATCGGTAGTGATTTTGTGATCAACTGAATGTGATGCTGAAGGGAGCAAGAATAATAGTCAAAATCTACAAATATTTTGGTGATTCTCTTGCACACTTCTAGAGTTGGAGTAGTTTGTGAGTCAAGTTTCAGGTCTATTCATCCTAAGATGTTTGTGAGACATCTAGAATAAATGTTTAGAAAGTACTGTATGGTACATATGAGACAGAGATGGGTGTGTTAATAGAATTTAAAAACTGATGAAATGGGTGATAAAAATGGTAACCCTAGTTCTGATAGTCTTATTTAAGAAATGGTTAAACAGTCCTTTTAGGAGGATGGCCAAAGGATTTATCTCACTTCACTTAGGGAGATGGTTATCTCAGACAAAAAGCAGACCACTGGTATCATGGCCCTGTTAGTACCAACAGCATTATAATCTGCTTACATGTGACCTTTTGTTAAGGCCAATGGTAGAAGAGAACTCAGAAGCTGCAGTCTAGACCCACAGGAAACTTTCGTTGTAGGCTTTAGGCTATGAAGGCAGAACCAGAGTTTTTTTCCTCAAGCCACACAAAACCAAACATATAAATGTGTTTCATTTTGAGATTTTAGTACAATTCTGTGTAGTATATATCCTAAGAGAGTTAGTAGTTTTCATTGTACTGCAGGTAGACTATACATACTGTACATTTTCAGTATTTTTTAAAATTATATTGTTAAATATCTGTTTAGTCTTGTCCTTTAATCAGAATGTAAAAGATTGTTGGATTTTGGTAGGCTTCCCAAAAGTAATGGAAGTTTTGCCAAGGTCTACAGGGAAATTGTTTCACATGTGGAGAAAATAGGAAGGAAACAATTTTTGGACAGTACCTAGAAAGTGGTGAGAGAGGAAAAATTTTATGAAGATATATGTGATCAGCACACAAACAGGACTAGCGGTAACAACAGAGTTACTCACATGACTTTTAAAACAATACTTATAACTATATGACAACCTCATGATGATTTGCATGGGGGAAAATCCAAGTTTGAAATAAGATGTCAGAGCCTAATGTGTCAGAGTACTGAAACATACATACCTCCTTCTGGTGAAGTGTGTGAATTTAGGAAAGCTCTGAGTCAAGGAAACAAGTTGGATTGTTATGTCACGGACAACTTTGACCTCCATATCTGTCTACATAAGTAATAACTTTATTTAAAAAATGTTTAATTATAGTCATTCTTTTGAAATTCAATTTGTATGCTTTTACTGACTATAGTCATGCCATCCAATATAGGTACCTTGTAATTACAAAAGGTATTCAATAAGCATGCAAAGGGGAGGTTGTCTCATGACAGGCATGGTTTAACATTTAGTACTTAACATTTTCTTGCTCAGTTTTAAATATTTTCAGTAATTTATGTAGCTGTTTACAATTTAAAAAAACCTATGTGTATACTGCATAGTTTTTTTTTTTTGAAGACTTTTTTACATTAAAAGCTACATTTTCCTTAATAATGTCATTCAGTTCAGTTCAGTTGCTCAGTTGTGTCCGATTCTTTGGGACCCCATGAACTGCAGCATGCCAGGCCTCCCTCTCCATCACCAACTGCCGGAGTTTACCCAAACCCATGTCCATTGAGTCGGTGATGCCATCCAACCATCTCATCCACTGTCATCCCCTTCTCTTCCTGCTCTCAATCTTTCCCAGCATCAGGGTCTTTTCAAATGAGTCAGCACTTTGCATCAAGTGGCTAAAGTATTGGAGTCGCAACTTCAACATCAGTCCCTCCAAAGAACACCCAGGACTGATCTCCTTTAGGATGGACTGGTTATCTCCTTGAAGTCCAAGGGACTCTCAAGAATCTTCTCCAACACCGCAGTTCAAAAGCATCAATTCTTCGGTGCTCAGCTTTCTTTATAGTCCAACTCTCACATCCATACATGACTACTGGAAAAACCATAGCCTTGACTAGATAGACCTTTGTTGAGAAAGTAATGTCTCTGCCTATTAATATGCTGTCTAGATTGGTCATAACTTTCCTTCCAAGGAGCAAGCGTCTTTTAATTTCATGGCTGCAATCACCATCTGCAGTGATTTTAGAGCCCCCCCAAATAAAGTCAGCCACTCTTTCCACTGTTTCCCCATCTATTTGCCATGAAGTGATGGGACCAGATGCCATGATCTTAGTTTTCTGAATGTTGAGCTTTAAGCCAACTTTTTTCACTCTCTCCTTTCACTTTCATCAAGAGGCTCTTTAGTTCTTCACTTTCTTCCATAAGGATGGTGTCATCTGCATATCTGAGGTTTTTGATATTTCTCCCAGCAGTCTTGATTCCAGCTTGTGCTTCCTCCAGCCCAGCATTTCTCATGACGTACTCTGCATATAGGTTAAATAAGCAGGGTAACAATATACAGCCTTGACATGCTCCTTTTCCTATTTGGAACCAGTCTGTTCCAAATGTTTCAAATCCAAGTCTAGGACATAGACTTGGACATGGAACCAGTCTGTTCCATGTCCAGTTCTAACTGTTGCTTCCTGACCTGCATACAGGTTTCTCAAGAGGCAGGTCAGGTGTTTGGTATTCCCATCTCCTTCAGAATTTTCCACAGTTTATTGTGATCCACACAGTCAAAGGCTTTGGCATAGGCAATAAAGCAGAAATAGATGTTTTTCTGGAACCCTCTTGCTTTTTCAGTGATCCAGTGGATGTTGGCAGTTTGATCTTTGGTTCCTCTGCCTTTGCTAAAACAAGCTTGAACATCAGGAAGTTCATGGTTCACATATATTTGAAGACTGGCTTGGAGAATTTTGAGCATTACTTTAAACCTAGCGTGTGAGATGAGTGCAATTGTGTGGGAGCATTCTTTGGCATTGCCTTTCTTTGGGATTGGAGTGAAAACGCACCTTTTCCAGTCCTGTGGCCACTGCTGAGTTTTCCAAATTTGCTGACATATTGAGTGCAGCACTTTCACACCATCATATTTTAGGATTTGAAATAGTTCAACTGGAATTCCATCACCTCCACTAGCTTTGTTTGTAGTGATGCTTCCTAAGGCCCACTTGACTTCACATTCCAGGATGTCTGGCTCTAGGTGAGTGTGAGTGATGACACCGTCGTGATTATCCGGGTCATGAAGATCTTTTTTGTATAGTTCTTCTGTGTATTCTTTCCACCTCTTCTTAATATCTTCTGCTTCTGTTAGGGCCATACCATATCTGTCCTTTATTGAGCCCATCTTTACATGAAATGTTCCCTTTGGTATCTTTAATTTTCTTGAAGAGATCTCTAGTCTTTCCCATTCTGTTGTTTTCCTCTATTTCTTTGCATTGATTGCTGAGGAAGGCTTTCTTATCTCTCCTTGCCATTCTTTGGAACTCTGCATTCAAATGGGTATAACTTTTCTCTTTTGCTTTTTTCTTCTCTTCTTTTCACAGCTATTTGTAAGACCTCCTCAGACAACCATTTTCCTTCTTTGCATTTATTTTTCTTGGGGATGGTCTTGATTCCTGTCTCCTGTACAGTTTCACAAACCTCCGTCCATAGTTCATCAGGCACTCTATCACATCTAGTCCCTTAAATCTATTTCTTACTTCCACTGTGTAGTCTTAAGGGATTTGATTTAGGTCATACCTGAATGGTCTAGTGGTTTTCCCCACTTTCTTCAATTTAAGTCTGAATTTGGGAAGAAGGAGTTCTTGATCTGAGCCATAGTCAGCTCCCAGTCTTGTTTTTTCTGACTGTATAGACTTCTCCATCTTTGGCTGCAAAGAATATAATCAATCTGATTTTGGTGTTGACCATTTGGTGATGTCCATGTGTAGAGTCTTCCTTTGTGTTGTTGGAAGAGAGTGATTGCTATGTCCAGTGGGTTCTCTTGGCAGAACTCTATTAGCCTTTGCCCTGCTTCATTCTGTACTCCAAGGCCAAATTTGCCTGTTACTCCAGGTGTTTCTTGACTTCCTACTTTTGCATTCGAGTCCCCTATAATGAAAAGGACATCTTTTTTGGGTGTTAGTTCTAGAAGGTCTTGTAGGTCTTCATAGAACTGTTCAGCTTCAGCCTCTTCCGTGTTACTGGTCAGGACATATACTTGGATTACCATGATATTAAATGGTTTGCCTTGGAAATGAACAGAGATCATTCTGTCGTTTTGAGGCTACACCCAAGTACTGCCTTTCGGACTCTTTTGTTGACTATGATGGGTACTCCATTTCTTCTAAGGGATTCCTGCCCACAGTAGCAGATATAATGGTCATCTGAATTAAATTCACAAGTTCAAACAAATCCTAAACCAATTTCCAATGAATATTAAGTGGATCTTACCAACTTGATTCAAAGATCCTCCGGACACAATGAGATTGTAAAGAAAAAACTTTGATGAGCTTGCCTTGCCCTGAAACCAGCTGTTATTTAAAGTTAGTTTCCCTGGTAAATCTCTCTTTAATTCTATCTCAGTCTATCTTTCCACATATAATTTTAGAAATATTGGATAGACAGTGTTAATAGAAAATGGAGTAAGTCAGCGGTATGGAAGAGAATGCTAAGAATGGCTAACACATAAATAGGAAGTTGGAATATGAAAATGCTGCTATTTTTAAATCCTTAGGGAAATAATGAATTCTATAGATAAATGAAGTTGAGATAATTGGCTATTTGGGGAAAAAAAAACAATTCTGCCTTAAACTAAACAGAATAAATTAGAAGTTGATTAGAAATCTAAACTTTCTACCATAAAAGGAGACAATTATCTCTGGAAGTAACCACACAGAACTGATAAATGTGTTTCCCTCTAGGAAAGGGAACTGTGAGACAGTGGATCAGGGTGTCAGGGAACTTAATTGCCATTTTCTAGCTTTTTGCATGGTTTAAATTATTTACCATTATTTGTATCTTAAAACAATAAAATCAACACACACCTAGCAGTGCCACTTTGGGAAATTAGTCCTATGGGTATAGGATGAACATAAACCACATGAACCTACACAAGTTCTAGAAGAAACTTTATACCTGTGGAAATGGATAGGGTTACCTAAGCATGCTGTTAATCTCAGAAGTGATAAAATAATTCAGATACAACTTAATTAAAAAATTAGATTTTTTTTTTTTTAACTTGAAAATCTTTGTAAGAAAAAGTAAAAGCAATGCACCTCATTGGGAGAAGACGTTTCCAACTAAGCAGAGTTTCTTTGCTTTACTACTTATTAGGGAGCATTGAAAACTTTAGGGAGTTGATCGACACGCGTACTTTGGAAAGGCCAGTTAATCAGAACACCTCACACCTAGCACCAGGAATTTGTGGCATTCTTTCTAAGGCGTTAATAAATATGGCGCTTGTGCCTAACTGCTTCCAGATACCATATTCACTCCAAGCTCAGTCTCTTATGAGAGAGCATGTGATTGACTCAGCTTAAAGGTGTGTCTTCCTCTGTCAGCACTGCCCATGAAAACTTTTTGTGACAATTCAACATGGTAATCATTTATCGTACGTGAATACTGAGCACACGAAATATAAGTATAACTGAAAAGAAGAATTTTAAATTTTATGTAACTTCATTAATTTAAATTTAATTAGCCACATGTGGCTATTGGCATAGTGAATACTGAGTCTATAGGCAGGAGGGTAGTCATGTAAAGTTTTGTCCACAACCTACACAACCACCCTCCTGCTTGTAAATATAGAACAGATAAAGCCACTCAGGAAATTCTAAAATATGAGAAATTACTGTGAGCTTAGTGTGTGTATAGATTTATTTGTACTGATATCAGGTGGTAAAAGTGGTTACTGCTTATTGACCAGTGCCCTCTGGCAAATACTCGAGTACATGTTTTATGTGGATTAATTAATCCTGAAAACAACTTGGAGGTAGGAAGTATTGATATTATAATCATTGTTATTATGAAGCTGAGCCTTTGAGAACCTCAGTGACTAACTGGAGGTAATATGGCCACTAAGAGACAGTCGTTATTTCAGATCCGGCAGTCTGTACTTGTGCTTGCTTAGTCTCTTAGTCGTGTCTGACAGTTCTCTGTCTTTCTGCTGTAAACTGCAGTTCCTGTTCAGCAGGCCTGCTGCGCAACGTGTATTCAGAGACGCCACTTTTCTATTCTTCTGTGTGTTACAGGTGAACTTAACTGTTCATGTTTAAGACCAAGACATGAAGAAGCTGACTGAAAAATCAGTCCCTTCTCCTTTGGGATTATCTGATTCAGAGTTTTTAATCTGTCTTTATTCTTTTCATTTTAAGAATCATATGTTTAAGAAACATTCTGAGAATGGTTCAAAGTATCACATTAATGAAAAATTGACACCTCAAATGTGGGTAAAGAGTGTTAATTTCTATTACCTACTGGTAGTGTACCTTTAAAAAGAAACTGGCATTTACAATGCTCTGGAATCTTCCATAGTTACAAAAAAGTGCATGGAAAAAGAATGGATACAAAAAAGAATCCTATATAATAAAGTGCCAAAATGCTGCATCTCAGTTCAGTTCAGTTGCTCAGTTGTGTCCAACTCTTTGCAACCCCATGGATTGCAGCATGCCAGGCTTCCCTGTCCATCACCAACTCCCGGAACCTACTCCAACTCACATGCATCATGTTGGTGATGCAATCCAACCGTCTCATCCTCTGTTGTCCCCTTCTCCTTCCACCTTCAACCTTTCCTAGCCTCAGGGTCTTTTCCAATGAGTTGGTTCTTTGCATCAGGTGGCCAATGTACTGGAGTTTCAGCTTGAACATCAGTCATTCCAAAGAATATTCAGGACTGATTTCCTTTAGGATGGACTGGTTGGATCTCCTTGCAGTCCAAGGGACTCTCAAGAGTCTTCTCCAGCACCACAGTTCAAAACCATCAATTCTTCAGCATTCAGCTTTCTTTATAGTCCAATTCTCACATCCATGCATGACTACTGGAAAAACATAGCTCTGAATAGGTGGACTTTTGTTGGCAAAGTAATGTCTCTGCTTTTTAATATGCTCTCTAGGTTGGTCATGGCTTTTCTTTCAAGGAGCAAGGGTCTTTTAATTTCATGGCTGAAGTCACTATCTGCAGTGATTTTGGAGCCCCCAAAATAAAGTCTATCACTGTTTCCATTGTTTCCGCATCTATTTGCCATGATGTGTTGGGATTGGCTGCCATGATTTTAGTTTTCTGATTTCTGAGTTTTAAGCTAACTTTTTCACTTTCCTCTTTCACATTCATCAAGAGGCTCTTTTGTTCTTCACTTTCTGCCAGAAGGGTGATGTCATCTGCATATCTGAGGTTATTGATATTTCTCCTGGCAATCTTGACTCCAGCTTATGCTTCATCCAGCCTGCCATTTCTTCATTCAGCATGGCATTTTGTACTCTACATATAAATTAAAAAAGCAGGGTGACAATATACAGCGTTGACATACTCCTCTCCCAATTTGGAACAAGTCTGTTGTTCCATGTCCAGTTCTGATTGTTGCTTCTTAACCTGCATACAGATTTCTCCGGAGGCAGGTCAGGTGGTCTGATACTCCCATCTCTTGAAGAATTTTCCACAGTTTGCTGTGATCCAGAGTCAGAGGTTTTGGTGTAGTCAATAAAGCAAAAGTAGATATTTTTCTGGAACTCTTTCTTTTTCTATGATCTAGCAGAATTTGGCAATTTGATCTCTGGTTCCTCTGCCTTTTCTAAATCCAGCTTGAATATCTGGAAGTTCATGGTTCATGTACTGTTGAAACCTGGCTTGGAGAATTTTGAGCATTACTTTGCTAGCTAAGCTCAGAAATGAAAAGAATACTTTATTTGTTACCATCCTACTCTATGGCTTCAAAGAAATTTAAATAATATCATGTACCTTTACAAGAAAGAAGAGAAAAATTAAAAAGTAACATGGTAAACATAAGCTATGGACTGTAGTCTTCCAGGCTCCTCTGTGCATGGGATTTCCATGTAATTTAAGAATTTTGAAGAGAAAAAATCCAGCAGCATAATCCGAAGAAAGTATGAGTAGAAATAAAACCGAACAAAAACTAATGACAGAAAATTGAGATAGCTGGCATCAATAATTAATATTTTGCTTTTTAAAAGGCTAATGATATAGATAAAACTCTGGGAATATTGATTAAGAGAAAAAAGACAAGACATAATGTAACAAAAATCTCTCCTCCACACGAGCTGTTACTTTGTGTATTTTGAGGTTGAATTTTTAGTTGCATATATGATTATGATGGTTATATCATTCTGCCCTGTTTTTCCTTTAGAAGTATATGATGTCTGTCTTTGTCTTTTGTAATTCTGATATGATATTTCTTTATTTACATAGTAAGATTTATATTCTGGTGTGATTTTGGTTCATTTTTGCCTGTCTTTTTTCTTTTGCATCTTTTTATTTTACAGTCCCATGGATTTTTATATGTATCTCTTGAAACCACATACATTTCAATATTAGCTTTTTCTTCTTTTAGTTCAATATTTTTTATTCTGTCTAGGAACCTCTAGATTTCAGTGGGTGAGTTTAACCAATAGATGCCTATAGTAATTACTCTTACATTAGAATTTATTTTTGCCTTAGTTTGCAAATTTTCTACTTACTGAACTTTCTTTTACTATTTTTGTCTATTTCTGCTTGCCATTGAATAAATGAAACTATTATGTTAGCTTAAAATTATATACTTTTGAATATTATGATAATTGTCCTTAAATTAAAAATCAATGTTTATTTTTTACTATTACTATCTTCTTTCCCCACATCTTCTGGATTTGTTTTCCTTATCTGTGAACTTCATCCAAAAGTGTCTTCAGTGTAGGTCTTTATAAGACTAAATCTCTGAAACCATGAATGCATGGAAATAGTTTTATTATGCCTTGAATTTCAAATAATAATTCAACTGGATATGAAGTTTTAGATTCAAAATTTTAACTCTTATTCTTTGAAAATTATGTTCCAGGATCATTTTGCATAGTAAATTGTTCTGGAGAAATATAATGTCATACCTTATGATTACTTGTCCTTTTCAGTATATCTTTTTAACTTTATTGGAATTAAAAACTGGTTCACTTCTTATTCTCTAGGAATAATTTATTCACATCTCATTGTCAAAAATGTAAAACTCCTCCCTGGATGGACCAAACATATCAGATGATTCAATATGTCCATTTTTTTCTCTTACAGGTGTCTTTCCTGAAATCCTGAGTCCCTCTTTTCCTCTCTGCACTGGTCCACCAATTGGCTGCTTTCTCAGATCTCATCCTTGTGTTTCTCCTTACCTGTATCCTGGTGATTTTGTTAGTTACCTCTGTGTTGAATTTTCTGTATTCCAGATGTTATGTTTTTATAGTTATATTGCTTTATTCACTCTTTCTGAGGAGCACATTCTCAACATTTTTTTTTTTCATTTCTTGCAACTATTTTCTATAATTCTGAGAAATATGGTTTTCATTATGCATGGCATGTGTACTTATTTGTTCAAACCTAGAATATGCTCAAAATAGCTTCATATTTGCTAACCCATAGTCTGTAATAAAAAACCCTGCCAACTAGAGTACAATATTTGTGTGTTCTCTTTTATGCTTAGCCTTGGAGAGTATATTCAAAATATTATTTTCCAAGGTTATTTACATTGATTCTCCCCCTGCCTCTTAAATGAGTTGTATTATCTGCTTGCAGAGCAGCCAGATTCATCTGTTTCTTTTTGTTCCATGTTGGCCTCTGAACTCTATCCATGTTGGTTTTATTTACTTATTTGAATCTATAAAATAATAACATAGTTAGAAATACATAAAAACTTTGTTTATAGTAGTATCAATATGGCTCCTATGATTCTATCTAATCTGTTTTATTCTCTCATTCTTTCCACGCGGATTATTAAAAAACCTTGTGAACCATCGTCATATAACCTTCATTTCATTTGTTTCTGATTTATCCCATCTGTGTTTCTAATTTGCATAAATAGATGCATGTACACTGTATTATTTTCCCTTATATTTCCATTGAAATATTTTTCCTTTTTTTTTGTCATCTAATAATTAAACCTGAAGTCACTCCCATCAGTTGATAGAGGTTATTTTGTCTTTTTTTTCAACAACTTCATTGTTCCTCATAATATATAGTTATTATATTTTATTCAACTACTCACCTATGTATGGCCATTGTTGTGATTGTATATACATTAATGCAGTGAGTGAACTTGTGCATGTATATTTGGGTAAATTATTAAATGTACAGTTGCTGAATTAAAAGGTAAGTGAACATGCAATTTTGATGGGTTTTGCAAAATTGTGCTTAAAATTTTTGTACCAGTTTTAAATTTCCACTAGCAATACACAGGAGTATTTGTTTCTACCCAAAAGCTACACAGCAGCTTCTGTTTTCAGACTGTTACTGTTTTTGCAGTTTTTGAGATAAGAATCAGATACTCAGTATCACTTTAGTTCAAATTATGAGTAAATTAAATACATTTTCTATTTTAAGAGTAAAGGACATTCATCTTATTTTGTGAACTATGTAGACTTTTTTTTCTATTAAATTCTGACCATTTCCCCTGCCAATTTTAGTTTATTTATACATTATATTAGTTTTAGATGACTAGCCTAGTGACTAAGTATTTTTGCTGTTTATATTCCATTAAAAACAATTAGAAGATAACGACTATTCTCTGTGCTTTATGACGGATCTTTGCTATTTTATCTGTTTTGTACATAGTAGTTTTTAGCCTTAATCCCTCCCCCATATCCTGCTGCTTCCCCTCCCCTCCCCCACTGGCAACCACTGGTTTGTTCTTAGCATTTGTCAGTCTGCTTCTCTTTTGTGTATATATTCATTTACTGTGTGTTTCAGTTTCCATATGTAAGTGCTATCATATCTTTCTCTAACTTATTTCACTGAGCATAATATTCTCTAGATCCATCTGTGTTAATATTTACATATATATAATATATAAATACACACACATATGCTACATCTTCTTTATCCACTCGTCTGCTGATGGACATTTGAGTTTCCATCTTGGGTTGACTATTTTAAATAGTGCTGCTGTGAATATGGGGGTGCATTTACCTTTTGAAATTGGTATCTTCGTTTTTTTCTGGATATATACCGAAGGAGTGGAATTGTAAGATCAAATGATAGTTCTGTTGTCACTTTCTTTAGGAACCTCCATACTATTTCCATAGTGGCTGCACCAGTCTCCATTCCTAGAAACATTGTGCAAGGGTTCTCTTTCCCACACACCCTTGCCAGCATTTGTTATTTGTATACATTTTGATGTTGGCCATTTGGACCAGTGTCAGAAGATACCTCTTTGTGATTTTGATTTGCATTTCCCTAATAATAAAAATAAAGGTAATCCCTCACCTAAGCCAGATATCCTGGACTGCGACGTCAAGTCGTCCTTAGGAAGCATCACTATAAACAAAGCTAGTGGAGGTGATGGAATTCCAAGTGAGCCATTTCAAATCCTAAAAGATGGTGCTGTGAAAGTGCTGCAGTCAGTGTGCCAGAAAATTTGGAAAACTCAGCAGTGGCCACAGGACTGGAAAATAGTTTTCATTCCAATCACACAAAAGGCAATGCCAAAGAATGCTCAAACTACCCCACAGATGCACTCATCTCACATGATAGTAAAGTAATGCTCAAAATTCTCCAAGCCAGGCTTCAGCAATACATGAACCATGAACTTCCAGATGTTCAAGCTGAATTTAGAAAAGGCAGAGGAACCAGAGATCAAATTGCCAACATCTGTTAGATAATCGAAAAAGCAAGAGAGTTCCAGAAAAACGTCTATTTCTGCCTTATTGTCTATGCCAAAGCCTTTGACTATGTGGATCACCACAAACTGTGGAAAATTCTGAAAGAGATGGGAATACCAGACCACCTGACCTGCCTCCTGAGAAATCTGTATGCAGGTCAAGAAGCAACAGTTAGAACTGGACATGGAACAACAGACTGGTTCCAAATGGGGAAAGGAGTACATCAAGGCTGTATACTGTCACCCTGCTTATTTAACTTATATGCAGAGCACATCATGAGAAACGCTGGGCTGGATGTGAAGCATAAGCTGGAATCCAGATTGCTGGGGGAAATATCAATAACCTCAGATATGCAGATGATACCACCCTTATGGCAGAAAGTGAAGAGGAGCTAAAAAGCCTCTTGATGAAAGTGAAAGAGGAGAGTGAAAAAGTTGGCTTAAAACTCAACATTCAGAAAACTAAGATCATGGCATCTGGTCCCATCACTTCATTGCAAAGAAATGGATGGGGAAACAGTGACAGACTATTTTTTTGGGGTTCCAAAATCACTGCAGATGGTGACTGCAGCCTTGAAATTTTAGACGCTTGCTCCTTGGAAGAAAAGTTATAACCACGTTAGACAGCATATTAAAAAGCAGATACATTACTTTGCCAACAAAGGTCCGTCTAAGTCAAGGCTATGGTTTTTCCAGTAGTCATGTGTGGATGTGAGAGTTGGACTGTAAAGAAGGCTGAGCACTGAAGAGTTGATGCTTTTGAACTGTGGTGTTGGAGAAGACTCTTGAGAGTCCCTTGGACTGCATGGGGGATCCAACCTCTCCATCCTAAAGGAAAGCAGTCCTGAGTATTCATTGGAAGGACTGATGTTGAAGCTGAAACAGCAGCACTTTGGCCACCTGATGCGAAGAACTGACTCATTTTCAAAGATCCTGATGCTGGGAAAGATTGACGGTTGGAAGAGAAGGGGACGACAGAGGATGAGATGGTTGGATGGCATCACCGACTCGATGGACATGAGTTTGAGTGAACTCCGGGAGTTGGTGAAGGACAGGGAAGCCTGGCATGCTCCAGTCCATGGGGTCGCAAAGAGTTGGACAGGAGTGAGTGACTAAACTGAACTGATTGAATGACAGAGAAGAATTTCCCATATTGAGCATCTTTTCATGTGCCTTTTGGCCATCTGTGTGCCTTTTGGAAACATGTGTATTCAGGTCTTTTGATCATTTTGTGATTGGGCTGTTTATAATATTTTCACTCAGTCATGTCTGACTCTTTGTGACTCTATGGACTGTAACCCATCAGACTCCTGTGTATGGAATCCTCCAGGCAAGAATTACTGGAGTTGCCATTTCCTGCGTGGTTTGGGTTTACTTATTTTTTGGTATTGATTTGTGTGAGCTGTTTGCATATTTTGAATATTAACCCATTTTGGTCATATCATTTGCAATTATTTTTTCTCATTCTGTAGGTTGTCTTTTTGTCAATGGAAATCACATTGTTTGCTGTACAAAACTTTTAAGTTTAATTAGATTATTTATTATCACATTATTTCCTTTGCCTTAGGAGATAGATTCTAATAAGTACTGCTCCAGTTTATATCACAGAGTGTTCTGCGTGTGTTCTCTTGTAGGAGTTATATGGTTTCAGATCTTAACATTTGGTCTTTAATCCATTTTGAGTTTATTTTTGAATGTGGTGTGAGGAAATGTTCTAATCTCATTCTTTGCAGTACAACTTATTGAAGAGACTGTGTTTTCTCCATTGTGTATTCTTGCCTTGTTTTTCACTGATTAGACATGGGTGTGTGGGTCTATTTGTAGGCTGTCTCTTCTATTCCAGTGTTTTATGTTTTAAATTCTTGTGTATAATTTGTTTCTGTCTGTGTTGGGTGTTTGTTGTTGCTTGGGCTTTTCTGTGGTTTCGCCAAGTGGGGACTGGCCTCCAGAAGCGGTCGCAGGCCTCCCTTCGGTGGCTCTTCTTGTTGCGGAGCACAGGCGCTCGGTTACTCATGTTTCGGTGCTTGTCTCACGGGGGCTATCTTTTTGAGAATCTGTGCTTTGAAGTTTTAAAAATAACTTAATTGTATGAATTTTGATTTTTATATATTATATTTTAATCATAAACAGCCCTAATATAGTAAATGCTATAAATGAAAATAATAGTTGAACTTCTAAAATATGATTAATAAATAGATATTTTGATATTTTGCAGTGACTTCAGGCACACAACACAAATTTATTTTTGTAAAAATTATACAATTTTCTTTTATACATTCTGTAAAAATGTGGGGCCTCAGATGATTTTCCTGGGTACTTATGAAATTATTTTGATAATAGTGGTTAAGTATAGGATGGAAGGCAACACAGAATATCTTTTTGCAAATCAAGGAAGTGAATAAGTCAAGGTCATCATTTGGTATGTTAGTCATTGCACCTGAGGGCTAGATAATACATAGGTCTCCTCTAGACCATTAATTATAAAGAGACTTTTTGCAAGATGACTATTTTCAACTAATAAAATATGAATTAATTCTTTTTTTTAGTAATTTTAAAAACTGAAATGTTTGATTTACAAATTTGTGTTAGTTTCAAGGCACACAAGGAAGTGATTCAGATATATATATATATATATATATCTGAACATTTTCAGATTCTTTTCCATTATAGCTTATGACAGTATATTAAATATCATTGCCTGTGCTATACATTGGCTCCTGTTTTTTATCTGTTCTATATATAGTCGTGTGTGCCTGTTAGTCCCAAACTCCTAACTTACCCCTCACCCCTTTGGTAACCATAAGACTGTTTTCTATGTCTCTGATTCTGTTTTCTATGTCTGAACTCAATGATACAAATAAGTTCATTTGTATCATTTTTAAATATTCCACAAATAAGTGATGTCATATATTTCTATTTCTCTTTTGCTTAGTATGTTAAACTCCAGGTCTATCCATTTTGCTGGAAATGGCCTTATTTTGCTCACTTTATGGCTGGATAATATTCCTATGTGTGTGTGTATGTGTGTACAAGTAAATTTGTGATATATGTATCACATCTTTAACCATTCATCTGTCAGTGGACACTTAGATTGCTTCCATGTCTTAGCTATTGTAAATAGTGATGCTTTGAACGTTGGAGTATATGTATGTATCTCTTCAAATTAGAGTTTTCTCGGGATATGTGCCCAGGATTGGGATTGCCAACTCTATTTTTTATGTTTTAAGGAACCCTCCTACTGTTTTCTATAGTGGCTGCACAAGTTTACATTCCCATCAACAGTGTAGGAGAAGCTCCCCTTTTCTACACTCCTACTCCAGCATTTATTATCTGTAAACTTTTTGATGTTGTTTATTCTGATGTCTACTTTAGTATATGTTTCAGTATATGAAGTATAAACTTCATATAATTAACAGACTGCTTCCAAATTGGGAAAGGAGTACGTCAAGGCTGTATATTGTCACCCTGCTTATTTAACTTATATGCAGAGTACATCATGCAAAATGCTGGGCTGGATGAAGCACAAGCTGGGATCAACATTGCCAGGAGAAATATCAATAACCTCAGATATGCAGATGACACGACCCTTATGGCAGAAAGTGAAGAGGAACTAAAGAGCCTCTTGATGAAAATGAAAGAAGAGAGTGAAAAAAGCTGGCTTAAAACTCAACATTCAAAAAATGAAGATCATGGCATCCAGTCCTATCACTTCATGGGAAATAGATGGGGAAACAGTGAGAAACTTTATTTTGGGCTTCAAAATCACTGCAGATGGTGACTGCAGCCATGAAATTAAAAGACTCTTTCTCCTTGTAAGAAAAGCTATGACCAACCTAGATAGCATATTAAAAAGCAGAGACATTACTTTGCCAACAAAGGTCCATCTAGTCAAGGCTATGGTTTTTCCAGTATTCATGTATGGATGTGAGAGTTGGACTATAAAGAAAGCTGAGCACCAAAGAATTGATGCTTTTGAACTGTGGTGTTGGAGAAGACTCTTGCGAGTCCCTTGGACTGCAAGGAGATCCAACCAGTCCATCCTAAAGGAGATCAGTCCTGGGTGTTCATTGGAAGGACTGATGTTGAAGCTGAAACTCCAGTACTTTGGCCACCTGATGTGAAGAGCTGACTCATTGGAAAAGACCCTGATGCTGGGAAAGATCGATGGCAGGAGGAGAAGGGGATGACAGAGGATGAGATGGTTGGATGGCATCACCGACTCAATGGATTTGAGTTTGAGCAAGCTCCGGGAGCTGGACAGGGAGGATGGACAGAGAAACCTGGTGTGCTGCAATCCATGGCATCACAAAGAGTTGGATGTGACTGAGCGACTGAACTGGACTGATTCTGACATGTGTGAGGTGATACCTCATTGTAGTTTTGATTTGTATTTCTCTGATAATTAATGATTAATGGTATTGAGCATCTTTTCATGTGCCTGTTGGCCATCTGTATGTCTTTGTAGGAATGTCTATTTGGGTCTTCGGCCCATTTAAAAAAATTTTTTTTTTAGATACTGAATTATATGAGCTGTTTGCATATCTTAAACATTAAACCTTTGTAGGTGGCATTTTTTGCAAATATTTTCTCCCAATCTGTAGTTTGTCTTTTCATTTTGTTTATGTTCTTTTCATTTTGTTTATGTACTTTGCTGTGCAAAAGCTTATAAGTTGTGGTAAGTGCCATTTGTTTATTTTTGCTTTTTTGGGGAGAGACTGACTTAAGAAAACGTTGCTGTGATTTATGTGGGAGAATGCTTTGCCTACATTCTCTTCTAGGAGTTTTATGATATCATATCTTATATTTAGGTCTTTTAAGTCATTTAAGTTTATTTTTGTCTATGATGTGAGGCAGTGTTCTAACTTCACTGATTTGCATGCTTTCACAACACCACTTGCTAAAGAGACTATCTTCCATTGTATATTTTTGCTTCCTTTGTCAAAGATTACTTGACTGCAGGTGTGTGGGGTTATTTCTGAGACCTCTATTCTGTTCTATTGATTCCGTTTCTGTGCCAGTACCAAGCTGTTTGGTTATTGTAGCTCTGTGGTATTGCCTGAAGTCTGGGAAGGTTATGCCTCCAACTTTTTTTGTTTCCTCAGGATTGCTTTGGCAATTCTGGATCTTTTGTGATTCCATATAAATTCTAAGATTAATTATTTAACCTACTTTGAAAAATGTCATGGTAATTTCATAGGGATCACGTTAAATTGGTAGATTGCTTCAGGTCATTTGGCCATTTTAGCAATATTAATTCTTCCAGTTCAAGAGCATGGGGTATCTTTCCAGTTCTTTGAATCAACTTAAATTCCTTTTATCAATATTTTATACTTGTCAGCATATAAGTCTTTCTCTTCCGTTGTCAGGTATGCTCCTAAGTATTTTATTTTGGTGCAATTTTAAAAATTATTTTTCAATGTTATTTTATGATAGGTTTAATATTGATTGCTGGATTCTTTTAGTTTTAATTGCTTCTCAGAGACATCCTTCATCTCTTATTCTGTTCTAAATTGTTATCTTGCTGGGAAGAGTATCGTAGGTTGCAGGTTTTTGCAACTTTGATTGTGTGAGATCTTCTTTCCATGTTCAGTTAGTATTTTGTGAGAACTGTTCCACATTTAGATATATTTTTGATATATTTGTGGGAGACGCTGAGCTCTGTGTCCTTCTGTTATTTTGATAGTCAGTAAAGTAATTATTTTTTTATATTTTGTGAGGGTTCCAACAAGTGAATGTATTTTTTGAGAATTAGATTTATATGGGCAATTAGGTTTATAAGGTATACATATAAAGGTACTATAATTTCATTTTGAATTTACTTTGATCAAGCAGAACCAAAATTACTATGATAAGGATATATATTTGGTAGTTGTTAAAATTTTCAAATTATTATTTAAATGAAAATAATGTGTGAAATTCCAGTAATTAAATTTTATGAAAACATTTTGCATATGTATTAATTTTTCTCTTTTATTAATGATTTTAGGAGTACTCCTTTCCCATTGAACTATTGTTTTTCTCTCAAGGAGCAGTGAACATCATTGGTCCTTTATCTGTTGTGTTGGTTGCTTCTTTTCTTTGGGTGAGGTTCTCTTGGCTGCTCCTAAGGCCCACCATGAATGCCTTTTCTCTTTCATTCATGGGGTCATTGCTTACCAGCAATCCATTTTTTACTGCATAGCATTCATATGATTTTAATTCTTGTTTCAAAGATAGAAATAATGATATTGTAAAAATTTCCATTTGCTAATATTGTTTTGTTATGAATTTACTTTGGTTGAATAGAACAGAATTTTATTGAGATATATTTGAGAAATATAGGTACCCACTTTTTAAAAGTTTACTTTTTCCCATGTAGCTTCTCTGAAGAAACTGTAATAGTATCTGTTTTTACTAACTGAAAGAAATCAAAGAGAATTTTTACTTTCATGAGAAAAGGTAATTGCTTTTTCGCTTTATGCCATTTTGGCTTCAAGATTTCATGAGAATGATCTGCTCTACTTTTGGATAGTGGGGCAAATGTGTACTTAAAATTAAATTAAAATACACTTCCATTTGTGTCCAAAGGTTCTGATTCTAAAGGACCAAATTTACTAAAGGCAAATAATACTTTTTAAGAATTGAATCATAAACCCTTTATATCTTCTAAAGTAATTATATACCTAGAATGGACTGTAACAGTTGTTTAAATTTATTATTAGTCATCAGTAGAAGTCAAATTATACTTGACATAGTCTCTTCACAAAGGAGGAAATATGGGCTCTATCTAGGATTTTTATCAGCTCATGTGAAAATGAGTATTTTCAACAGCTGGAAAATTCTCTCCTCTGAAACAGTACATTTGGTTTTGACAGACAAGGTCAGTGTTTTGATTATATTCTTCTTTGCATTCTGATGTGAACTACAGAACTCATGCAATACAAGGCCAATCATTTAATGAGGCCCTTCAACCAATCAAAAATGGACCTATAATGCATCAGAGATGATGTTGGGATTGAAATGTAATGGTCTGTTTAGTACTTTCTGGCAGTCGACTTAGGCCTTGATGCATTCACTGATGGTTGTGAATAACAAGTGTATTTCAGTTAATAGAGTTTGTAACTTGTCTAGAGAATGTGTCTCTGGTCAAACCACTCTATTTTTTATTTATTTTTTATTTTTTTTACATTTTATTTATTTATTTTTTCAATTTCTCCTTTATTTATTTATTTCCAGTGGGTTTTGTCATACATTGATATCAATCAGCCATAGATTTACACGTATTCCCCATCCCGAGCCCCCCTCCCACCTCCCTCTCCACCCGATTCCTCTGGGTCTTCCCAGGGCACCAGGCCCGAGAACTTGTCTCATGCATCCCATCTGGGCTGGTGATCTGATTCACCATAGATAATATACATGCTGTTCTTTCGAAACATCCCACCCTCACCTTCTCCCACAGATTTCAAAAGTCTGTTCTGTACTTCTGTGTCTCTTTTTCTGTTTTGCATATAGGGTTATCGTTACCATCTTTCTAAATTCCATATATATGTGTTAGTATGCTGTAATGTTCTTTATCTTTCTGGCTTACTTCACTCTGTATAATGGGCTCCAGTTTCATCCATCTCATTAGAACTGATTCAAGTGAATTCTTTTTAATGGCTGAGTAATATTCCATGGTGTATATGTACCACAGCTTCCTTATCCATTCATCTGCTGATGGGCATCTAGGTTGCTTCCATGTCATGGCTATTATAAACAGTATGGTACTGGCACAAAGACAGAAATATAGGTCAATGGAACAGAATAGAAAGCCCAGAGATAAATCCACGAACCTATGGACACCTTATCTTTGACAAAGGAGGCAAGTATATACAATGGAAAAAAGACAACCTCTTTAACAGGTGGTGCTGGGATAACTGGTCAACCACTTGTAAAAGAATGAAACTAGAACACTTTCTAACACCATATACAAAAATAAACTCAAAATGGATTAAAGATCTAAATGTAAGACCAGAAACTATAAAACTCCTAGAGGAGAACATAGGCAAAACACTCTCCGACATAAATCACAGCAAGATTCTCTATGACCCACCTCCCAGAATATTGGAAATAAAAGCAAAACTAAACAAATGGGACCTAATGAAACTTAAAAGCTTTTGCACAACAAAGGAAACTATAAGTAAGGTGAAAAGACAGCTCTCAGATTGGGAGAAAATAATAGCAAATGAAGAAACTGACAAAGGATTAATCTCAAAAATATACAAGCAACTCCTGAAGCTCAATTCCAGAAAAATAAATGACCCAATCAAAAAATGGGCCAAAGAACTAAACAGACATTTCTCCAAAGAAGACATACAGATGGCTAACAAACACATGAAAAGATGCTCAACATCACTCATTATCAGAGAAATGCAAATCAAAACCACAATGAGGTACCATTACATGCCAGTCAGGATGGCTGCTATCCAAAAGTCTACAAGCAATAAATGCTGGAGAGGGTGTGGAGAAAAGGGAACCCTCTTACACTGTTGGGAGGAATGCAAACTAGTACAGCCATTATGGAAAACTGTGGAGATTTCTTAAAAAACTGGAAATAGAACTGCCATATGACCCAGCAATCCCACTTCTGGGCATACACACTGAGGAAACCAGATCTGAAAGAGACACGTGCACCCCAATGTTCATCACTCTAGTTTTTAATATCAGATTTAGAAAAAGAAAATTAAGGTTCAAGATTAAATATTTACTGAGGAGTCTAGTTAAATATCAAGGAATTTACAACCCCATCTTTTTCTTCTGTTTTTTCCTTCTCCATTCTGATAGCAGCAATTCAGTGTAATTTAAGAATGAAAAAATAATTAAGGTAGCCTTTTACTTATGTTCTTGTATTCTGCTGTAATATCAGCAGGTCTTTAGCTAGGACATTTGAGGGTTACTTTTAGCTTTGGTTTGTGCCCTCCTAAAATAAATATGTAGAAGAGTTTTTTTTTTTTTTTTTTTACTCTTAACTATAAATTTAGCGGAATGGCAAAATGAAGTAAGTCATTTAATGCTAGAGTAGGATGCTTTGGATCATAGTTTTGTTGTAACTGAAATAAAAAGACAATATATTATTAAAATATTTATCGTTAGGTCACAGTATTGTTTATTTAGTGTTGACAGGTAAATCAACTCTCAATTATGTATAATGGCAGGGAGTAGTTCAGTTAGACTAGATAACTATCAAATGCCTGGGTTTTATAGCATCTTTAATGGCTACTGCTTCTTGAAAACACGATTAGCACAGGCTAGAAAAATGTAACTATTACATCAATTAATAAAACTAAAAATCACAATGTTGTGGAGTGATTAGCCTCCAACTAATAAAAATAAATGAAAAAAAAATAAAAAAAAAACAAACTAAAAATCATACTTCCTCTGATGATGGACTGTCATCATCAGTTTAAAAACAAGATTCTTGGTTATTGACAGTCAGAAATGCAGAACGTTTGATTTACTCTGTCCCCTTAGATGCTTTTAGTAAAAACTGTGATAACATGAACTAGTTTGATTTGGATGCCAACAATTTTCCTCTCCTAAACTATTCTCTGTGAAAACTCTAAGTAAACAGAGGAAAGGTCAATAAATGAGAGCAAGAGCAATGAGAAAAAAGTGTCAAGGGGCCTGGATCACTTATGGAATGTACAGCGCAGCAGACCCTGGATGATGTTGTATTGAAGATTATATGTTTCAAGCAGAGGAAAGGAGAAAAATGCTTTTAGTTAAGAGCAAGACACTTATGGGGCTTCTCTGGTGGCCCAGTGGCATAGAATCCACTTTCTATGGAAGAGACTGCCTGCAGTGCAGGCAGGTTAGATCCCTGGCCCAGGAAGATCCCCTGGAGAAGGAAATGGCAGCCCACTCCAGTATTCTTGCCTGGGAAATCCCATGGACAGAGGAGCCTGGCAGGCAACAGTCCATGGGGTCACAAGAGTTGAACACAACTTAGCAACTCAACCACCATCACCACCAAAACATTTACAATGAAGTGAGTCTGGAAAACTGATGAAATGTGAAAGCTTGGTTGTTGTGAGAAGTCTAGGAAAAGTTTATATCATAGAATATAAAATTGTAGATGAAAACATATAGTGTTATAAAAAGTATAATTTTATAGTTCACATTGTATGAATTTCTTATAATTATTATAATATGTATAAAATATACAATTGTGTTTTTTCAATAAAAATATTTGACAATTAAAAAAGAGACAAAATGGACTTTGCATTAGCTTCATGGGAGTACAAATACCAGAGATGACTTTTGAAGAATTTAAAGGTTAAATTGTTGATTGAAAATAATCAGTGACATCAAAATAGTTGTTAAATTGTTGATATGATTTGATAAGTCTCTTTTTTAAGTCACATTTAAAAAAATTATTTTTCCCATTTTTATGAAAGTATAGTTGACATGCAATATTATATTTGTTGCAGTTACAGCACAGTGATTTGGCATTTATATACATTAAAAAACTATCACCAGGTTAAGTCTGTTAACCATCTGTCACCATATGAAACTATATAATGTTACTGACTATATTCCCAATGCTGTGCATTACATTTCTATACTTACTTTATAATTGGAAGTTTGTATTCTTTAATTCTCTTTACCCATTTTTCTCATCCCCCACCCCCTCCCCTCTGGAAACCTTCGTTCTCTGTATCTGTGGGTCTGCTTCTGTTTTGTTTTTGGTTTTGTTCATTTTTTTGTTTTTTTAGATTCTACATATGAGTGAAGTTATATGGCATTTGTTGGATTTGTATCACTTATCATAATACCCTCTAGGTCCATTCATGTTGTTGCATAATGTCAAGATTTCATTCCCTTTTATGACTGAATAATATTCCATTGTCTATATAATATGTCTAATTTATCCAGTCATCTATCATATCCAGTAGGTATCTACCTCTCAGTGACTTAATAAAGCATAAGAATCCCAAGTTCAAATATCTCATCTTTTTTTTTCAACATTAGAAGCAGGGCAAAAAATTGTATTTACACATTAAAATCATCTGTGGAAAGTCAACAAAATATACAGTACTCTTAACTCTGCCCCATCAGTGAATCAGAAACTTTGGAAATAGGAGCAAGGTGTGGGCATTTTCCTTCTCTGTATTGTAAGATGTAAACCCTCACCAAAATATATGTTATTCTATAGATTATTAGACTCATAACCACCCCATAGACCAGAAATAGAACTTTTTCATTCTCATTAAAATTCCCCCAAAGTAGTTACTACTTGGATACTGAATCACTTCTTCACTTTTATTTATTTTTTTTTTTTACAGTTTTCTTACCCAAGACTGCAGTTTGGACACTATAATTTGATCTTGCTCATTCAAAAATCACTGTTACTTCTTTTATGGCTTCATCCTTTTTTGTTACAATTTTGGGCTTCCCTGATAGCACAGTTGGTAAAGAATCCTCCTGCAATGCAAGAGACCCCAGTTCGATTTGTGGGTTGGGAAGATCCGCTGGAGAAGGGATAGGCTACCCACTCCAGTATTCTTGGGCTTCTCTTGTGGCTCAGCTGGCAAAGAATCTGCCTGCAATGCAGGAGACTTGGGTTCAATCCTGGGGTTGGGAAAATCTCCTGGAGAAAGGAAAGGCTACCCACTCCAGTATTCTGAACTGGAGAATTCCATGGACTGTATAATCCATGGGGTGACAAACAGTTAAACACGACTGAGCAACTTTTGCTTTCTATCTTTTGAAGAACCTAAGTTAGTAGATACTGAAAATGGAGATACTCAGATTCAGTACTTTATCTATTATTTGGTTATCTAGTAATAAAGTTTATATAGGAAAAGTAAAATAAATGCTTGATTCTTTTTATTTACCAATTTTCAAGATAAAGAAATACTTTCCTTTCATCATCTTCCTTAATATAATTTTATATACTCTTAGATTCATGCATGTTTGGAAGGCTTGGAAGGTTTAATTGCATTTAATATAAGAAGGAAGTTCTAAGTCTCCTATCTTTGGGGTAAAAGGAGATTCTTTAGATTGACTCCAGCAGCTTTTTGACCTTACCTGAGCCTTGAAAACTTCTTTGCAATTTGATATGATAAGATGTTCTAGGTTCACCTTGTGCATTCTCTGACCTAAACTTGGAAGGAGATATTTTTCTAAGAAAGCTTTATTTATTTGTGTAAGAGTAGTTTAAGCCTGCAACCTATGCACTAGAGATGCCCAATGTTATCTGGCTGGTCATTGCTTTTCGACCTCTTTGATGGATAGAGTTAAAGGTAGGTATAGCTATGCATGTGTACTAAGTGCATGCCAAGTCACTTCAGTCATGTCCGACTTTTTGCAACCCTATGGACTGTAGCCCACCAGGCTCTTTTGTCCATGGTATTCTCCAGGCAGGAATACTGAAGTGCCATTTCCTTCTCTAGGGATCTTCCTGATCCAGCTATCGAACCCTGGTCTCTTACCTCGCTTGCAGTGGGAGGCAGGTTCTTTACCACTAGCACCACCTCGGTTCAGTTCAGTCACTCAGTCATCTCCGACTCTTTGTGACCCCATAGACTGCAGCACGCCAGGCTTCCCTATCCGTCACCAATTCCCGGAGCCTACTCAACTCATGTCTTATCACATCGGTTGTCCATCACATCCAACCATCTCATCCTCTGTCATCCCTTTCTCCTCCAACCTTCAATTTTTCCCAGCAACAGGGTCTTTTCCAATGAGTTGGTCCTTCGCATCAGGTGGCCAAAGTATTGGAGTTTCAGCTTCAGCATCAGTCCTTCCAATGAATATTCAGGACTGATTTCCTTTAGAATTGACTGATTGGATCTCCTTGCAGTCCAAGAGTCTTCTCCAGCACCACAGTTCAAAAGCATCAATTCTTCGGTGCTCAGCTTTCTTTATAGTCATCCACACATGACTACTGGAAAAACCATAGCTTTGACTAGATGGACCTTTGTTGGTAGAGTAATGTCTCTGCTTTTTAATATGTTGTCTAGGTTGGTCATAGCTTTTCTTCCAAGGAGCAAGCATCTTTTAATTTCATGGCTGCAGTCACCATCTGCAATGATTTGAGAAGTGCTAATTTTATATACAAAGAGTCGGACACGACTGAGCGAGTGAACTGAACTGAATTTTATATGTATAGATATAGCATGCACACACACACACACATATAATATGTGATAAACTACTTAATGATCTCATGCTGATTCTTCTAATCAAATTAATTAAACTTAACCTCTTCTATATTATATTTGCACCTTCTCTCTTCCAAACCAGGAATCATCATTCTCAAGGTTATCGTAATAACTTTAGAATAATCCTTTTTTCTTTTATTGTATCTTGTAATCACAATAGTCTCAGAATATTGTTATTGTTAGTATCACTACCAACCTAATCTATTCTGTGTGCATACTAGCCATGATGCACTATGCTTTCTCCTTTCTAATCTCTTCTGCTGCTGCTAAATCACTTCAGTCGTGTCTGACTCTGTGCGACCCTATAAACGGCAGCCCACCAGGCTCCCCCGTCCCTGGGATTCTCCAGGCAAAAACACTGGAGTGGGTTGCCATTTCCTTCTCCAATGCATGAGAGTGAAAAGTGAAAGTGAAGTCGCTCAGTCGTGTCCGACTCTTTGCGACCCCATGGACTGCAACCTACCAGGCTCCTCCGTCCATGGGATTTTCCAGGCAAGAGTACTGGAGTGGGCTGCCATTGCCTTCTCCATCTAATCTCTTCTAATTGTAGTTAAACAAGTAACTGTATGTTTAATGCTCATCACAAGTCTTTATGCCAGTGTCTCTATAGTTATCTGCCTGCCTACTCTAGTAGATTCCTCAGGAGATTTTCATGGGCACGGTATTCTCTGAGCTCTTCCATACAGATAACATTTTATCTGTAAACATTAAAGCGTTAGTCGCTCAGTCGTGCCCAACTCTTTGTGACCCTATAGACTGTAGCCCTCCAGGCTCCTGTGTCCATGGGATTCTCCAGGCAAGAATACTAGAGTGGGTTGCCATTCCCTTCTCCAGGGAATCTTCCTGCTCCAGGGACTGAACCCAGGTCTCCCACGTTGGAGGCAGATTCTTTACTGTTGAGCCATCAGGGAAGCCCAACAGGTTATCTGTACCTTTTATAAACTCTTGGCTTACATTTAATTTGAATAATTTGCATATCTGACTCCCATTTTTTCTAGCAAAAAGCACTGTGGTTGAAAATTCTGATAAGCTAACATACTGAAGTTAAGAACTTTAAATGTAGAGAGGTCAGCTGACAGTAAGAGCTTTATTCTTTTTTACAAACCTACTCATATAAGGATAGAACTACTATTTTGAATACCTGCAGTGAGCTATGTGCTTTATGTATATTAATGTTTCCACACTTTCAAGCTCTCTATACTAAGTCAAGTTAATAAAAGAGGACTTTGAGACCCATTTTAGAATTTTACTCTAAAACTGAGGAATTGTAATTAAAGTATTAAGACAAGTCTACTTAACATCAAGGCCAAAATCAATCTACTGGTTATGCTGTCCTTCTGACAGGGTGACCTCATATTCTGTTTTCCCTGGGAGACTCCTCGTTTATGCCTGTCGTCCCACAGTAATTACTAATAACATCTCATTTTCCACCAAAATTTTATGTTTTGGAAGATAAATTATATATATTGTCACATTATTTCTTAACCAACCAATAATGGATTCAACGTTAAGCTCTTTAGTAAACACTTGAGAGCATAATTTAAAATCATGAATGTGTCGATAGTTTCAGCGCCTGTTCTTCAATTTTTTTCTGTGTCTACAAATTGCGTTGCACTGCCATCCTTTTAGTATTTGCTGTATGCGTTGCTCCTGAAACTTCTTATGGATGTAAATCTAGAAAATGAAGGCATAGAAAAACAAAATAAAAGCGTTTCTATTTTATGTGGTCCACGTGCTAGACTTCTGACTTCCCTTTTTGGAGGAAACTTTTAGTATAGATTTGGTAAAAGGGTGGGGAGAGTACCATTTTGCTAGAAAAGTAAATGCTTTATCATTCGTATTCTTTTTTGGACACTAAATTCTACTGAGAATAATGGGGAATCACGGTGTGGGTTGAGAGTCTGATGACATGTTTTAAGTTCCTAAGAAAGAGGCAGTAGGTCTGTAATGGTCCTCCAGGGAACCTAGATACGGCGTTAAACACAGAACCAGGAGACAAGAGAAGAAATTGCCACCTGAGCTCCTACTTCTGGAAGCCAACAGCAGTTTCCAGAGACTTACACTGTGCTATGGTTTTGTGAAATTGCTATACAAATGACAAGAAGAAATGCCCTGGGGAGCTGTTTGTAAGACTGATAACACGGTAGACACTGGCTTCTGTATTCTGAATGTAAGTGCTCTGCTGGGGGTGGGCAGCTTGGGTCTGGATCTTACTTGCACGTGAGGATGCCGCTTTGTTTGTTTCGGGCAGTGTGTGCTGGTCATTATATGTGTTACTTTAGTATTTATAAAAGAGGGTAAGAGGTTTATCTTACTGTCACTGTTGAATTTTTTAATATTAAAGTGATACACACCCATTGAAATAAATTTGGAATAGAAAGGTACATTTGAAAAAGTCAAATGGTCCCATATCCATCTTCCCTCAGCATGCTGACCAATTATATGGATGTAACCACTGTTAATATTTTAAAGTATAGCTTTCTAGATATCTGCTAAGTATATTTAACATATTAATTTTTATCCATAAGACTTTAAAATATATTATTTTCAGGAATTTGCTGGGTCTTTTTTCTTAAGTTGAAATTATGTCAGGGACAGCTTTTCCATGTTAGTATAGATACACCTATTTTGGTATTTTTTAGCAACTGTACATTATTCTGTTGTTTGGATATATAACCATATATGTAATCAGAACTGCTTCCTTTTAAATTTAGGCAGTTACCACCTGTTTCCTTTTATGAAAAGTTTGGTCTTTAACTTGCTTGTATATGTCTGTTTGTACACATATGGGTACATTGGACAGATCTTGCCAAATTTCCCTTCAGTTTATACTACTAGGCACAGTTATGGAGTACCTATCTGCCAACCTTTGCATCCTTGTTAGAGTTGAAATGTGATACCCATTTTTATTCAATTTACATTTTTCATCATGAGGAAGGTGGACCACCTTTTCTTGTATCTGTTGTTCTTAAGGCAGTGTTGAATAATGGTTGAATATTCAGGCTTTGAAGCTAGATTGTCTGAATCTCAACTGCACCATAAAATATCAGTGTCACCATATTCTATTAACTTCCTCTGCCTTACTTTTATCTTGTGTAAAATGGTATGAGAGTGATATTATTTACCTCTTGTTATTGTGAGGATTAGTAGGTTAACATATGAAAGTCATTCAGAATAGGTTTTAAGATAGAATAAACCTTTGCCATTATTAAACATGGCTTTTAAGGAAATTGAATAATTATGTTTTTTGCTTATTTTTTGTGTTCAATTATTTATCTTTTAATTGACAAGTACGAGCTCATTTGAAACAAATCCTCTATCTCCCTTGCTTCTTTAAAATGTTCATTTCCTTAAGCAAGGATTCTCTCTGTCTTGATTTTAAATAACTTAAATATTTAAATAACTTAAGTATTTTAGAAAATCTTTGATTTATTCATTAATTCAAAATTTATTGATGCAAAAGCTTATTTTCCAAAAATTAGATAGCATCAAGAGTATAGAAGTAAAGAAATAAGCATAGGTGATCCTTACTTTCCTGAAGATATAGTGTGAAGATAGTCAAGTTGTCACTATTGTGAAACAATCCAGTGAAAACTACAATAGAACTAAGAGAATTAGAGAGCCCCTTAGGAAATCAGGCATGGATGACATTCCAGCAAGATGGTAGAGTGTGTTTTGGAGATGTGAAATTATTCTCTGCTGGTGGTGCTGACAGAGTCACTTTGGCCCACTGGAATAAGTGTTGCAGTAGGACTCAGTTCAGGGTTATTTCTATGTTCAAGGTTGCATGGACTCAAATTCTCTGAAGCAGAAAAACTGACATCGTTACTTGATGAGACATAGTCAGAGAAACTAAAGCTTGCATAGGAAAGAAGAGGATGTAGTAACTAACTCCATGAGAACTTGAAATCACCACGAGCTGTAAAACCTTTACCTGTCATTCTTTCAGGAATGGAGTTGATGGGAAGTTTGTATGAACATTTGAGCTATCCTAGTTTTTGGCAGCATAAAACAATATGACTTATAGAAGAAAATCCAGAAAGTATTTTTATGTCCTCATGGATAGGCAAACATGGATATAGTTATTGCAGTATGTCTTATACAAAGACATGTTGAGCAACCTTGCAAAGGAATGAACTGTGGCTACATGAAACAACATGGACAATTCTTCGAGGTGTATTATTGTGAAAAATAAGCCAGATCCAAAAGAGTATATATTTTATAATTCCATTTATGTGAAGCTCAAGAATAGGCAAAATTTATCTATGATGACAGAAGTCAGAATAGTAGTTACCTTTAAGTGCCGGAGACATGGAAGGCCATGAGGGTTGATTTTCAAGATGTGGGTAGATACTCTGTTTCTTAATCCAGAGGATGTTACACAGAACTATCAACTTGAAAATTTCCCCAGCAGTGTAGACTCCTGCTTTGTGCTTGTGTGTATTACAAAAACAAATGCTTGCATGGCCTTCTATTATATACAGCCTCTTTTCCTTGAGTATGGAATTATATTTGCATCAGAAATGAGAAGTCAAACATGTATATTATCAAGTGTGAAACAGATCGCCAGTCCAGGTTGGATGCATGAGACAAGTGCTCGGGGCTGGTGCACTGGGACGACCCAGAGGGATGGGATGGGGAGGAAGGTGGGAGGGGGGATCAGGATGGGGAACACATGTAAATCCATGGCTGATTCATGTCAATGTACGGCAAAACCCACTACAATATTGTAAAGTAATTAGCCTCCAACTAATAAAAATAATTGGGAAAAATAAAATAAAAAGAAAAAAAAGGAAAAAAGGAAATATTATCTACCTTTTGGCATACCTGTCAGTATGTGCCTGCAGTGTAACTGAGCTCTAAGCACTGCGTTGTAGACCTGGTGAAAACTATGCTCTTCTGTGATATAAAGCAGTGTGATGTCCAGTCCCAAAGACAGATTTACAGCCCTTTCCCTAAACTTCTTCTTAAGGCTATGTTAAGTCCTTCCACTTGTAATTCTGAGAGCTTCACTTAACTCTCTTTTAGGTGATGCAGCATTGCTTTGCCTGACAAGCAGTACATTGGCTTTTTTTCCTTCTCAACTCTAGTGATCGTAGTATTTTGATCCACTAATTCACATGTTTAGGTTCCAAAAACTTCTTGTAAGATCACAGATATTCCTTAAGGCATTTTTAGTCACTGGCACAGTATACCCAGGTTTTTTTTTAATAGTAGGAACTGACTTTATAAGTTAAGATATAGTACACGGTGAGCTTGCTTTTGTTCAGGTACATTTTGAAGAAAGTAAACATCTAATCAGATGGATTTTAGTTTTGGAAAACATTAAATATTTTCTGTTTACAATCTTAGAATGCCTTTAATGTTTTTACATATGCCAATAGTTTATATAATGTGATTAAATACATATCAGTTTCACTAGTACAAGTCTTATTGCTTATACTATTGAAATACTAAAATGTAACATTTTCCTGAATATTGATACATTTTTCTTATTATGCCAGGGTCACTTAAAAATGCACATATACACACAATTATAATGTAAGAATACTAGAATTGCTGATTATTGACCACATTTCTAGATATGATGCTAGATAGTAAAGACTTTTGAGAATCCTGTTAATGGAAATTCCTAAGGAATGAAAGATTTGCCTTAATTTCAAAGGCATTTTCTAAAATACAGACTTAATTGACATATATGCTTGTTTATTTTGAAGTTGTGCCAAGGGCCTGCACTAACAAATTATCTGATCCCAAGCAACTGAAACAAAAGGTAGAAAAGAAAAAAGTCAATAGAGAGTAGTTGTTTAATGATCAAAAAAAAGTTAATTTGCACTTTTATAGAACCAATTGATTTTTTAAAACAGCAATTGATTATCTACATTGACAGTACCTTTTAGCCAAATCCCTATTACTTTTATTTCATGGCGATTAAGGAAAGATAAAACTGCATTCACAATAGTTTATCTTCCTTGGGATCAGTCAAGAGATAATAAAGTATTTTTAAATACCTTATTATCACTGTGGTATCATATAACTAAAGCAATTCTAATTACTATATTTGAATGTCACCGGATTTTACTGCTATAAAATAATAGTTTAAAAAAATCAGTGGTGTTTATTTTAAAAAGCAAAAATTACCATTAAAATATTTATTTCTTAAAAAAATATTTTGGCCAAAATAATTCTATAACATGGAAGATTCCTCCAGTAATTTCACGTGAGGGTCTTATTAATAGACCCTTATGGAAATGCCTATATCAAATTGTAAGATCTCTGACCTCTCCTAAGTCGAATAATGCTAATTAACTATGAACCATTGAGCTTCCTGAAGGCATTTTTTGGAAAAGTCATGCTTTTGCTTTGTTTTGTAGTTAACATTTCAAATCACTCATTTGTCACAGACATAAATGTTCATTATATTGCGTAAAGACTATTTATGTGAATTCTAGACACATTTCGAGAAAGTAATGATTAATATATTTAATGTGGTCCATTCCTATAAAATAGGTTTGTCATATTTTCTTTATTAACAGAAGTAGAAATTACTGTTCAATGGAGTTACATGAATCTTTAAACTTTGGGTGACAATTGGCTGAGATGTAGACCCAGAAAACAAGCCGAGGAACTTAGAAGCAATTATACTTAGAAATGTATTTCTGCCTTATCTCATCTTTCCCAGAATGAGAGTTACTACTATGCTGAGGAATGTGGAAAAGCTTAATGGTTGTTCTCTGTGTGGTCAAAAGCAAACAAAGGAGAAACGCAAAAACTTGGAAGAGCCAAAGGTAGTTGATGTCAAAATTCTATTCATAAGAAGAAACGTATTTCTCGTTTCTAACTCATAACACCCCAATACATTTTTCTCACAAATTACCTTAAAAATGAAAACTTTAACACCTATTTGAGGGACAATCCAATTAATACTTTTATGATAAAATGATCTTCCTGTAAGAATACAAATAAATCTTACAGGGTGAGATGATGTCAGTCCTGTACATCTTAGTGTGAATTTACTCCGGTCAGATGATTTTACTTCTAACTGATATCCATTTTACCATATGTTGTTAATGTGGTCATATGGGGTGCAGCGTCTTTCTTTCTTTTTCTTTCAGTGCGACATGATTCTTTGCTTCTAACACTAAAATCTAAGTAAACTGTATTTTTATAGCTTAGAAACTAAGTTAAACTGTATTTTTGAGTTAAAAATGGCGATATTTCATTGTATGTGACTTAGCTTATTTGAAAGAGTATTTTGCAAGTTTACCTACAACTTATTAAAGCATAGCACATTTTTAAGGAGGGGGTTCCTATACTATCACAAATTTAAGTATTTTATTTAAAGCTGTTTTGGGGGAAATGTATACTGTAATAAAAACATTCAAAGATAAGAAAATTATTTTTGTTGGGTGATACTGAATATGTTTATTTAATGATTTTACTTCCATGTATTTCAAATGACAGTTTGAAGATTCTTAAAAAGAAAATGTAGATACTTATGTTTAGTGTATAAAGTTGCTTAAAATTCCTGAGTTTGTGATTGGCATTCCTGATTCTTCTAGATACTCTATTTTTGGAGGAGGGCTTCCCTTGTGGCTCAGCTGGTAAAGAATCTGCCTGCAATGAAAGATTACACTTGCACACTTCTGAAGTTAGGTGTGCCCTGTATTTAAGTTAATGTGAAAGAATGTCATTCCAAAAGAACAGAGGGAGTAGCCAAAGTTTTCAGAATATTTTAACCCAGTTTCATCAATAACAAAATGTTGTCTCTTTAACAATGGGGACCAGTCTTGTGTTTAAATCTAATGTTCTAACAATAAATTTTATTAGAAATACAGTATTGTAATGGTTGCATGCTATCATTATTTTTAAAAATTCTAAATATTTTATACCCACTGAATTTCTGTGCCATATATTCAATAAAATATCAACAAAATACATGTGAGCACTATGGAAAAATCACTAGTGTTGAGACTTTGTTATTTAAATGAGAGAAACTGGCTATTTGCAGACTAACTGGCTGACCCTAAATTTGCATCTACTTTTAAGTGGAGTAATATTTGCCTCCCATAACTGTTTGGAGGATAAAAAAAGATGATGTATACATAGGATCTTGTATATTGGGAAGCATTATTATATAAGTGTGAGGGCTTGTTTTCATCACTTTTGTACAACTGTTTGTACATTCTAATTCAAGGAATGAGAGTATGTGTTAATAAAAAGTAAATAACATTGTTAATATCATTGATTAGTGCAAGTTTAACTCTTTTCAGATTATTATGTTTTAGATATTTTGCAACACTTTTATTCTACTTTAAATTATGCATAAATTTAGAAAAAATACTTAAGATAATGAGATTAAAATATAGAGACAACTGTCATCACTTTGAGGTAATTTTCAGCTTTTATCAGCAGATTTTTCTTTATATGTTCTTTGCCAAGTTATAATAGCAGAATTCTTCTCCTTAGATGTGTAGTTATTGAAAACAACATTTGTTTTTTATTGAGATCTCCATCCAAAAAATGTCAGCACTTCTAGAAATTTATGCTCTTAATTGTGTAGTTGAATAAATTGTTCATGTTAGATAGTAGATAGAGGAATAATGTCTTTGGTAATAAGTCTGTATTTCTAACATACTCACATAATGAATATAAGAATTTGCAGCATTATCATAATACACTATTCTGCTGTCTAAAAACATGCCTTTTTTTGTTCTGAAGGTATCTTCTGGTTTATCTTACATTTTCTTTTCCTCACTACCCTTCTTCTTCCTTTTCACTTTGTAGAACAAAGGAGAAGCACAAACATTTCCTTAATAAGTTTCCTTGAATATTGGGTCACCACAACACTGACTATATATTAACTGCCACAAGAGCATGGAATCCTGCTGCTAAAATGTTTTCTCATTTTATCTAAAAGCTTCTCATTGTAGCTGTGAAAAAGTCATCTCTTCTCAGGAAATAAAAAGTCTTACTCAGATGCTTGATTCATTTGAGAATTTTATAATTCCTGTGATTCCTACAAATCTTATGCTGCAATTTGTTAAAGTTACTGGAAGCTTCTCCTATAATAGAAATAATTGCTTTGTGACCAAGAAATTATATAGGAAAAATTGGGAAATTTTGAATTATATTATGATAGACGATGGAATAGAATGTATATTTTATATCATGGTCTGATCTTTATATCAAGATTATTTCTGCACTGTCATATTTTCAGAAGAATGTTTGAAAGAATATAGAGTTGGAGTATTTAAGCTACTCCTTTAAGTATATAACGATATCCATTTATTCAGTAAACAGAAGTAGCTTCTATTTTGGTGCTCTTTGTGTATTTTACAAAATGGTAAACTCAAAGCAATATTAACATTATGAACTGATATCATCAGTGACTTGTGAGAAGAGTCGAAACCATAATATTTGGGGCAATAATTACTGTTAATATTGAGACTGTCTCTTTAAGTCATACAGATTGTTTAAAGAGATGAACAAGAGGGTAACAGTCAATAATGTAATGTTGGAATTGCCTTTTCACCTTTATCAAACAATTTCCAAATGTGAGAAAATATAAAATTTTAGGTTAAAAATATTTTTAAACTGCTTTCTGAATAGATTAGTATCATACTGTTTTTACCAGTTTTCTATTCTTCTTATCACTATCATTATGGATATTGGAAATTAATTTCAATTTTATTCATCTACAATATGTCACTGAGTTATTTTATCATGTGTTTCCTAGATGACTTGATTATCATTGGAAACATCAAGCTAAAAACTTAATGAGCTTGAATTGTAGTTTCACATTGTGCTGCTATTGACCAGAAAGCTGACTTTTAGATGGAATACATGTTTGTGTTTATATGATGACAATACCTGAAAGTTATTTGTGTTATGATCTTCTAAAATGTGATATATAATAATATAAGTATAATGAACCTACTTAGACTTAAAAAGACAGAACCAGAATGCAAGAAAAGATCAAAGTACTCAAGTATTTCATTGTGGTGGAAGTCTCAGTTCCTCCCATTCTGCTTTCTTTACGGGAATTCTGAGATGCACATGGTTGTCTGATAGTCTCAGGATTTCTGAATTTATAACATGTCCTCCATGCACAATTTTGTTTTGGTTGAATACCCCTCTTACCCTATTATAGGACATCTATAATGACATTCTAAGTGATTTGAAGCTGGAGCAAAGATCAATTACTTGACAAATTTTCTGTTGATAATCAATGATTATAATTATTCAAAGATTTGCTTCTGGGCCAGTGTATGTTTGAGTGCTGGTATAGAGGATGAAATGAAGAGATTGAAAGCATGAAAGAAATGAAACTACGCAGGTTTCAAAGCAGAGTAGGAAATGACAAGTTAGGAAAAGAGGGCTGCCAAAATCATTTCCACATTAACCAATTAAAATGTGCTATTTAAACGTAAATATATTCAGTTCAGTTCAGTCGCTCAGTCATGTCCGACTCTTTGCGACCCCATGAATCACAGCACGCCAGGCCTCCCTGTCCATCACCAACTCCCAGAGTTTACCCAAACCCATGTCCATCGAGTCAGTGATGCCATCCAGCCATCTCATCCTCTGTTGTCCCCTTCTCCTCCTGCCCACAATCCTTCCCAGCATTAGGGTCTTTTCCAATGAGTCAAGTCTTGCATCAGGTGGCCAAAGTATTGGAGTTTCAGTTTCAGCATCAGTCCTTCCAATGAACACCCAGGACTGAGCTCCTTTAGGATGGACTGTTTGGATCTCCTTGCAGTCCAAGGGACTCTCAAGAGTCTTCTCCAACACCACAGTTCAGAAGCATCAGTTCTTCGGTGCTCAGCTTTCCTCACAGTCCAACTCTCACATCCATACATGACCACTGGAAAAACCATAGCCTTGACTAGACGGACCTCTGTCAGCAAAGTAATGTCTCTGCTTTTAAATTTGCTATCCAGGTTGGTCATAACTTCCCTTCCAAGGAGTAAGCGTCTTTTAATTTCATGGCTGCGGTCACCATCTGTAGTGATTTTGGAGCCCCCCAAAATAGTCTGACACTGTTTCCACTGTTTCCCCATCTATTTCCCATGAGGTAATGGGACCAGATGCCATGATCTTAGTTTTCTGAATGTTGAGCTTTAAGCCAACTTTTTCACTCTCCCCTTTCACTTTCATCAAGAGGCTTTTGAGTTCCTCTTCACTTTCTGCCATAAGGGTGGTGTCATCTGCATATCTGAGGTTATTGATATTTCTCCCGGCAACCTTGATTCCAGCTTGTGCTTCTTCCAGCCTAGTGTTTTATGTATATTAAATATATTAATGCTTATTAAAATGAAACGTTCAGTTCCTTGGTCATGCTAGCCACATTTCCTGTGCTCAGTAGCTTAATCACAGTAGACAGCACAGTTATAGACTATTTGCACCATACAGAATCCTCCATAGGACAGCACTGAAGCACCAAATCAATCACACAGAATAAGAAACAGCTAGGGTAATAGTCAATATACCAGTAAATTTATTAAACTCAGCAGTGCCCACAGGACTGGAAAAGGTTAGTTTTCATTCCAATCCCAAAGAAAGGCAATGCCAAAGAATGTTCAAACTACTGCACAATTGCACCCATCTCACATGTTAGCAACGTAATGCTCAAAATTCTCCAAGCCAGGCTTCAAAAGTATGTGAACCATGAACTTCCAGATATTTCAGCTGGATTTAGAAAAGGCAGAGGAACCAGGGATCAAATTGCCAACATCTGGTTGATCATCGAAAACGCAAGAGAGTTCCAGAAAAACATCTAATTTCTGCTTTATTGATTATGTCAAAGCCTTTGACTCTGTGGATCACAACAAACTGTGGAAAATTCTTCAAGAGATGGGAATATCTGCCTCCTGAGAAATCTTTATGCAGGTCATAAGACAACAGAACTGGACATGGAACAAAGGACTGATTCCAAATCAGGAAATGAGTACATCAAGGCTGTATACTGTCACTTTGCTTATTTAACTTATATGCAGAGTACATCATGTGAAATGCCGGGATGGGTGAAGGAAGCACAAGCTGGAATCAAGATTGCCAGGAGAAATATTAACTTCAGATACACAGGTGACACCACCCTTATGGAAGAAAGTGAGGGAGAACTAAAGAGCCTCTTGATGAAGGTGAATGGAGAGAGTGGAAAAGTTGGTTTAAAACTCAGCATTCAGAAAACATGATCATCGCATCCAGTCCCATCACTTCATGGCAAATAGATGGGAAAACAATGGAAACAGTGATAGACTTTATTTTCTTGGGCTTCAAAATCACTGCAGATGGTGACAGCAGCAACGAAATTAAAGGACGCTTGCTCCTTGGAAGAAAAGCTTTGACCATCCTAGACAGCATATTAAAAAGCAGAGACATTACTGTGTCAACAAAGGTCCATCTAGTCAAAGCTATGGGTTTTCCAGTGGTCATGTATGGATGTGAGAGTTGGACAATAAAGCTGAGCATCAAAGAATAGATGCTTTTGAACTGTGGTGTTGAAGAAGACTCTTGGACTGCAAGGGGATAAAACTATTCAATCCTAAAGGAAATCCGTCCTGAATATTCATTGGAAGGACTGATGCTGAAACTGAAACTCCAATATTTGGGCCACCTCATGCGAATAACTGACTCGCTGGAAAAGATTGAAGGCAGGAGGAGAAGGGGATGACAGAGGATGAGATGGTTGGATGACATCACTACGTCAATGGACATGAGTTTGAGCAAGCCCCTAGGAGTTGGTAATGGACAGGGAAGCCTGGCATGCTTCAATCCATGGGGTTGCAAACAGTCAGATAGGACTGAGTGACTGAACTGAAATGACCAGTTGCCTTTGTTAAGGATATATAGTTCAAATAGAAAATGTAATCAAGTTCATTTGAATGTTATTAACAGTTTGAAGTCCAAAATGTGTTTTTATATTTTAATCCATTTGAGGGAGACCTTTGAAAATTGAGGCTTTATATTTCTATTTTATGTATCTCTGAACATGTACATTTTCATGTTCAGTAAAAATAAAACTGCTTGGTGTATGCATACACACACACTTGTACATTTTTCATGCATATAGGGAAAAACTTGATATCTGGAATAGTGCCATAGTACCCACAAAGGGTTTTCTTAGACACAGATAGCATTACTCTCTTCTATTGACCTTCTTTTCAGGGACTGCAGTCATGGGAGTTTGGGAAACAAAATCAGAGAATCTTTGCATCACATATTTTTAAAAAATAAATATTTTGGCATTGTAAGTATTGTGTGCTTTGGGATTTTATGGTAAGTCTTCATTGATGAATGCTGAATGCTTATGGGAAGACCAAGAAATTCTTCATTTCAGTAACTTGGATATTTTATTTTTCATTGAGAAAATAGTTCTGTACTCTTCCTTTTGCAATTGTCTTTTTCATTTTCTATCATGCCTTTGAAAAAAAGAAATCAAGAAGCAATAAGAACTTTAGTCAACTATATTTTATACATAATCATAAAAGTGATTTTTTATACATGAAAGTACTATGCAGAGCACTTTTGAAGGTTTCCTTTCTTTTGACTTTCTCTTAGCATGCAATAAACAAGCAGCTCTAAGAAATGAGTTCTTAGTTTAAAATGTAGAACCACATTGTATACAGCATTTTACATGACCGTTCACCTCTGCACTTAAGAAATCCCCCATTGTTAGATTTCTCACTTCTAAAAATTGTCCATAATCTCTAAGTCTTCCTTCAGTTCAGTTGCTCAGTCTTGTTTGACTCTGCGACCCCATAGACTGCAGCACATCAGGCTTCCCTGTCCATCACCAACTCTCGGAGCTTGCTCAAACTCATGTCCATCGCATCGGTGATGCCATCCAACCATCTCATCCTCTATCATCCCCTTCTCCTCCCATCTCCCATTTTTTCCAGCATCAGGGTCTTTTCCAATGAGTCAGTTCTTCACATCAGGTGACCAAAGTATTGGAGTTTCAGCTTCAGCATCAGTCCTTCCAATGAATATTCAGGACTGATTTCCTTTAGGATTGGCTGGTTTCCTCTCCTTGCAGTCCAAGAGTCTTCTCCAACACCACAGTTCAAAAACATCCGTTCTTCGGTGCTCAGCTTTCTTTATAGTCCAAATCTCACATCCATACATGACTACTGGAAAAACCATAGCTTTGACTAGATTGACCTTTGTTGGCAAAGTAATGTCTCTGCTTTTCAGTATCTTCATTACTTCATGGTATATAGTTTATGCAAACTATTGCCTGCTACATGTTGTTAAAATACCAGGATCATAGCCCATAAAACTTTGCTGCTTTTCCTATGCTTCCTGATCTCTGACTGATGATTTTTTCATTCTGATTTCCATTGCTGGTATTTTCCTACATTTTTTTTCTCTGACTTTCTCTCCTTCACAAAATTTGAGTTTTGTATTTTCTGCTCTATGCCTTCCTCACCCCCAATTAAAAAAAATGGAAATTTCACTCTGCAAACAGTAGCCCTCATGTGACTGTCTTCTTCCCTGGTTTTTGAAACAAGATAGAAACCTGTTTCTTTCTGACTCTTTTTCATTTAACTCTCACATTTCCCTTCTATTCACACATTTAAACTATATGACAGTGTACAAACAATATTAGCAGTCATTTTTTTTATCTCTTTTTAATATCTTTTCATTTCTGTTCCTCTTCCTCACAACCTAGTTTGAAAATGCTGTTTGATGAAAATATGAAGAATAAAATGTCTTCCCACATCACTGTCACTTGCTGATATTCTCCTTTTGCTAAAGTGGATAAAATCTTGGAGTGTCCAGTTGGAAGGTCATTTAAATATTATGTTTTCTGCCAGCTTATCTTCTGAAACAGGAATTAGAGCATGGGATGGTTAGCACATCTTGCTGAAGACTCTAGAATTTCAATTTTCTGAACCATAGGTTTAAAATCCTCCTAATTTCCAAAAGGAGCAGGCCCATGTGTATCTCATCTAAATCAAAATGACTAGAACCTGACAGAAAAAAAGGAGCTTTGGGTACAGTTGACAGACCTCTCGGTCCTACCCGTTGATTCAGTGGGTAACTGTAGAGAACATAGTTGACTTCGCTAAGTTTTAATTTTTCTGTCTCTGTAACACAGGTAATACCTACCTCACTGAAAGTCATAAATACCACATGATGTAGTGAAACTCCTCATATGTGAGTCTTCTGTAATTCATCCGTCAATGACAACTAAAAACAGAAGATTCCTGAATAATTATGATTAAAATTTACTATCATCTTATTAGGCCTTCCCAGGTGATGCTAGTGATAACGCCACTGGCTGCCAATGCAGGAGACACAAAAGATGTGGGTTTGACCCCTGGGTCAGGAAGATCCCCTGGAGGAGGGCATGGCAAGCCACTCCAGTGTTCTTCTCTGGAGAATTCCATGGACAGAGGAGCCTGGTGGGCTACAGCCCATGGAGTCACAAAGAGTTGGACACGAGTGAGCACACACACACACACACACACACACACACACACAAACACATACACACACAAACACACACACACACCAATCATCTTATTAGTTTAATCTCAAAATGTATTTGTAAGTGTATTTGACTTGAATGTGCTTTAAAATAGCTAGGCTATTACTGTGGTGCTCTCAGGCTGAATGCACATGTATTTAAGAGTTAGAAACTGAGTTTTTGGGAAAAATAAATTTAGATTTGTTTGTACTGTTGTTTGCTTAATAGCTGCATTATGAAGACAGTGTGAAGTATACAGCTGTTATATGTGACCTGTGTCCAAAATTCTAAGAATGGACACGAGGTGTATATCTATACCAGGGTCAGAATAGATCAGAATTACAAAGTCAGGTTATCTTCAAGCAATAGCTGTCACCCTGTGAAAAAAAGTGTTGTGCACAGATAAGATGAAGTCTTAGAAATCATTATTGATCTTTGAAATACTCCTGGACAATTATAAGAGTGAATTTGAGAGGGTAGATACAAGGCGATAAGAGGAAGGTACGGATGGCGAGCACATGTTTTAGAATGGCTGAGGCAATTCATCTCAACTCTGCTTCCAATAACTGAACACTTTCTCTGAGACCTGAGAACACATCAAGCACAGGTCCCCTGGGACATGACAGAACAGGCTGCTATATTAGCAGAGACCTGACTCCACAGTGAGACCAGGAAGAATACTGCTTACCCTGAAAAGGGTTCCAGTAACTGCTAGAGGGAGTGGACGCTTCCTTCTTTCGGTTTTGTTTGTAATAAAACCAAAAATTTCACAGTGAATAAATTCCTGCAAGTAATGTGGACATTCAGCTAAGCTAGGGAGAACTTGGGAAACAGGGAGGAGAAAGGGGGGTTTTGTAGTCTCAGTAGAGCCAAGGTACCACTGCCTTTTCCAAACATAAACAGAGGCGTGGGGAGGAGAAGCACACGCAGGAGATTTTAGCCAGGGCGCCAGTTCATGAAAGCTTTGGTTTAAGGAAAGGCATTTGCTTTCTCATCATTGCTCAGATTCCACGAAGTTCTTCCCACAGGATGGAGGCTTGGCCTTTGGGGTAGGTATGCAAGTAAGGAGGACCCTTCTGGAAATTAGCTACACATATACTTATTGTCCATCCTGGAAAAATAATTTACAGTAGATAACTGGGTCTAGAAATCCTGTAGAAGTATATGTATCCTTGCACAAACCAAAGTATTTGCCATCTTTAGGACTGCAGAGGAATAATATTTTGAAATTTTAATAATGAATTTTTATTTTCAGTCTTTCCTTTAGAGTGTAAAGAAAGCAGTCACCTGAGTCAGGAGTCTTTTTTGAGTGATGATATTTAATTACCACCATGTAGGGAAGAAACTTACAGAAATGAAGAAAAACAAAAATATTTAAATTATACCAGATGAACTAGTGCTAATGTCAACGAGCTGGAAGGAGAACAGTGTATAGGAAAAGAAGGGCGATAGGGTTATCCTTGCAATGTTTTGTCAGATTTATTCCAGTGAGATGGTGACAGGAACTCCTATATTTGGGGTATCTTAGTACGTAAAGGAGTCTGTACCTAGCTTCCTGGAGTGTGGATTAAGGAGATTGTGTTACAGTAGAGAAGCACCATATTCAGCAAAGCATCTGAATAATAGGGTAGCAATACTTGGATGAAAATTTCAGGGGAATGATCCTGAAGGGTGTCTGACTGTTAAAAGGATAACAACTAAGTATCTATGAACCCTCTTTTTAGTATGAAAATGACTGAGAGAAGTCTGCTGTGCCTCCAAGGGCTTGCGGCCAGGATAAGAAAAAAAATTAAAGTGCCTAAGTGTGTGAAACTCAAATATATTCTGAGTGAAGCTGCATTTCCTGAGATTTTGTTTGGAATTGATTTATTTTAAATGTAATTGAAATGTTGAATAACTGCTAACCTGACTATTTAAGTAAAAATATATTCATTTTTATCATATTTGGATATTAAAATCTAGTTTCAGCTGAGTTTTGGAAAAAAAAAAAACACCTTTACTGTATACTTGACCTTTTCTGTGTTTTCTGGCTGAAGTGCCTGGGAAACATATGGGGAGCAACTGAAGTAATAATTGATTGAACTGTAAAATGGTCCAGCAATTTGGAAAACAACTTGACGCTTTCTTAAAGTGTTAAATATGCATCTACCATAGAACACAGCTATTCCACTCCTAGTTATTTACTAAACAAAAATAAAAATGTGCATCTGCACAAAGCCTTTTAAACAAATATTTATAGAAGCTTTATTCATAATAGCTAAAATGGGGAACAGTCTAAATATACATAAACAGGTGAATGCATATACATATTATGGTACTTCCATACATTAGTACTCAGCAGTAAAAATAAACTGATAGATTAACCACATAGCTGAATCTCAAAATTATTTAAGTTAAGTGAAAGAAGCAGGATAAAAATAGTAATTATTATATGACTCCATTTATTAAAAGTCTAAGCACTGCAAACTCATCTCTATCAACAGAAAACAGATCAGTAACTGCATCATATTTCATGAGGTAGGGTGATAGGGAGAGGAACAAGGAAAATTTGGGGAGTGAAGATGTCTTCATTGTATTTAGTATGGTTATGATTTTAAGCTAGTATCATATCTTGGAACTGATCAAATTGTTCACCTCCAATATATGTGCTTTATTGTGTATCAGTTATACTCCAATAAGGCAGTACTGGTATAAAAGAAAAAGCAAAAATGAAATGGAGACTTTGTAAAGGATATACGGTATTATGAAGGGCTTCACAAATTGTTTTTAGCAGTTTGAATTTTATCCTTAGGATGGTGGTGGAAATATTTAATTGAGAAAAAGTTTAAGGTATCTGTGTGAGGGAAGACTGTGGCCTCTGTTAGGGTGGATGTTCAGTCACTCAGTCATATGTGACTCTTTGTGACCCCTTGGACTGCAACATGCCAGGCTTCTCTGTTTCGTCATCTCCCAGAGATTGCTCAAACTCACATCCATTGAGTCGATGATACCATCCAACCATCTCATCTTCTGTCTGCTCCTGGCTTCAATTTTTCCCAGCATCAGGATCTTTTCCAGTGAGTCAGCTCTTTGCATCAGGTGGCCAACCTATTGGAGCTTCAGCTTCAGCATCACTCCTTGCAGTGAGTATTCAGGACTGATTTCCTTTAGTATTGTCTAGTTTGATTACTTTGATGTCCAGGGGACTCTCAAGAGTCTTCTCCAGCACCACTATTCAAAAACATCATTTCTTTGGCCCTCAACCTTTTTTATTGTCCAGCTCTCACATCCATACATGACTACTGGAAAAACCATAGCTTTGACTCTACTGACCTTTGTCAGGAAAGTGATGTCTCTGCTTTTTAATACCCTGTCTATGTTTGTCATTTCTCTTCTTCCAAGGAGCAAGCATCTTTTATTTTCATGGCTGCAGTCACGATCTGCAGTGATTTTAGAGCCCAAGAGTTTCCATTGTTTTCCCATCTATTTGCCATGAAGTGATGGGACCAGATGCCATGATCTTCATTTTTTGAATGTTGAGTTTTAAGCCAGCTTTTTCATTCTCCTCTTTCACCTTCATCAAGAGGCTCTTTAGTTCCTTTTTGCTTTCTGCCATAAGGATGGTATCATCTGCATATCTGAGGTTATTGATGTTTCTCCCAGCAATCTTGATTAAAGCTTGTGCTTCATCCAACCCAGCATTTCTCATGATGTACTATGCATATAAATTAAATAAGCAGAGTGACAACAAACAGCCTTGACATATTTCTTTCCCAATTTGGAATTAGTCCATTGTTCCATGTCCAGTTCTAACTGTTACTTATTGACCTGCATACAGATTTCTTAGGAGGCAGGTCAGGTGGTCTGGTATTCCCATCTCTTTAAGAATTTCCACAATTTCTTCTAATCTACATAAAAGGCTGTAGCATAGTCCGTGAAGCGAAAGTAGATGTTTTTCTGGAATTCTCTAGCTTTTTCTATGATCCTGTGAATGTTGGTAATTTGGTCTCTGGTTCCTCTGCCTTTTCTAAATCTAGCTTGTATGTCTGGAAGTTCTCAGTTCACATACTGTTGAAGCCTGTCTTGAAGAATTTTGAGCATTACTTTACTAGCATGTGAGATGAGTGCAATTGTGCGGTAGTTTGAGCATTCTTTGGCATTGCCTTTCTTTGGGATTGGAGTGAAAACTGACCTTTTCCAGTCCTGTGGCCACTGCTGAGTTTTCCAAATTTGCTGGCATAGTGAGTGTAGCACGTTCACAGCATCATGTTTTAGGATTTGTATTTACTCACCTGGAATTCCATCACTTCCACTAGCTTTGTTCGTGTTAATGCTTCCTAAGGCCCACTTGATTTCACACTCTAGCATGTCTGGCTCTAGGTGAGTAATCACACCTTCATGGATATCCGGGTCATTAAGATCTTTTTTATATAGTTCTTGTGTGTATTTTTGTCACCTCTTCTTAATTGTTAGGCCCATACTGTTTCTGCCCTTTATTGTGCTCATCTTTGCATGAAGTGTTCCCTTGGTATCTCCAATTTTCTTGAAGAGATCTCTAGTCTTTCCCATTCTATTGTTTTCCTCTGTTTCTTTGTATCGATCACGTAGGAAGGCTTTCTTCTCTCTCCTTGCTATTCTCTGGAACACTGCATTCAGATGGATAGGTCTTTCCTTTTTTCCTTTGCCTTTTGTTTCTCTTTTTTTTTTTTCTCAGCTATTTGTAAGGCCTCCTCAGACAACCATTTTGCCTTTTTGCATTTCTTTTTCTTGGGGATGGTTTCGATCACTGTCTCCCATGCAGTGTATGAACCTCTATCCATAGTTCTTCCGGCACTCTATCAGATCTAATCCCTTGAATCTATTTGTTACTTCCACTTATAATCAGTGGGATTTTGATTTAGGTCATACTTGAATGGCCTAGTGGTTTTCCCTATGTCCTTCAATTTAAGTCTAATGAGTTTTGCAATGAGTTCATGATCTGAGCCGCAGTCAGCTCCTAGTCTTGTTTTTGCTGACTGTATGGAGCTTCTTTATCTTCAGCTACAAAGAGTATAATCAATCTGATTTCAGTATTGATTATCTGGTGATGTTCATGTGTAGAGTCGCCTCTTGTGTTGTTGGAAGAGGTTGTTTGCTATGACTAGTGCATTCTTTTGGCAAAATGCTATTAGCCATTGTTGTGCTTCGTTTGTACTCCAAGGCCAAACTTGCCTGTTATCTCAGGTATCTCTTGGCTTCCTATTTTTGCATTCCAGTTCCCTATGATGAAAAGGACAACTTTTTTTTTTTTTTCGGTCATATTTTTAGTTAGTTGGCTAGTTTTTTAGTGTTAGTTCTAGAAGGTCTTGTAGATCTTCAGAGAACCATTCAACTTCAGCTTCTATTAGGGTAATGAAAGTGAAAATGAAGAAAAGCAGATTTATGTGAGATATTACATTCTATATAATTTTATTTTACCTTTATTTAGAATATGTCTTCTAGAATGACTTGGCCTGTACTTCCTAAGATGATTTGTAAGATTATGTGTCAAAGTGTACTGGTTGCTAAGTAGCAATTAAATGTATTTTTTTTTAAGTTGGGAACTGGTACAAAAATTATCTTAGTGTTCTCTGAATTATTTATTTTGCTGTCTTGACTTCTTCATTATTAATATATCTTGATCTCAATGTCAGTATTGATTTGGCTTTATTCTAGAGTACTGTCATGTTTATGAGTGTCTTTTCTTAGTTATGCTGTTTTCATAATAATGTACACTGACATTCATTCAGTAAATCTTACCCCATAAAGATATGAATCATGGAATTCCAGAGCATTATATTGTTATTCATATATATGTACACATATATGCATATATAATTTCCATTGTACAGAACTTATCAGAGCTTTTCCTAGGCACTTTATTGTGCCAATATTTGCATGAAGCAATGAATTTTTAATGTTATAAATATCTTATCCTACTCCCTTTATGATTTATACTGTGATTGACTAATATGCTTTGTAAATGCATGTTTCCTATATTTTCATGTGCTAACAAATCAAGGAGATGGAAAACCTACCAAGATATTATAGGTACACCAACATTTATCAGGAAGTAATGTGGCAAGCATCTCTGTAAATGAGAAAGTGCGTTCTTAGACACAGCTATGCCATTATGCAATGCAATTGATGAAAACTTGAAACACTTGAAATTATGAATGTGAACATTTTGTTTCCATGAGAGATTGAAATTTGTGTTTTTCTGAACTTCATTTTCAAATGGAAAAGCCAGAGTTAAAAGGTTAATTTATACTTTAGATCGTGTTAATCTCTTATGTGGTTTTTATATAACTCTGCTTCTTTCTTCTTGTCTCTAGTTCCTGTGCTACACTGTGTAACCAGAGAACTCTTTCTAGACCGTATTAAGACTTGTCCCTCTTGTGTAAATATATTCAATTCTTTTTTATTTTCTCAGGAAATAAAAGCTCAAATGCAGTGTAACTGGATTATTTGTCTCTTCAGTCTCTCTTTTTGATTCCTTGTCCCTCCTCTCCTCCCAGTCTTCACCATTTGTAGGAGATGCTAGAGCTGTGCTTTAAAGTGCCCAAGTGCTTCATGCTTGCTTTCCCATCTCTCCAAGGCTTTACCCAACTTGTTCCCTCTGCATTTCTCCATGGACTAGTCTCCTTTTCTTTAAATTCAACTATTTTATTTTCCTGTACTTAAAATACACTGACTTTAGGAAACTTCTTTGACCCTTTGCACCAGACTATTGGGTGTCACACTATGCTGTCCCAGAGTTCTATAGAATACTTATACTGCCTTTAAAATTGCCTGTCAGCATGTGGGTCTCTTTAATAGACTATCAGTTCATTGAAAACTGAACTGTCTCAATAATCCAGTAACCATTTTTTAATGCTTGTAAGAACACACAACATGTATGATCTAAGTTTGTTCTCTCTGTTTATTGTTTTATTTCTTATAGTTTCTCCTTATTCTCATTAATGCTGCTTTTCTCAAATTTCTATGTAATAATATGATGCAAGCTTCTTTGATTAGTAATTTGAATTGCATAGGCTTTGTCACCTCCTTATTTTAGAAATTTTTATGTAGTTTTGTTTTGTGTATCCTTTATTAGGAGTATGCATCCATATTTGTTACTGTATTTCTGCTTTTTCTTACTTGTTTTACTTTAAGGCTGCTTTCAAAAATGATTAAAATCTATTTATATTTTTGTTTCTAATAATATATTTGGATATATTTCTTTAATAGTAGAATGGATATAAGGATGTGAACCTGAAAATATTTGACCAGAAGTCCTTATAGGCATCAGTTTTATGTTCAGTAGTCTTTACCTCAACTATATTGTGAGCTTTTTGCAAGCATAGGTGGGTGAAAGGATATGTTATAAATCAGATATTTTTAGAAATAACATTTGGATTATTTGAGTCAGAATATCAAGTAATGAAAATTGTTCACTGAGAGTCTTTGTATCAAACCACAAATAAAACATACTTTGTGTGTCTTCTTTTTGAAATCCATTGTTCTTTTCCTAAACTATGTGTAAGTTATTTTCCTTTGCTACTTAAAATTTTCATCTCCAGATTTCAAACATGTTGGGGAATCCTTTAAAGAGAAACTTTTAGAAAACATAGTTTAAGGTAATATAGTAGTGGACAAAGAAGGGAAAAAATGGGAAAGTAGCATTAAAAGAAATCAGGCCTTCAATCATGTGTTAAAAGTGATGAACATAAGAAATTATATAGTTCCTGAAACCATAAATTGAATTTGATAATCCTAATTATTCCAATCAAGATCTTTTGTTAGCTTGATATAAACAGAAATTTTAAACAGAAAACAATTGGAATGCTTTGATTTGCTCTTATAGAGTGAAATAGATTTGAACCACATCAAAAAATTTCAATTAGGCATTATTTGGATAAGAATTTTAAATTGCATTTGTTGCTGACAAGTTAAAATGGACCAATATGACCAGTTCTTGCACTGTTACTTTTTAATACAACCAAGTGTCAGGGTTATAGTAACATTAAATGGTTGTCATCTCAGTTCTGTACTTAACAATGCATTTAAAAAACCTAAAGCAGACTGTATGTAGGTGTAGGTCTTTTGTGTAGGTCTGAGGAGGCCTTACAAATAGCTGTGAAAGGAAGAGAAGTGAAAAGCAAAGGAGGAAAGGAAAGATATACCCATTTGAATGCAGAGTTCCAGAGAATAGCAAGGAGAGATAAGAAAGCCTTCCTCAGTGATCAGTGCAAATAAATAGAGGGAAACAATAGAATGGGAAAAACTAGAGATCTCTTCAAGAAAATTAGAAATACCAAGGGAACATTTCATGCAATGATGGGCTCAATAAAAGACAGAGATGGTATGGACCTAATAGAAGCAGAAGATATTAAGAAGAGGTGGCAAGAATACACAAAAAAGATCTTCAGGACCCAGATAATCATGAAGGTGTGATCACTCACCTAGAGCCAGATATTCTGGAATGTGAAGTCAAGTGGGCCTTAGGAAGCATCACTATGAACAAAGCTAGCGGAGGTGATGGAATTCCAGTTGAGCTACTTCAGATACTAAAAGATGATGCTGTGAAAGTGCTGCACTCAGTATGCCAGCAAATTTGGAAAACTCAGCAGTGGCCATGGGACTGGAAAAGATCAGTTTTCATTCCAATACCAAAGAACGGCAATGCCAAAGAATGCTCAAACTACCTGATAATTGCACTCATCTCACATGCTAGTAAAGTAATGCTCAAAATTCTCCAAGCCAGGCTTCAGCAATACGTGAACCATGAATTTCCAGATGTTCAAGCTGGTTTTAGAAAAGGCAGAGGAACCAGAGATCAAATTGCCAGCATCTACTGGATCATCAAAAAAGCAAGAGAGTTCCAGAAAAACATCTATTTCTTCTTTATTGCCTATGCCAAAGCCTTTGTGTGGATCACAATAAGCTGTGGAAAATTCTGAAAGAGATGGGAATACCAGACCATCTGCCCTGCCTTCTGAGAAATCTGTATGCAGGTCAGGAAGCAACAGTTAGAACTGGACATGGAACAACAGACTGATTTCGAAAAGGAAAAGGAGTGCGTCAAGACTGTATATTGTCACCCTGCTTATTTAACTTATATGCCGAGTACATCATGAGAAATGCTAGGCTGGATGAAGCACAAGCTTGAATCAAGATTGTTGGGAGAAATATCAATAACCTCAGATATGCAGATACATCACCCTTATGGAAGAAAGTGAAAAGGAACTTAAGAGCTTCTTGATGAAAGTGAAAGAGCAGATTGAAAAAGTTGGCTTAAAGCTCAACATTCAGAAAACTAAGATCATGGCATCTTGTCTCTTCACTTCATGGCAGATAAATGGGGAAACAGTGGCAGACTTTATCTTTTAGGTTCAAAAATCACTGCAGATGGTGGCTGCAGCCATGAAATTAAAAGACACTTACTCCTTGGAAGGAAAGTTATGACCAACCTGGACAGCATATTAAAAAGCAGAGACATTACTTTGCCAACAAAGGTCCATCTAGTCAAGGCTATGGTTTTTCCAGTGGTCATGTATGGATGTGAGAGTTGGACTGTGAAGAAAGCTGAGTGCCGAAGAATTGATTCTTTTGAACTGTGATGTTGGAGAAGACTCTTGCAAGTCCCTGGGGGTGCAAGGAGATCCATCCAGTCCATCTGAAAGGAGATCAGTCCTGAGTTTTCATTGGAAGGGCTGATGCTGAAGCTGAAACTCCAATACTTTGGCCACCTGATGCGAAGAGCTGACTCGTTTGAAAAGACCCTGTTGCTGGGAAAGATTGATGGCAGGAGGAGAAGGGGACAACAGAGGATGAGATGGTTGGATGGCATCACTGACTCAATGGGCATGAGTTTGGGTAAAGTGTAGGAGTTGGTGATGGACAGAGAGGCCTGGTGTGCTGCAGTCCATGGGGTAGCAAAGAGTCAGACGCGACTGAGCGACTGAACTGAGGTGCCGTAAAATGTGACTGTATATTTCCATTGGTTAGAGAACAGAAGTACATCTAAAATGTGTTTGGATTGATGCATTTTATTCTATGTAATTCGATCAAACTATTTATTTTTAAATACTAATAATAGTTTGAATTCATTTGCTCTTTAATGTATAATTTTATTTATTGTAGAAAACTCATGTGTAGAGCAATTTTCTTCAGCTTTTATATTCCTTTTTCCCCAAAGTGCTGAAAACTTATCAAGAATCTTGTGAACAACTCATCATTTGACAGGTCATATAGTATGTCTTAGCCCAGCTACTTTATTATATTAATATGTTGGTTTCTTAATTTTGAATAAGTAATAAGAAATCACATTTGCGAGCAGCAGGTACAGGAAAAAGATCTATGAAGGTTAGATATACAAAATACATTGTCTAAGGTTAAAAAGATAGGCTTTGTTTGCCAGAGCTGGGAAGAGAATCCAAGTCTTCCTGACTCTGTGTGCTTAACCTCTACCACACTCCTGTGGTTTCATACACGTTATACGTGTCCATGGTCATCTCTTCAGTGGTATTGCAGAATTTCTTTGCAATCACAACTGGCTTTTATTAATCTATTCATCTTCTCTCTGTGTATATAGGATGCACATAGCACAGTGACTGTACAAATTTGGTACTTTTGCTCTCTTTCCATCTGTGTGTATTTACTGATGACAACCCCAACTACTACGACTTCTGCTATTGCTCAGCGTGCTTATATGATAAAAATCCTAGGGTTGAAATCAGTGCAGTTGCAGAGGTACAGAGAAGAAAATTTCTATGAGATCCCGCTGCCTGAATATACGTTGTGGAATTGCCTGCTCTTCACTGCTTTTGCCACTGCCAGCTTGTTTCCTCACTGGCAGTGAGAATTGGTCGTGCTGATTGGAGTAAAGCTTAAATCATCATTATAAATCAGGGTTACACAACAAATGATAGTATATAAACTGAATTGAAATACATGATCTGTTCTATCCTCAAATCTAAAGAGTATGTAGGGCTATTAATTTTATTTTACAGATATGCAAATTTTACTTATTTACAGATATGCAAATTCAGTTTTGAGAAAGAATAAAAACTTATCAAAGGTCATGTGACTGGAAATGGTAGATGCTGGATGAAAACTTTTGGCACTCATGTCAAAATTATTTTGATTTAATTTTCAGAGGAGATTAAAGATAGTTATTTTTCAGTATATCAATGTTAGATGTTATACACATTATGAGTTACCCTAGGTGAAGACATAGTACTTTTTATTTAAATATTTTATTCTTATTTAATAGAAACTCAGTTGGGATGAAATTGAGTCTAGTCACACATCATGGCTAAATCCTAATCTTGAATTAGGCTTTTGAATTGAATTATATTTAAAGATGGCCTGTGATAAAATTTGGCTAATAACTCATGAGAAAAATGTACAGTGGATGGGAGGTATTTTATGAATAATTTGCTCACATCTGAAGTCAGACATACAAAGTAAAAAAGCTTCTATAGAATGTTTTGTCCAAATATAATGCTTGGAAATTCTGCGTCTTGTGATGATGAAAGGCTGTCTCACTATTCAGGATAAAATTTAGGTTTTTCATGGTGTCTTTGAGTCTTCAAATTAACCAATCCTGTATAGCCTTACCTTAGATTTTATATTATATGAGATAAGAAACAGCCCCTAAGAAAAAAAAAAGAAAGAAACAGCCCCTAATTTTAAATCCCTTTGTGTCATAATCTCTCTCTAGAAGCACCTAAACTAATAAAGTGTCTGTTGGAAGAAAATGATAAATGAGCCCAATGCACCTAGAATAATTTCTAAAAGTAAAGTTTCATTTATTTAGAGAATATTTACACATGTTCAGTAATATGAATATGAAAGTGAAAGTCACTAAGTCATGCCCGACTCTTTGCGACCCCATGGACTGTATTCTCCAGGCCAGGATACTGGAATGGGTAGCCTTTCCCTTCTGCAGTGGATCTTCCCAACTCAGGAATTGAACTGGGGTCTCTTGCATTGCAGGCGGATTCTTTACCAACTGAGCTATCAGAGAAGCCTAGTAATATGAATAATTGTTTTTCATTGACTGAAGGCTTCATGCTATTATATTGGAATATATTGTCATAATTTTTCTTATCTTCCTAGGTTGGTCATACAATTACTGTGTTTCATTTGAGTTTGGTCTCTTAAAGTGCAAAACTTCGTGGTATCTAGGAATGAGATATTGAGGATTTTTTAAAGGTATTTGTTATTTGCATGACCAAAATATTCATAGGTAGCAAATACTGGACTGGCAGTTATTTTCCTTCAATACAGTTAATTATGAAAACCTGAGGCTCTTCCAAAAGAAAAAATGGAGGCACATTTGAAAAGTCACATTTATTTTAACTCATTAGAATTTCTATTTTAATTTATGGTTTGGTTCAAACTTGAAAAAAAAATGTTCATTGTGAAGTCTTTTAGTGACAAGCTGTTTTTTTTTTTCTTCCTCATTGACCCACTGACGCATTTGGACTGAACTGAGTTCAATTAGATAGCTATTAAAATATCTATTGATTTTTTTTTTTTTTTAACGTGTGGGAATGTATGTGGAAGCTAAACCTCTCTTAAAGGAACTGAGAAGTGAAGGAAAGTGGGTGGGAAGATAAAAAGTTTTTCTCTGTATGTTGAAGTTTGCACCACTGTGAGTAGAGGGTGTAGCTTTTAGTTTCACATATAGTATTTGGGGCTTCCCTGGTGGCTCAGACGGTAAAGCGTTTGTCTGCAATGCTGGAGACCTGGGTTCAATCCCTGGGTCCAGAAGATCCCCTAGAGAAGGAAATGGCAACCCACTCTAGTACTCTTGCCTGGAAAATCCCATGGACTGTAGCCTACCAGGCTCCTCTGTCCAAAGAGTCAGACACGACTGAGCGACTTTACTTTACTATAGTATTCAGTAATGTTGTCGAAGATACGTACCCAGTTTCCCTATGAAGCCTGACATATTTTCTCCATTGCCTTCTACTTTTTGAGCCCTTTAGATAATTATCATTTCATTCTTTAATAACAAACTAATAGCATTTTATTTTCAAAATTTGTGTATATTATTTGGTGTTATCCCAAGTTATGCTCATCTGTGTATCTTTTAATTTCATGCTGTTTCTTCAAATTGTTCTCTGTTTATTCCTCTTTCCTTATAGCCATTATCATTTTGCTAGAGTCTTGATCTAGATTTTATGCATTTTTTAGAAATTTTTAATTAAAATATCTAGTTGGTTGTTTCTCTTGTTGGCTGAAACTTTTTAGTTTGATGTAGTCCTTTCTTGTTGGAGTAGGTCATAAAGAGGACATGATAGATGGGTCACCTGCAAGCTGGACCCATGCAGTTGGTCTCCTTACCGTCTCTCTTGTCCTTGGAATGTCTGTCCCACCCACCATTTCCACACTAGGAATTGTTTCAGGGACAGAGCCTTGAAAGTGCAAGGTGTAGTTGAGACTGCTCATATTCAGTTGCTTCAGTTATGTCCAACACTTTGTGACCTTATGGACTGTGGACCACCGAGCTCCTCTGTGTGTGGTGTTTTTCAGGCAAGAATACTGGAGTGGGTTGCCATGCCCTCCTCCAGGGGATCTTCCCGACCCAGGGATCAAACCCACGTTTCCTGATCTCCTGCACTGTAGGTGTATTCTTTACCGCCAAGCCACTGGGGAAACCCACTTGGACTGAATATGGTCAAACCCCATTAAGCATTCTACATAAACTGTTGAGATTTTAGTGGACATATGCAGAAGCCTTCTCATCTGTGGTCATCCAAGGCAGGCCTCCTGTGTAAGCCCGCTCGTTCTCTGAGACTGTCACCTAGCAATCTGAAGTGTTTCCTTTTGCTTTTGGTGTCATACCCAAATAATTTTGCAAAGGCTAATGTCAAAGAGATTTTTTCCCTATGTTTTCTTCTAGGGGGTTTTAGATTTCAGGGCTAATGTTTAAGCCTTGAACATATTCCCATATAAAATTTTGTGAGTGGTGGAGGATCAGGCTCCAGTTTTAGTCTTCGTGTGTAATTATTAGTTTACCCCAAATCATTTATTCAAGAGATTCTTTTCTCACTCAAGTGTTCTCAGTTCCTTTGTCAGATATTACTTGAATCTATATGTGAGGTAGCCTGTGGAATGGGACAAAGTATTTCCAAGCTATCTATCTGATAAGGAGTTAATATCCAACATATATTAAAACTCACATGTTCAATAGCACAAAGCAAGCAAATGGATTAAAAAATGGCCAGAGGACGTCAATAGGCATTTTCCCCAAGGTTACACAGATGTCCAACAGGTTAAAAAAAGATGTTCAATATCACTAATCTTCAGGGAAGTGCACGTCAGACCAACAATTAGATATCAGTTTATACCTATCAGAAAGGCTGTTGTCAAAAAAAGATGAGATAATAGGTGTTGGAGAGGATGTCGGGAGAGGGAACACTTATGCACTCTTGGTGGGAGTCTAAATTGGTTCAGCCACTACTGAAAATAGTATGGAGATGGAGATTCCTCAAGAGACTGCAGAGAGAATCACGATATATTCAGCAAACCCACATCTGGATGTATACTAAAAGAAAGTGAAATCGTTATCTTAAAGAGACACCTGCATTCCCATGTTCAATGCAGTTTTATTCATAATGGCCATGATGTAGAAACAGACTGTGTGGCTGTGTACATAGGAATGGATTATACACACACACAATTGATATGTATTGTGTATCTAAATGTATGTATATGATGGAGTGTATTACTCAGCCACAAGAAAGGAGGAAATCTTGCCGTTTGTGACAACATGCGTGGACCTAGAGGGCATTATGCTCAGTGAGATTAAGTCAGACAAACGCCGTACTGTGTGATTTCACTTATATAGAATGAGTCTAAAATACTCAATTTCATAGAACTACATAATTGAATGGTGGTTGCCAGAAGCTAGGCAGTGTGGGAAGGTGGGAAGTTGTTGGTTGAAGGGTCCAGTTGTTGTTCAGTCACTGACTCTTGTCCAACTCTTGGTGACCCCATGGACTGCAGCACACCAGGCTTCCCTGTCCTTCACCATCTCCCAGAGTTTGCACCATCTCAGGTCCATTGAGTCGATGATGCCATCTAAACATCTTGTCCTCTGTCGCCCCCTTCTCTATTTGCACCCCATCTTTGTCAGCATCAGGGACCTTTCCGGTGAGTCAGCTCTTCGCATCAGGTGGCCAAAGTATTGGAGCTTTAGTGTAAGTTCTTTCAGTGAATATTTAGGGATGATTTCCTTTAGAATTGACTGGTTTGATCTCCTTGCAGTCCAAAGGACTTTCAAGAGTCTTCTCCAGCATCACAGTTCCAAAACATCAATTATTTGGTGCTCAGCCTTTATGGTCCAACTCTCACATCCATACATGACTACTGGAAAAACCATAGCTTTGACTAGACAGACCTTTGTTGGCAAAGTGATGTCTCTACTTTTTAATACACTGCCTAGGTTTCTCATAGCTATTCTTCCAAGGAGCAAGTATCTTTTAATTTCATGGCTACAGTCACTGTCCACATTGATTTTGGAGTCTAAGAAAATGAAATCTGACACTGTTTTCAATTTTCTCCAATCTATTTGTCATGAAGTAATAGGACTGAATGCCATGATCTTCATTTTTTGAATGTTGAGCTTTAAATCAGCTTTTCACTCTTCTCTTTCACTTTCATCAAGAAGCTCTTTGGTTTCTCTTCACTTTCTGCCTTTAAAGTGGTATATCATCTGCATATTTGATACGCAGATGATAGTATTAACTAATTCTATTTTGGTAATAATCTCAATAAATGTAGAAACATTATCTAGTTGCTTATTATTTGTTTATACAGAAGTTCTATGTCTTAGTATTTTACCCTCTGATCTTATTGAATTCTCTTATTATTTATAATCATTTCTCAGTTGAGTCTCTGATTGACAGTCTTGTCATCTGTCCATAATGATGGGTCTGCTTTATCTTCACTATTAAAACTGCTATTAAATTTTCTTGTCTAATTTTAATGGACATCAATTCCATCTCCCTGTCCATGGAGACCTGTACTTCTTTTATTAATTACCTTTTTCAATTCACTGCATCTCTGCTTCTCCTTCTCTCACTGGCTGTGGTCCTCTGACTAGAGTAGTTAAATTCTTTCAGATCGATCCCAGTTGGTGGCAGGACCACTGGCTGTGGTCCTCTGACTAGAGTAGTTAAATTCTTTCAGATCGATCCCAGTTGGTGGTTTTAAAAATTTTGAAAGCTAATTTAAGCTTGTAGGTGATTGTTATTTTGGCAGTTACTATGCTCTATAACTGGGTGGAAACGGACTTTTCTTTGGGCTTCCCTGGGGGCTCAGATGGTAAAGAATCAGCCTGCAGTGTGGGAGACCTGGAAGAAGGAAATGGCAATTCACTCCAGTATTTGTGCCTGGAGAATCTCCATGGACAGAGGAGCCCTGCAGGCTACAGTCAATGGGGTCGCAAAGGGTCAGACATGACTGAGCAACTAAACACTTGGTACATGTTCTACAACCAATATAACCCTCAGATTATATTATTTTCAAAGTCAAGTATTTTAGGCTTTAAATAGAACTCAGAGACCAATTCTGCCTCAGTTTGTGCTCTCTACAACACAGAGTATGTTAGTTGGTTTAGGATTCTTGGAAGTAAATTCTAACAAAAAGACTGCAAACCAAGGGTTTTACACTGAATCTTGTCTACCTTCTATCTACTGACACTTTATTGAAGTGATATGATTTTGATATCTTTGTCAATTTCTATAACTAGTGAAAAGTTTCTCCTATTTTAAAGTGGGGGTGGAGCTTAGAATCAAATATGTGTGTGTAGTTAAGTTACTCCCTTTCCCTAGAAATCTTTCTGTCCTTTTTAGAAAATAAAACTGCTTTTTAGCCATATGATGTTGTTTTCTCAATTTTAAGTGGTTTATTAAAATATAGTTTCCCATTTACTATTAGGCCATTTCATTTATCCTTCATTTCTCCCATCTGTTGAAAATGATTTTAAAATAATTTATAGTATTTCTTGCTAGTAGTGTAAGCTTAATTACATATTCTCAGAAAAATATTTGAAAATGATTTGAGGCACTATTTTTAGAAATTCTCTCACTCAGCCATTTGAAATGATCTCTCAATAAAGAGACCTCTAAACTCAGAAAAGGCTTTTGGGAGCATCATTATATCTATACTTTTAAGATTGACTTTTTTGTTTGAATTCATAAAAAATAATATATTTAATAATAAAACAAAAATGAATTAAACCAATTCAATAAAATATAATGATATTTTAGCTCCTCACACTTATTTTCAGTGTCTGGTGGGAAAAAAAACAAAAAACTATAGTTTTCACCTTTCATTTGATTTAATATATTGAAAAGCAATTTCTACGGTTTATTAAAAAAAATAGAATTGTTTTGGCTTCTGTAATAGATCCATCATGATAATAATAAATTATGTGTGGGCTAATAATCATACAAGAAACAGTTACTGCCTACTGAAAAGTTCTGAGGCATAATAGGAAAAAAATTTGCAAGGTAGTCCTGGAGTGTGATAAGAAATGGTTTGCATGTCTGAATATTCTTATGTGAGATTAATTACAATGGCAGTATCTTGTTTTCTTCTCTCATCTTAAGTTAGAAAAATGTGGAGTGGATATCATTTGAGACATTCAGTTCAGTTCAGTTGCTCAGTCGTGTCTGACTCTTTGTGACCCCATCAATCGCAGCATGCCAGGCCTCCCTGTCCATCACCAACTCCCAGAGTTTACTCAAACCTGTGTCCATCAAGTCGGTGATGCCATCCAGTCATCTCATCCTCTGTTGTCCCCTTCTCCTCCTGCCCCCAGTCCCTCCCAGCATCAGGGTCTTTTCCAATGAGTCAACTCTTCACATGAGGTGGCCAAAGTATTGGAGTTTCAACTTCAACATCAGTCCTTTCAATGAACACCCAGGACTGATCTCCTTTAGGATGGACTGGTTGGATCTCCTTGCAGTCCAAGGGACTCTCAAGAGTCTTCTCCAACACCACAGTTCAAAAGCATCAATTCTTCAGTGCTCAGCTTTCTTCACAGTCCAACTCTCACATCCATACATGACCACTGGAAAAACCATGGCCTTGACTAGACGGACCTTTGTTGGCAAAGTAATGTCTCTGCTTTTTAATATGCTGTCTAGGTTGGTCATAACTTTTCTTCCAAGAAGCAAGTGTCTTTTAATTTCATGGTTGCAGTCACCATCTGCAGTGATTTTGGAGTCCCCCAAAACAAAGTCTGACACTGTTTCCACTATTTCCCCATCTATTTCCCATGAAGTGATGGGACCAGATGCCGTGATCTTAGTTTTCTGAATGTTGAATTTTAAGCCAACTTTTCCACTCTCCTCTTTCACTTTCATCAAGAGGCTCTTTAGTTCTTCTTCACTTTCTGCCATAAGGGTGGTGTCATCTGCATATCTGAGGTTATTTATATTTCTCCTGGTAATTACTTACATGCAATATATCTGACTATCAAGGCAATATGTATTCCATTCTGTTTTCCCTCTCATGTGTTTCTGAATAAAGGAAAACAAATCACAGATTCTGCCTACAGGGATTTATAGTATTATAGGGAATGTAAAGCACCAACACATATAAACATTCATGTAGATAAATTTTGTAATGAGGGTATAAATACAGAATCATATGAAGATTTAGAGATGGGAGAAGGATATGCAGTTGAAGAGAAATGAGTTGCTAAAATACAAAGATAGGGACATAAGATATATATTTTAACTCACCAAATAGTGTGATTTAATTGAACAATAAAGCAAATACAGTGATGTTTGAAAGAGGATTGAAAGGATAGCTCCTGGCCAAAGTCTGAAAAGCTTTGGAAGCCTTACATCCTCCCTTTATGGTTTTTTTTTTTTCCCTCTTGCTTTCAGTCTTACTTTAGTATCATGAACATTTGTCACTCCAATTGGTAGTATTAAAACATAAATACCTGCTGGTTCTGATCCATGGTGATATTATCTAGATTTGTTTCTTTTTTTTTTAATTTAGGAATTTATGGGTGAATAAATTGGAATGAATAAGATACAATGCTTCTATATAATTTTTTAAAAGTTACAGAATTATTCATTCAAATATAAGCAGCTTGATAATGCAGTTGCTGTTCTTAATTTTAATTCAGTTTAATATGTGGACTAGATTCATTCCAGTTTATTTCTCTGCTAAATTTAGATGTTCAAAAGTTTTCTTTAGTGCAGTGCCAAGGTGGTAGTTTTTCGTAAATTTACGAGAAGAATTTTAAGACAAAGCAGTCTAAGTTCCTAAGGCAGAACATCTTGCTACTTCTGGCAGCTTTGCTCCGACCCTGAAGTTTGGTCTGCTTTGGCGTTTGCCTTTGTTCTTCCTAAGCCTATTGAGAAACTGTCCTTTTTTATTAAGCATGCAAGTCTTCAGGAAGTGTTCCCAGAGTCTTTTTCTTTATAGTTATTTTATTATTATTATTTTTTTGGTTTAAGAACACCGAACACCTTTCATCTCAGTTCAAATAAGCTTTGTAGTATTATTAATGATAATTTAAAAAGTTAAAATTTAAAAACATTGGTAAGAGAATTCATAATTAATGTATCTGTCTTAAAGTAGATTCCTGTTGATCAAAAATATTAATATAAATAAAGCCACTGATTGTGGGAAAGTCTCCTGTGTTCAATGTGCAGAACTTTCACTGTTATTTTATAAGTCCCACATTAGGCCTTTAGCTCTTGAAAGTGTGAGAGATACTATGATAGTACCATCTTCTATTACCTTTATGTTATAAATACCAAGGGAGATACTCTTGCTCGTGTCAGGGTAGTGTGTAATTTCCTCGGTTCCGTCTCGTCACAACAAAAATTTGAAGTGACGGACGGAGCAGCGTTACAGCCCTTGGACGGACCAGTGTTACAGCTCTGTGTTACAGCTCAGTTTTATTTAGAAAGTAAGGGAAAATACATCCTTGAGGCCTGAGGGAATGCCGACCCAAAAGACATGAAGAGAAAAGAGGCCCCAGCCCAGTTCTGGCTCCTCTTTTTATACGTTTTTTTCTCCTCCCCCTGGGCCTGCCCTATGTAAATTGGACTAGCCAGGAGTGCTGTCTGCTTTACCTGAGGTCCTCACTCTGGTCCTTGGAACTTTCTTTGTTCTATTTTTTCAGGCTTTCCCCCCTTCTTTGTCTTTTAGTCACCACCATTTTGGATTCCTTTTTCCTATTCTAACTACCTATCATTCCCGCCTCAAGAGATGCGAGACCCAGTTCTTTGGGAATAGGGAGATCGAGGTCTCTCTGGCTACTTCCTGCTGAACGGGGATGGTGAGGGGCATTGGGCCACCTGCTCTTCCTAGTCTCAAGCCTCAGAGTCCCTATAGCAGTGTTCATTTAAGGGTGAGTGATATTTTCTCTGGTCGGCTGTAGTTTTATATATCCTTGTTGAACTGAAACTCCGTGTTGTAGCTTGTTGACCTGGGCAGAGACAAAACAGGTTAGACAATTGATAATACATGGAGCAATCATTAGCAGCATCAATATGGTGATGACAAGGACTAGTAGGGGCATTAGCCAACTCCAAATTTCCCATCACCAGGAGGATCCCCCAAAGAGAGATTGTACCTACCCCAGGAACTCTCCAGCTTGTTCTTTGAGGTTCTTTAGGGTCTGAATGTTTTTCTTGAGGACTGTGAGACTTTCTTTAACTTAGTTGGAGGTATTTACCCAGAAACAACACATCTCATTCAAGACGGCTCAAGTCTCTCCTTGTTCAGGAATCAGGAGATCTACCTCCTGTCTGCTTTGGAGTACAACCCTACCAAGCTGTGTTGGCTCTTTAGAGCTGTCCTGAGAAATCTTATCCTCAGAAACTTACTTTTGGGGGTGTTCATTAGAATGGCACTCATTTGTAGTTCTGAATAGGTATCTGAGATCTCCCAGGGGCTCACAGGTGTATTGCGTGTCCTCTTCTCTTTTCTTCCATGGCTTGGCTCATGAGTAGTGAATCCAGGAGTCATGTCCTAGTACCTTGACTGCTGTGGGAGTAGAAGGTATTACAGGGTAGGGGCCCGCCCATGTAGGCTGGAGCTGAGCCTTTGGGGACCCATCCTTCCAGAATTTAATTAGGACTTGAGTCCCTGGAGCATATAGTGGTGGCTCTTTATAATCTTTTGGGTCCTGGTTGACACCCCACAAGCATATATCTTGTTGGAATTGCCCAAAGGCCATGGTATAAGACTGGAGGAACTGAGCCTCTAGATCAAGGAAGAGGTCATTGACATAAACAAAAGATCTCCCGTATAGCATCTCATAAGGACTAAGACCAACCTGTGCCTTAGGGGCAATATGGGTGTGGAGAAGAGGTATTGGTAAAGCCTCCTTCTATCCCAGGGAGGACTCCTGGGTTATCTTTTTTTATCATTAATTTTAAGAATTTGTTGGCTCTTTCTACTTTTTCTGAAGACTGAGAGGCCTCCAGGCACAATGGGGATAATAAGTAATGCCTAATGCTTTAGAGCATGGCATCTGGTCCCATCACTTCATGGGAAATAGATGGGGAAACAGTGGAAACAGTGTCAGACTTTATTTTTTTGGGCTCCAGAATCACTGCAGATGGTGACTGTAGCCATGAAATTAAAAGATGCTTACTCCTTGGAAGGAAAGTTATGACCAACCTAGACAGCATATTAAAAAGCAGAGACATTACTTTGTCAACAAAGGTCCGTCTAGTCAAGGCTATGGTTTTTCCAGTGGTCATGTATGGATGTGAGAGTCGGACTATAAAGAAAGCTGAGTGCCGAAGAATTGATGCTTTTGAACTGTGGTGTTGGAGAAGACTCTTGAGAGTCCCTTGAACTGCAATGAGATCCAACCATTCCATCCTAAAGGAAATCAGTCGTGGGTGTTCATTGAAAGGACTGATGTTGAAGTTGAAACTCCAATACTTTGGCCACCTCATGTGAAGAGTTGACTCATTGGAAAAGACCCTGATGCTGGGAGTGATTGGGGGCAGGAGGAAAAGGGGATGATAGAGGATGAGATGGCAGGATGGCATCACTGACTTGACGGACATTAGTTTGAGTAAACTCTGGGAGTTGGTGGTGGACAGGGAGGCCTGGCGTGCTGCGATTGATGGGGTCACAAAGAGTCGGACACGACTGAGCGACTGAACTGAACTGAATGCTTTAGAGGTGCATTGGATGACCTTAGAAGTAAATGATGTCCCATTGTCACTTTGTAATGATGTGGGCAGACCAAATCTTGGAATGAATTCATGGAACAGTTTTTTTTACCACCTCCTCAGCCGTCTCAGTCCAGGTGGGAAAGCCTTCAGTCCATCCTATGAATGTATCTATCATGACTAATAGGTATTCATACCCTTGGGAAACTGGCATCTGGATGAAGTCATTTGCCAGTCCTCTCCTGGGTTGGTCCCATGTCATTGGACAGGCTGGGCCAGCTGGAGTCTTTGAGCTCCTTGGGGGTTGTTTCATTGGCAACTGGGATAAGAGGAGACCTCTTGCCTTATAGTTGTTTGGAGGCCTGTCCTTCTTAAGGACCTTTCTAGTACTCTTTGGAGGGCCTTGGAGTTAACTAACTTCCATTGGAGGTTCCCAGGCAGAAAAAGGAGTCCCCCTTTTGTAACCACCCCATATGATCTTGAAAGCCCTCACTCTTAGCTTTAAGAGTCTCACCTTCAGTATATGAAGGAGTTTCTGGAAAATTAGCCTGTGGAACTAAGGTGGCAACCCCTATTAGGTCATGGTTCTGTAATTCTGCTCTCTCAGGTGCCTGATCAGCTGCTTGGTTCCTTCATGCCACTTCCATGCTCCCTTTCTGGTGTCCTTTACTGTGGGAGACTGAAACCTCAGCAGGCAGATGGACTGCCTCCAAGAGCCTAAGGAATTGATCACCATATTTGATTGGGGACCCTCGGGTGGTCAAGTGGCCTCTTTATTTCCAAATAGAAGAATGTGCCTGTAGCACCAGAAGGGCATATTTGGAGTCAGTGTAAATGGCTACTCTTTTTCCTTTTCCCAACTCTAACGCTCGATTCAGGGCTATGAGGTCAACTAATTGGACTGAAGTACCTGGTGGCAAAGGTTTAGTCTAAAAATTGGAGACTACTGCATATCCAGCTCTTCTTTTTCCATCCACGACAAAGCTGCTTCTGTCAGTGTACTAGATTTCCTCAGGATTGGTCAGAGGCTCTTGGGGTTTTGTTCAGTGGTCCAAGGTTTCTAGGCAAGAGTGAAAGGGGAGAGAGCCCTCGAGGGTAGGCAGGAGGGTGGCTGGGTTAAGAACCTCACAAGGGGATATAGTGAGGCCTGGATTTTCCATCAGCACTACTTGATATCTGAGGACTCTTTGATCAGACATCCATAAATGGCCTTTCCCATTCAGGAGTTGATTCATTTGATGGCTGGTAAAAATAGTTTGCCCCAAAGAGAGGGTTTTAAAGCATCTTCTATCAGGACTGCAATAGCTACAAGATTTCAAAGGCAGGAAAGGTTTTTCCCAATAAGGGAGTAGGACACTCAGGGACCACCAGAAACCGGTGGGTAAATCGAATCCCCAGGCAGGTTGAGGCAGGTCGGCCTCCTGAGAATTGGGTTCCTGGGCAGATCGAAGCATGTCGACCTCCTGGAACCCCTGGACTGGTGGATCCCTGAGCAGGTTGAGGCGTGACAACCTTTCAAGGACCAGATCCCTAGGCAGATCAAGGCAGGTGGACCTCCTGGGGTCCCCCAGGGACCTGTGCTCACAGCCTTCATTGGCCTGATCCTTGGCACAAAGAAGATTAAGGACAGAAGAACTCCCACTGGCTTCGGAAGCAGATAGTGGAGCCTTTGGGTCACACTGAGGAGTAGCCCCTGCCATAGTCCCTCAGTTGCACCCACTGCCACTTGCCTGTTCAAGGCGGGTTTGAGAAAACAAGAAACAAGAGATTGTAAAGGAATTAAGATTGTGTTAGGCATATGTCCTTCCAGCCATAGGAGTGAGGACCTCCTACCTTAATCAGAGGTCTTCTGAAATCTGAGACTGAGCTGCGTGAGCTTTCTGCTGAGTTCGTTTTTCACTGTCCCAGTTTCCAGCACACTGGGCTTCTTGTCACTTGCCCTGCGCTGGGTTTTCTTCGCGTTCATCTTCCACCGCAGGAGCTTTTGCTGAGTTGGGCTCCTGCTGTGGTTGGCCGCCTCCTTGGGGGGGGGGGGGGGCACGCTGAGGCTGTTTCAGCCAGGTTAAATCTGAGTCATGGCGCCATAGATGTCAGGGGAGATGTCGGTTCTGTCTCGTCGCAACAAAAATTTGAAGCAATGGACGGACCAGCATTACAGCCCTCGGATGGACCAGTGTTACAGCTCTGTGTTACAGCTCAGTTTTATTTAGAAAGTAAAGGAAAATACATCCTCCAGGCAAGATGGGATACCGACCCAAAAGACATGGAGAGAAAATAGTCCCCAGCCCAGTTTTAGCTCCTCTTTTTATATGTTTTTCTCCTCCCCCCTGGGCCTGCCCTATGTAAATTGGGCTAGCCAGGAGTGCTGTTTGCTTCACCTGAGTTCCCCACTCCAGTCCTTGGACCTTTGTTCTATTTTCACAGGCTTTCTCCCTTGTCTTTTAGCCATCATCATTTTGGACTCCTTTTTCCTAACTGCCTAACACTCATATTAAAAATTATTGAGGAAAATAATTAAAAACAAAATCTCCCAGTCCAGAAATCCTCTCCATAGAAGTTGTAGAGAAGGAATACTTTTATTACTGAGCATGTGTTAAAGCAGAACGTAATGAAGAACACAGGCAATCTGCTAAGTGGTTGCAAATACAGATTGCAAATCATCACATGCTTATATAGCCAAGGAGACATAACCCATTACATACATGCTTTCAAGATAAACACTAAGTAGTCCTCAAGTTAGAGGAACTGACAGCATCTTTTGTCACACCTACTTCATCCTAAATTCACCTGGTAACTGGATGACCATCTGTGTTTAGTAACTGGCTTAGTCCAGAGGAGAAATAAACTTGTCAGATCTTTATGCCAGGAGGTAGTTTTGTAAGGTCCCTACTGAAATTTTCTCCTAAAGGTAAGGTAAGGTAAAGCCACTCAGTTGTGTCCAACTCTTTGGGACCCCATGGACTGTAGCCTACCAGGCTCCTCTGACCATGGGATTTTCCAGGCAAGAGTACTGGAGTGGGTTGCCATTTCCTTCTCCAGGGGATCTTCCCGACCCAGGGCTCGAACCTGGGTCTCCAGCATTGCAGGCAGACGCTTTACTGTCTGAGCCACCAGCAAAGCCCTCTGCCCCAAACACAGGGATCCAGGGCTTCTTCCTCAGCGTTTGCATTTCCAAAGGATGGTGCCCAGGTCCTTGAGAAAGCCATTCCTAGATTATAAACTACGAAAATGACAGAAGGCCTGTCTAGTTTTTCAAAAGGATTTACATACATTTTAGGCAAATGAGAAAATCTTAAAATTACATTTTCTAAGATAAAATCTCTCAGAAAATGGAAGAAAGAAATCTCTCATTTCACAGGGAGAATCAAGCCTCATTTTTAATTTATATTTGTCCTTAAAAAGTATTCATCCACTCATTTAGTTATATAGTCTAATAAATAAAAATAATATTGATTTTAAAGTAATTTAAATTTTAAAAAGAAATATATTTTAAAGTTATAAGCTAGGCATTATTTCAGGTTCAGGAAATAAGTTGTGAATTTGTTTTACATAAAATCAGAGCAGCAAAGATTAAAATAAAAACAAATAGTTTAACCTAATACTGGCATTTCTGACTGCTTATTATGATCTTAAATTTGCCTTTGAATGACTCAAGAAGCTGTGTGAAACTGACAGTCAGTAGGAAACTGACATGAGATGAGGCTTTTGTTCTTCCTAAAGTTAAAGAAATAAAGGAATATAAATACATCAAGCAACTGTGGTCTGTAAAACTGAAACTAGGTATGTTAGAAATTAAAACCTAAATGAGGAAAGAAAAATGCATCAAATTCAAAAGTGGCACATTCTGTATGTAACTCTATGAAGCGATGCTCCGGTGACATGTAGAACATGACTATCTCATTAACACTACATCAGCAGGTGCATTTCTTTATACAATTATGTTTTGCTGAACATACTGAACCTTACTATGGAGACTCCTCTGTGCAGATCAAATTATCTTGGAGTCTATTACCATATTGTATTTGTATTGCCATTGTTGTATATATTTCAATCACCAAAAATTAGATTTCACAAATTAAAAGATATTTTCTCAGCATAGAATTCAGGATAATTATTGATGAAGCATTGGTGCCCAAGATATATTGCAAGCATTTATAATATCTGTCTATATCAAGTGTATTCAGTACAGTTTCCTTTGTTACCAACTTGTTCAAAATGTATTTAACACTAACATCAAAGTACATAATAATAGGCGAGTCTTTTGAAATCTTTCTTTAGGAGACCATGTTTATGCTTCTGGTGCAAGTTTTAAAACATAGTGGAAAGAGTTTGGAAATGGAGAAGCTGTTTCATGCCAAAAATCATTCGTAGATTATGTTCCCTGATAACCAGAATAATGTCTTTTCATTTTACTGTGGCATCCCAGCACCATGTACACTGCCTGGAACTAACTGATTCTCAATAAATATTGTTAAATATGTAAAAATATGTATAAAATACTGAAGTGTGGAGTAAATCATTGTAAGGATATCTATGAAATATTTAGAGTTTATTAAAAAAAGTTGAAAACAGTTATGAATTTACTTATCACAAGGTTATACTTAGTTCCTATGCTAAAGCAGCCAGTGTATACATTTAAAAAATAGTTAAGAACAATGTTAATTTTTAATCTAAAGCTTCAACAGTGTTTTGGGTATTTCAAAACACAAAATTTTCTGATATGATTACTTTAGTGTTAGTATGATTCTTTTATTTTTGACTCACAAAAATGCCTTATTTTCCAAAGGCTAATTGTGACATTGAATTTTTGAACTAAAAGAATAGATGATAAAATCAGAAATTCTTTGAATCAAAGGTTGTGTCCTCAAATGTTTGAATTCCTAGAAGATCAATGGATGGACTTCAGTAAATTTGTGAACTATGTAAAATTATTTGTAATATTTTGAATGTAGAAAATGTCAGCACTTCTGATTTTTTTTTTTTTAATGTCTCTCACTTTCAAAAGTTTAAGATTTATTTTATTCCACTTTTATGGTCTTCAAAGTGTGGTCCCCAGACCAATAGCATAAACACATCTGGGAACATATTAGATATGTGACTTCTTTGGTCCCATTTTGTGAATAATATACATGTACACCTTAGTGAATAATATATATGTATACCTATGGCTGATTCATGTTGAGGTTTGACAGAAAACAGCAAAATTCTGTAAAGCAATTATCTTTCAATAAAAAATAAATAAATTTAAAAAAATCTTGTAGGGTAGGACCCAGCACAGTGTATTTTAATAGCCTGCCTACCCGCTCATACTAGGGATTGAACACAACTGGTTGTTCTCTAGCCCGATAATTCATAGTCCTGAATTTAAAATTTAATCACCCAAAGTGTTAAAACAGAAATACCGAATCTTAGAACATATCCTGAACTGATAAAAATCAGAATTCTGAGAGGTGAGGGAGGTAAGGCCCAGACTTTGGTGTTTTTTTAAATGACTCAGAGAGATGCGATATACAGGAAATGTTGAGAACCACTGGCCTAGTTATAGATGTTCTTTTTTTTTTTTTTTTAACGGCTAACATTTCAAAGTAACAAAATGATTTCAACCAACAACACCCCACCTGTCCAACCAGCATTAGCAGTCTTAGATTAAAACTATGTTTGACTCCATAGGGCCAGGCTTTTTCTAGTCCAAATTCAGTTTTATCACCACATCATTTCTTTAGATAGTTTTTATTACCTACTCCATCTCTTCAGGATCTTCTAATCTCTTTTAATAGCTTTTTCTCTCTCCTGCCCTTTTCTCTGAAAGTATTTGACTGAGTTTCTTTTTTCTCTTTGTTTTTTATTTCTAGGTTTCTTTGGAGTTATATTTTCCCATTCTTTCCATTTATCTACTCTATTTACTGAAAATGTCCTGTTTACCATAATAAATATCTTTTTCCCTTTTATTTTCCCTATAGCAAAAAATTACAAATAATATCTGAATATAATATGTATGAAAATCATCACACATGAAAACTCAAGATGATTATTCAGGGCCTGTGTGGACCATGAGTTTTCTAGACCCTTTAATCTGTGGAAATATGAACTTTTTAATCTAGCAGAGAATTTTTGGATGTAAATGATCCTGTCAGGATACTGTTGATAAAAGTAGGAGTAATGCTGCGTTGGTCAGCTTTACCCTTTAACGTATTATTCATATGCCTGTCTGTTTCAATGCTCATTGTTCTATCAGTCTAACATCCTATTCTTTACATAGCTCAGGGACTCTTGATATGCCCGTACCACTACTTATAAAACATTTGAAAATGTGCTGACACTTTTATTTTTCACGTGTCTCAGAGTCACAATTGACATTTAGCAAGCAAGGTCCAAGAATATCAGAATACCTGCAAGATATGTTTCACTTATTTTTTACTTATATTTTAAAATATCAGATACAGAAAAAAGGCTCAACATTTTTAATACTCAAAATGTAAATTTTATTTTCTCTACAAAAGTTGTTATATCACTGTTACAATGTTTTAAAATAGGAGATAAATAGTAAATATTTTATAAAGAGTTGTATTGGGAAAACAGGAAAAGGTTTATTGTATTTTGAAAACTTAAGCAAACATATTGAAATCCAGAATTCGTCACTAGAATGTTCATAAAACCTCCTGTAAAAAAACACACATTGTTATTTCTTATGGAAAATACAAAGTGTACTAACAGTTCCTAACCTACACAGCATTGGGGAAAAATCTTGCCAAGATTATTAGAACTGTTCAAGTATCATTATTAAAAAAAGTAAAAAAAAATAAAAATAAAAAAAGTCAAGTAGAAACTAATGAAACATGTCAGTAATCACTGAATAATTTTCAGTAGATGCTACTAATAAAATTGTTTAATCCCATGAATGATGAATCATTTCTTAAAGTACACAGTGGCAATGTCTCATCTCACAATAAGGAGTTTCCAAAAATTTTTTCTTAAAAATATTTAGTTTGCTATCTGGAATTTGTTGACACAGTAAAATCAGTGAAATATAAATATCAAAATTGAAATGTTGCACAATATCATACATCTCAATTAAACCTATTGTAAGTTTAAATGATGTTAAGAAACAGAAAAATCTCCCCAGATAATCCTCATTAAAATTAAAGTGAGATTAGTAAACATTTATATATTTAAAAATACTTTCTTGCTGAGATTGTTATTTTCCCAAATTGAGAGATTCTGATAAAAATAATCTTAAAGTGTATTTCCAAATGATTTGGAAAAATATATTGCCCCAATTAGATCTTATTAAAAAGATATGATTTTTACATTTGACATGAATGTAAAATATGTTTGTCCATTTTTTTATAATGAGCTGAAAACAAGAATAAAACCTTTGATGCTAAACTAAAAGTTAATCAAATCACCCAGAGTTTTTGGTTTCAATTAACGTTTGTTCCCGTGTTTTATACCCATGGTATTTCTCACATCATATTCAGCCACACAGATGTAAAGGAGTTCAGTGAGTAGTACAGGTGCTGCAAGCATAACAAAAGTGTGTTTTCTGAGTTGAAGTTAGAGGCACTCTCTAAAGCATGAAGTAAAACACTTTGGATCATCAGCATTAAAATATTTAATTTTACATGTTTTTTTTCACTTTTGATCGTTTTAATAATTTCATTAATCAAAATAAGATAAAAGGTTATATATGTATAAGAAATATTTTTAATTGAATAGAGATACATAAAGTGAAAGATTCACTGAATTTCACTAATAAAGGTTTTGTTTTAAAAATATTTCATAACACCACAAACATACATTTTTAAAATGTTAATTAGTATGTGTTATAAAAATGACATGCTGAAACTATTTAAAAAATTTTGTTACTCTAAGTGTTTTAGAAGTGGGATTAAAATCATGATACATTTTATGAAAATTAATTGTTAAAGCTATTTTTGGTTTGCCTGAAACTCTATTTTATCTAAAGTATACTGAAAAACTTCTTTCTGGACATTGACATACTATTTCAATTAAAAAATTCATTCTGTATTCCATTTTATGAAGATTATGGTTCTAATGTTATAAGTACTAGAGACGTAATTCACGATCACATTTTAAGATAGTTGATATGATGGGGAAGATGCCTAGGATCGTCTTTTTTATTCTATGTTATAACAGGAAATTATAGTCTCCTTGGTCATGTAAATAAAATTCAGCTAGTTTGTGAAAGAGTCAGCTAATTTCACAAGCTGAAATCAAGATCGCTGGATATTGTATATTTGTATATTTTTGTATATTTTGTATATTTTGGAAATTCACCCTTTGTCAGTTGTTCCGTTTGCTGTTATTTTCTCCCAATCTGTGAGTTGTCTTTCATCCTGTTTGTAGTTTCCTTTGCTGTGAAAAAGCTTTTAAGTTTAATTAGGTCCCACTTGTTTATTTTTATTTTCATGACAAGGAATTCAAACTGAGTTCTGTAACAACCTAGAGGGGCGGGAATGGGGAAGGAGGTGAGAGGCAGGTTCAAGAGGGATGGGACGTAGGTATACTTATGCTGATTCATGTTGATGTTTGGCAGAAACCAATACAATGTGGTAAAGCAATTATCCTTCAATTAAAAATAAATAAATTTAATTATGAGAAAATAACTGCAGGAAAAAGAAGAAAAAAGATTGTCTGGAGAAGTATCAGTAACTTCAGATATGCAGATGACACCACGCTAATGGCAGAAAGTGAAGAGGCACTAAAGAACTGTTGATGAAGGTGAAAGAGAAGAATGAAAAAGCTGGCCTAAAATAAAACTAAGATCATGGCATCTGGTCCTATCACTTCATTGCAAATTCATGGGGAAAGAATGGAAATGGTGGCAGGCTTTATTTTCTTGGATTCCAAAATCATGGTGGCTGCAGCCATGAAATTAAACAATGCTTGCTTCTTGGGAGAAAAGCTATGACAAACCTAAACAGCATCTTAAAAATTAGACATCACTTTACTGCCAAAGGGCCATCTAGTCAAAGCTAGCTCCTGCAATGCAGGAGACCTGGATTCAATTCCTGGGTCAGGAAGATCCCCTGGAGAAGGAAATGGCAATCCACTCCAGTATTCTTGCCTGGAAAATCCCATGGACTGAGGAGCCTGGCAAGCTACAGTCCATAGGGTCACAAGAGTTGGACATGACTTAGCGACTAAGCCACCACTAAAACTATGATTTTTCCAATAGTCATGTATGGGTGTGAGAGCTGGACCGTAAAGAGGGTGAGCACCAAAGAATTGCTGCTTTTGAACTGTAGTGTTGGAGAAGATTCTTGAGAGTCCCTTGGACAGCAAGGAGATCCAACCAGTCAATCCTAAATGAAATCAGTCCTGAATATTCATTGGAAGGATTGATGCTGAAACTCCAATACTTTGGCCTCTTGATGCAAAGAGCCGACTCGTTGCAAAAGACCGTGAAGTTGGGAAAGATTGAGGGCAGGAGAAAAAGGGGGTGGGCAGAGGATGAGAATGGTTGGATGGCATCACCGACTCATTGGACATGAGTTTAAGCAAACTCTGGGAGATGGTGTAGAACAGGGAAGCCTGGAGTGCTGCAGTCCATGGGGTTACAAAGAGTTGGACAGAAGTTAGCAACTGAACAACAATTTGTGAAAATACTTTCTCTTTTTTTCCACTTGTGATGGGTACTTTTTTTCCCATGGCCAATGTAATCTCTTCCATTTGTATTCAAATATTTAGTTATCATTGATACTTATTCTTGTGTCTATCCTTTATGTTTGTTTGTTTTCTTATAGTTATTTCAAGGTAGGTTGTTGATCATAATTTTTTTGTGTCAAACTTGTCAAATATATGTTAGTACAGGCACTTGACTACTGTATAGTTTAGTAGTCATATTTAAATATTGATACTTTGGAATATATAACTAAACTATTTCATTATACACTATTCTTGTTTTCTCCCCTATATTAAAGATCTGTATTTTTAAAAAAGTTTTATGTGTAGGTTTACACATAAATTTCATTTCAGGTAGTAAAAAAGATATTACAAAATATTTGTTTCAAAAATACGGTGCTTTTGGTATGACCAGGAAGTACTGATTATTTTAATACTACTGTTCATTTTAACACTACTCAGCGATAGAATAGGCTTCGCTGGTGGCTCAGCAGTAAAGAATCTGCCTATCAGATCCTGCCAGTGCAGGAGACTAGAGGTCAATCTCTGGGTCTGGATCAGGAGTATCCCCTGAAGAAGAAAATGGCAACCCACTCTAGTATTCTTTCCCGGGAAATCCCAGGGACAGTGGAGCCTGCAGGCTACAGTCCATGTGGTTGCAAAGAGTTGACACAACTTAGTGACTAAATAACAACAGCCTTAGAATCTAGCCATACTCTGTCTAGACAAGGCCCAGTACCATGTTTATGCTCTACACTTTGGAACCAGTGTTGGAAGGTGGCCTTCCTGAAAAGCTTTCTCTTGGACTGACTTGTTTTATGAGTGAATAATTCACTCAGAATATATCTATAAAGAATAGAAGTCATAGGAAAAAATTATAGGGTGTATTTAAAGGCACAAAAGAATCTGTTAATGGAAGTGGAGTATGCCTCAAGGAAGAAAATGTCATGAAATGGTTTGAAATGCAAGTTTTTTTAACTTAACCATTTAGCATCAGCTGTGTCATAATATTGAAGGTGTATTTGATTATGTTAAAGGGAGGCATAGAGCCTTGTGCTTATAGAATGTGGCCTAGGGAACGGAGTATTTAATTCCAGTCCCCTGGTTGGAATAACTCTTAAGTTTAGTAAAAGAAATGAAACTGCATCTTTCCTGCTCCCATTTATCTTTACCAACTAAAGTAATTTTGGCTGAGATGCCAACACTACTTAACTTCGGTTTGTAAATGATGATAATATGACCTGGGGTTACTTGGGGGAATTTAGGGGCTTCAAGCGCCCATTTGATGAACTTTCTCCCCACATTTTCATGAAAATACATTTCTGAGCAAATGATAGGGTAACTTTTCACGTGCACTAATCAGCTACACAGGAGAGGCAAAGCGGTCTTTCTTCCCTCTCACAGTCATAGCTGTTTCACAGTTCTGTGAAATAGTTTTTAGATCATCTTATATGCCAAGGGGTTTTGTGTTGTTCCTTTTTTGTCCTTTGTGACCCCCAAATAAAATGGACACTTTCTTTGTTCATGACACTCTTTTCATGTAGAGCTTATGGGGGCAGGAGGTCATGCTACCAATATATTTTTAAGCTTCGCACAATTACCCTCCACCCCAGCAAAGCATAGAACAGCAGGACAGTATTTATGACTTGTCCCAGTGAAAACCACTGTCTCAGGCAGCCCCACGGGAAACCAAACATTATGCAGTGCTTATAAAAAATATGATGGGATGGAGCAGGGCTAACATATTTAAATATCCCATTACTGCACCTTTGAATATCAGTTTTTCCAGCCTGGATTTTCTGCTCTGAAGTTAAGCTGTGTGGTTCCTCTGCAGGTTGCTGAAGTGGAAATTATTTTTCTGTTTGTCTACCGCCTATTATTTTCCAAACACAATTATCATCCTCTGTTGTAAGATTGAGGAGGGGTGGTTATTAACTTTAAGCACAGAGATCCAAGGACACTTCACAATATATTGCCACTTTGTTCCACTAAGCCATACTGTTTGACTAGTTCTGAAGTAAACACAATCACATATTAATGCACAGCTTTGAAAAGAAATTTTTAGTTTTCAAATTGTTCTCTGTGCTTTGTTAAAATAAAATTTCAGTCTTTTGGATCTTTCAAAAAAATAAAACTAATCTAGCAAGGCAAAAATGATTATTAACTAGTATATAATATTAAAAATGTTTCAATTATGATCCTTGAAAGTGTGCTTCTGGAAAAATTAAATGAATTCGCCAGGGTACAGTAGCAACGATGGTCTTGGGAAAGATAAATAATATGAACTGAACTTTCCAGTCTCCCATTTATCAGATGTGTTTTCTCAGCTCAGTGGTTGACAGCAACATGGAACCTTACACATGTGAACTTAGTTGTTGTCTTTCAAGTCTGTCAGTGTGGGTATCATCCAGTTTTACAACAAATAACAAACCCGGTGTGATGCATCAGACAGCTTTTTAGAGTCTCTGAAGCTTGGAGCTCACCTTAGAGTCGCCTATGAAGCTAATACTCTCTCTAGCATTGACGATGACACTGGATCTCTTAATGGTTCTGTCTCTGCTGGCTTCCTCTTTGGGTTCAGTGTCCCCTGAGGCTTTGTTAATTATGCATATGAGACATCTGGGCAAGAGGAGTTACTCCATTGCCCTCAGTACTTGTTCAAACATATCTCTCACAATTAGAGTAGTCCAGACACCTGATATCAGTAGGTCAACGTTTAGGCTCTAGGATACAGAATTTATGAAAATAAATACAACAGAGTATCCATATTTGGATATGGATGTAAGTATCCATGGTATAAGTACAGTATAAGTATCCATTATTTAAGTCCATATTTGGAGCCTCTGTTTTTATCCAATATTTTACCGTGTTATCAGGATGAAAATATACTTCTTAATATAATTGTATCACACTTGAAAATCACTCTTAAAAATATATTCTATGGAACAGACCTGAATTCTAATTGTCTGATTGCTTTAACAGGGATGGAAATTCTTGATTTTCAGTGTTGCCTGGACTGAAGAAAAATTGTAGACTGTGAATGATTTCTATGGAGCTGGTTGGGCTTTGAATGGGGGAAACAAAATGTGTGCCCTAGAGAATGTTGGGGGCTTCCTTGGTGGTTCAGTTGGTAAAGAATCTGCCTGCAATGCAGGAGACCTGGGTTCAATCTCGGGTCGGGAAAATTGCTGGAGAAGGAAATGGCAACCCACTCCAGCATTCTTGCCTGGAGAATTCCATGGACAGAGAAGCCTGGCAGACTACAGTCCATGGGTTCACAAACAGTCAGACACAACTGAGCAGTTAGCACTTTAAGAGAATGTTATTGAGAACGCATGACAGTATTTTCCTTTAACTTTATGTTTGAGATATGATTTGAACTTTTTTGGCCATAAATAGACAATATACTGATGTCAACTTTTTGTCTGTGAATTGTTATTTTGCAGATATATTCTGAAAGATTTTCTCCTGACTGATAGAAGGTAAGTATTCAGAAAATTTGGACTCAGCGTGTTGTTGTTAGAGAGATTTCTAGGATAGGTGACATTGTGAGTTCATGATTTAAATTCCTATTTTATCCCCAGATGCATACCTTTGGCAAAGATTAAATTAATTAAAATATGATTTATATTTAACTATTATTATAAGCATGTAATCTAATGTGTAGTATGGTATTACTTCTCCCAATGGTCAGAGTTACAGAATAATCCATCTCTTTCTCACTGATTTTAAAATGCCATTTTAATCACATATGTTAGCTCTGGTCTTGAACTTTCCTAAACTTAAAGTTTACTTTATCACATGATTTTGATTACTAATCCTTTATAATAGGGGATTATTATTTTTTAATACATGTCCCTTCACATGTTTTTATATGATTGGTTGGAAAAAGCACTTAATAAATTGGAAAAATTCAAAGAGAATAATTGTTGTGATATTCCAGTGTGCATAATTGTTAACAGTTGGTTTTAGAAAATTGATTTATTTGGCCCAAGAAATACTTTGCAAAGATGTCACTACAGTACTTCATGTAAATATTAATAACCTTTACAGGAATTTAATGGCTTAACATTTATTAACCTCTTGGACTGCTAAGAAGTTTATGGAACTCATCTAATAAGGCCTTCTTTTTGTGTTTAGTGTTTATAATTCCTATACTGGATTTTCATTGGGCTGCATGATCCAGTTATTTGATAAAATAAAGCAACAGAAACAAAGCCATGTAAAATTTTTTGACCACTTAGTTTGTGTATTCTTTTTTTGGTAGTGAATTGAATTCTAAATTATTTTATAAATGTGTTAGACTCTTCTAAGTATAAATTTAGAAGACTACTTGAAATAATTCTTATATTATTCATGGCAGTCTCCCCACCCATTGAATTTTCTGTGCAATGTCTGATTTGAAATATTCTGACCAGTGATATACTTTTCATTAAAAGATTTCATGTATTATAGTATTTCTCCTTGCAGATTCTTTCTCTGTGTCATATATATATATATATATGGCACAAAATATATATATATATATATATATATATATATATATGTGGCACAAAATACTTTTTTTCTGGGAACATATCTTCACCGTATATATAAACATTGTGAACATCAAAAACAAATATTGAAAATGTCTCCCTCCAAATAAGGAACCATTTGTGACTTAGTGCAGCACTTGAAAAGTCATTCAGAGTAAAAGGTAATGTGATGTGTTGTTTTTCAGTGAGGCTGATGTGATAGGAATAGTGAAGTTCCAAAGTCTCAACTTGTGTAGTAGTCCAAGATAAAAGTAACAAATTAAAATTACAGTTACAGTATCAGTTAACTTAACTTCGTAGAAAACAATCATAAATTTTAGGCTAATCCTTGCTGAGAAGCTTTGTGACCTGTGTATAGTTGGTTTGGCTCAGGTACTTGAGTGTAGTGATCCTTGATTTCCGGGGGCGCAGCTTTTGCATATTTGATGTCAGTCTTCTGTAATAGTCCCGATGTTCACTGTATGACATTTGATAATTATGTGTTCTAAAATCAGGGGATCGGGGGTAGTGAATGAAGTTTTAAGATACTGAGGCACAAAACAGTTGTGTATTTTAAATGTAAAATGTCCTACCAATCAATGCCTAAAGCAATACACATTTCTAATAAATGTATACTTGTTTCTTTGTTTACTTGTTCCTTTCTTTAAGGATAAAAGTACAATTTAGAGGGTTATTTTAAGTGCATTTTTATTCTAATGGCAACACAAAACTGTTAATTGGTAGACATGTGGAAATAACCTTCTGATAACGGAGCATTTTTCGTCTTTTAAAATTTACCCTACATGTGAACTTTCCATGCATTTTAATTCAAGCAATTTCTTTTGCGCTGTATATCAAAGCACTTACAGTGACTCTGTTCTAAAAATTAATAATGGAAAGAATAGTGGCAAAAGTGCTTTAGGTTAAGATAAAGACAATATGAGAAAAGGTGGCTTTTTAGAGGCTATCTACTTGCTATAGGGAATTAGGACTAAACAAAACAATAGTAAAAAGCCTAGTATAATATCTAGAAATGCAAACTCTTAAATCATAAGCATTATACTTATAGGAGCTGTGACCTTTCACTTGGTAGATTACATGTAATAACATACAGGTCTTGTTACTCATGTTTATAGAAATGAAGCAGTATTTATGTTTATGGGTTGCAGCATTTTCACGTCCAAATCAATATACTGTATTTCCCTTTCATTTCAATTTGCCGAGAGACACTGACTAAGCAGAATTATTAGCACAACAACAGTCTCATGATTGACTGGTAGTATATCAGAGGAGGAGACAGCCTGTCTTCTTTTTCAGTTGAATTTTACCTTTGTGAAGATAAACAGTGGAGGGACCAAAATTGCTCATGCCTGTGTGTAGGAAGCTCAGGCATGGCTTTTTTTTTTTTTTAACTCTCTTAGCATTTTATTTTTTTTAAAAAATGGCTGTATTACTTTTTAAAACCATTTTCCAATTTCTATTAAACATTGTAAAATATTTGCTTTATTAACTTTATTGGGGTATTGTTGCTTTACAATGCTTTGTTAGTTTCCACTGTGTAGCAAAGTGAGTCAGTATATCCCCTCTTTTTTAGACTCCCTTCCCTTTTAGGTCCCCACAGAGCATTGAGGAGAGTTCCTTGTACGATGCAGTAAGTTCTCATTAACTGTCTATTTTATATATAGTAATACATTATTGACATACATATGACATATAATTTATATATATGACATATATATGTCGATCCCAGTCTCCCAATTCATCCCACAAACCCCCTTCCCCTCCTTGATATCCATAAGTTTGTTCTCTACATCTGTGTCTCTGCTTTGTTTTGCAAATAGGTTCATCTGTACCATTTTTCTAGATTCTCCATGTAGATATTATATGATATTGATTTTATCTTTCTGACTTATTTCACTCTATATCACAGCCCCTAGATCTCTCCACATCTCTGCAAATGGCACAATTTTGTTTCTTTGTATGGCTGAGTAGGGAAAATTTTGGAAATGCTTTAGTAATATTTTGACTTGAGTTAAATTCCGGGAGTTGGTGATGGGTAGGGAGGCCTGGCGTGCTGCGATTCATGGGGTCGCAAAGAGTCGGACACGAATGAGCGACTGAACTGAACTGATAGGTTAGTTCTTTTCCCAAACTGCATTAGTACTTTACCCTCACTTCCAACTTATCCTACCTTATTTATACCGTGTCATGTATGTCTCTCACACAAGTTGGTGAGAAAACAAACACAAAATTATGATGTGAAAGCAATTGTAAGATTAATAAAATATGAGTACACACTGCCAGCAGATATGTAAGTACATTTTATCCCAGGAGATGGATAGATTTAGTAAATAAGTTAGTTTGATAGAAAGCTGTGGTGGTTTAGTCGCTAAGTTGTGTCCAACTCTTGCGACCCCATGGACTGTAAACCACCAGGCTCCTCTGTCCATGAGATTTTCCAGGCAAGAATACTGGAGTGGGTTGCAATTTCCTTCTCCAAGGGAGCTTCCTGACCCAGGAATCCAACCTGGGTCTCTTGCATTGCAGGAAGATTCCTGTGTTGCAGGTGGATTCTTTACTGAATGAGCTATGAGGGAAGTCCATTAGAATGCTAGAAGATTTTAAATTGTCTAACCTCAAAATAATGTTAAAATCACTGGCTAGGTACTGTATCTAAAATTTGTTAGCAATTTCCTTAAAAAAGCAATAGGCAAAATGAATAGTACTTTGCTTTGGAAAGAGTGATGAAGGCTTGCTGGATAAGAACAAAACAGAGGAGAAATCAAAAAGTGGAAAGAGGAAAAGAAGAAAATCTAGCACTAGTAAAAATATAGTAATAGCTTACATAAAGCTTGCAGGGAAAAGGTAAGAGCAGTTTGATCAAATTACTGATTAAAATTTGATTAAATTAGTTAGAATCAGAGTAAGAAAATGAAGGCATTTATTGAGAAAAATCTGTAGGACAATAAAGAGTAATCTAGTAAAAACGTCTACTTTCTAAATAATGAATGATAAAAATTATTTTTAAAGAAATGTGCTATTTCCTTTATTTGTTGATTTAAAAGAAAAAAGCCCTGCCTAAAGGTTTTTTATAAAAAGTTGATATAATAGAGGCTAAGATTATTGGAGATGAGAAAATATGTTCTGTTTTTATTTAAAAATATAAGTTTATCTGGCAAAAATTGATTGTCTTTAACTGGATATCAGATAATTTTCTTAGAAGAACTAGATATATTTTAATTATCACAAACCCAAAAATCAAAAGGTTAGTATGGGAAGGGCAGATAAGACATGTAAATGGTATATGTAAGTTTTGTGATTATATTAAATCCTTTTGAATAATTTGGGCACTAGAACTACATTTGGTAAAGAAAGATGGTGGGGGGGAGTGGTGCAAAAATCTATTTTGGATGAGCCCATACTGATTTGCAGAAGACTTTCACTTAGACAGATAAACTTCAGGGTTCAAAGCAACATCCTTTATCTTCTTGTATTTGACCATCTTAATAACTACAGCTCATCCCAGTTTTTCATCTTTCTTTCTAAGAGCTTTATTGTGATATGATTCACAGACCATATAATTCACTTATTTAAAGTACAAAGTTCAGTTGTTTAATATGTTCACAGAGTTCTATCTCATTACTGTAATGTAATTTAGGGCATTTCCTTCCCTCTAAAAGAAACCGTGTACCCAGCACCACTCATTCCTTACTTCCTTCCAATTACAGTCAACCACTGATCTCTGTTCTATCCCTATCGATGGATCTGTTTTGGATATTTGACATAAATGGAATAATACAGCATTTAGAGGAGTGTGATTGGCTTCTTCCACTTGGGGTAATGTTTTGAAGTTTAACATGCTAGAGAATGTATGAGCTTTCCTCATAGCTCAGTCGGTAAAGAATCTGCCTGCAAAGCAGGAGATGAAGGTTTGATTCCTGGGTCAGGAAGATCCCCTGGAGAAGGAAATGGCAACCCACTCCAGTATTCTTGCCTGGAGAATCCCATGGACAGAAGAGCCTGGCAGGCTACCGCCCATGAGGTCACAAGAGTCAGACATAACTTAGTGACAATAGAATAAACTAGAGCATGTATGAACTATGTTGCTTATTTCTTTTTTTATTGCTGAATAATAAGTAATTTTATGTACATATCACCTTTTGCTTATCATTGCTTATCAGTTAATCAGTTGATGGACGTTTGGATTGTTTTTACTTTTTGAATATTAAGAATAATCCTGCTTTGAACAGTTGTGTACAACATTTTGTACAACATTTGTATACATTTATTTTTAAAATTTGGATGTTTGCCTGGAGGTAGACTTCATTGGTCACATGGTGAATCTGTATTTAACATTGTGAGGAACCGGCAAACTTTTTTCCAAAGCTGGTTCACTGTTTAACATTCCCACCAGCAGTATAGGAGGGTTCTAATTTCTTTACATGTTTGATTACAGCCACCTAAGTGGGTATGAGTGGCATTTTATTGTGGCATTGCATTTCACTCTTATTCATTAATAAGAGTTAATTAATTAAGTTAATAAGATGTTGAACATCTTCATGTGCTAATTGGTCATACACATTTCTATTGTGGAGGAATCTATGTTTGAATTCTTTGCCTTTTAAAAAATATTATTTCTCTTTAGTTTTGAATTGTAGAAATTCTTTGTATTCTGGGTATACATCTCATTAAATATATAAATTATAAATACATTTATACCATTTTATGGATTATCCTTTCACTTTCATGATGGGATCAATTATGGCATGAAAGTGAAAGTTGCTCAGTCATGTCTGACTCTTTGTGACCCCATTGACTGTACAGCCCTTGGATTCTCTAGACTAGAATACTGGAGTGGGTAGCCTTTCCCTTCTCCAGGGGATCTTCCCAACCCAGGGATCAAACCCAGGTCTCCCGCATTGCACGTGGATTCTTTACCAGCTGAGCCACAAAGGAAGCCCAAGAATACTGGAGTTGGTAGCCTGTCCCTTCTCCAGAGGATCTTCCCAACCTAGGAACTGAACCAGAGTCTCTGCATTGCAGGTGGATTCTTTGCCATCTGAGCTTATCAGGGAAGCCCAACTATGGCATAAAAGTTTTTTATTTTAATATTCTTAGATTTATAATTTTCTTTTCTGCTGTGTGCTTTTGGGGTCATGTCTAAGAAACTAGAATACTCCAAAATCACCAAGACTTAATCTTATAGTTTTCTAACCATTTTATAGTTTTAGTTATTAAATAGGTCTTGGATCCATTAAAAAAAAACAACTTTTGTGTACATTTTTTAAAGGTTACTTTCCATTTACAGTAATTACAAAATATTAGTTATATTCCTCATGTTGTACAATACATCTTTGAGCCTATCTTTCCCTCCCTCATTCCTGGATAACCCTTCCCCCTCTCCAATTGGTAACCACTATTCCACTAATTTGTTTCTCTATATCTGAAAATTGTTTTTGTTATATTGTTAGTCTGTTGCATTTTTTAGATTCTACTATAAGTGATATATAATATCTTTCTGTGACTTATTTCACTTAACGTAATCCCCATAAGTCCTGCCATGTTGGTACAAATGGCAAAATATTGTTATTTTTATGCATGAGTAGTATTCAGTTATATATACATATATGTACATGTATATGTAATTTTATTATATATTAGTATTTCTGTGGGGATTTTTTTGGATATATACCCAGGAGTGGAATTTATGGGTGATGTGGTAGTTCTATTTTTAGTTTTTTGAGAAGCATCTATGCTGTTTTCCATAGTGGCTGCTCCAGTTTACATTACTATCAACAGTATACTGAGATTTCCTTTTCACCACATCTTCACCATTGTTTGTTTTTTGTGTTCCTTTTGATGACAGTCATTCTGACTGGTACAGGGTAATATCTCATGTAGTTTTGATTTGCATTTCCCTGATGATTAGTGATGTTGAGAATCTTTTTATGTCTGTTGGCCATCTGTATTTTCTCTTTAGAAAAAAAAATTGTCTACTAAGTTCTTCTGTACATTTTTAAATTGGGTTAGTTATTTTTTATGTTGTGCTGTAAGAACTGTTTATATATGTTGAGTTAATGTTTGTAAATGTCGTTAGTAGAGGTCATGCTTTGTTTTTGACATGTGGATTTCCACTTGTCCCAGGACCATATTTTGGAATGATGGTTCTTTCCCTATTGAATTGTGTTGGAACCCCTGTTGAAAATAATCGAAGTAATTAGCCTCCAACTAATAAAAATAGATGGAAAAAAATAAGTAAATAAAAAAGAAAAAAAATAATTGAAGTTAAAGGTAAGGATAAATTTCTCTACACTCAATTCTATTCCATTGATCTATATGTCTGTCAATATGCCAGTACCATACACTCTTGATTACCATAGCTACATAGTAAGTTGGAAAATGTGAGTATTTCATTCTTGTGTTTCTGTTCAAAGGTTGTTTTGATTATTTTGGTTCCTTGCAGTTCCATATGACTTTTAGAATCAGCTTGTCAGTTTTTTTTTCTTTTAAATCAAGATATAATTGACATACATTATATCAGTTTCAGCTGTATAACAGTCAGTATTTGTATGCGTTGTGAAGTAATCCATCACCATACATATTTACAGAATTTTTTTTCTTGTAATGAGAATTTTCAAAATTGACTCTCTTAGCAAGTTTCAAATATGCAATATGATATTAACTACAGTTGCCACATTGTACATTACATCCACATGACTTAAATATGTTATAACTGGAAGTTTGTACATTTTCACTCCCTTTGCTCACTTCATTTACCTTCAACACTAGCCTCTGGCAACCACCAATTTCTTCTCTATATTTATAAACTTGTGTATGTATTTCTGTCTATGAGGGTTTTTTTGTTTGTTTGTTCACCTTAAGATTTCATATATATGTGAGATTGTAATGGTTTTTGTCTTTCTCTGACTGACTTATTTCTCATAATGCTTTTGGGACCCAACTATGTTGTCACAAATGGCAAGATTTCATTTTTTTTCATGGCTGAATAATACTCCATGGTTTGTGGTGTATGTGTGTGTGTAGGTGTATGTGTGTGTATATATATATATATAGGTGTATATATATATACATAGGTGTGTATATATAGAAATGTATATAGCTGTATATATACATATAGGTATATATATATGTATATTGTATATATATATATATAATATATATACCAAAATTTCTTTCTCTCTTTATCTGTTGTGGGACATTTCGATTGTTTCTGTATCTTGGCTGTTGTAAATAGTGCTGCGATGAATGTGGGTGTGCATGTATCTTTTAAAATAAATATTTTCATTTTCTTCGGGTAAATACCCAGAAGTGGAAATGGTGGGTCAGATAGTAGTTCTATTTTTCGATTTTTGAGAAAACTTCATACTTTTTTCCAAAATGGATGCCTGAATTTGCATGGCTAACCACAGTGCACGAGGGTTACAAATGATAATTATTTAAAAAGACAATTGAGATTTGAATAAAAATTGCATTTTAACTGTGAATCAATATGAGTAGTGTTGCCATCTTACCTGTATTAATTTTTTTAAATCCTTAAGTATGCAGTGCCTTTTCATTTATAGATCTTTCACTGTTTTCAATAATGCTTTATAATTTTTATTGTACAGTCCTGTATTTGTTGCATTTGTACCTAAGCATTTATTTTTTAAATGCTATTATCAATGAAATTGCTTTCTTAATTTCAATATTGGAAAGTTCACTGCTCTTGTATAGAAATAAAATTTATTTTTCTGTATTGATCTTTTGTCTGGCCATCTTCTTGAGCTTGTTTATTAGTTCTAGGGTTTTTTTAGTGAAGTCTTTAGGTTTTCTGAATGAAAGATGATCTCACCCGTGAATAGAGATAATTTTACTTCTTTCCAATGTGCATATGTTTTATTTATTATCTTTGATTAATTGCCCTGGCTAGTAATGAGAGAGAACATCCATTTCTTGTTCTTGATTTTAGGGTGAAAGTTTTTGGCTTTCATCATTCAGTATGACGTTAGCTTGGGGTTTAGATGCCCTGTACCATATTGAGGAAGTTTCACTCTACTATGGATTTGTTGAGTGCTTTTATGATAAAGGATGTTGGATTTTGTCAAATGCTTTCTTTGCCTCTACTGAGATGATCATGTTTTTGTCTTTTGTTCTATTGATATTATGTAAGTATTGCTTAACTTTTGTATGTGAAACTGATCTTGCATGCATTTCTTGAAAATGAATATACACCTTCAACTCCACTTGATGGTGTATAAATCTTCTGTATGTTTCTAGATTCTGTTTGTTAGTATTTTTTAAAGATTTTGTACTTATATTCATTGGGGATTTTAGCCCACAGTTTTGTTTTTTTGTGATGATTAAACTGGCTTTGGCATCAGGGCAATACTGGCCTTACAGAACAAGTTAAGAAGTATTTTTTCCTCTTCTGTTTTATTTATTTTTTTTTTTGGAAAGTTTATACTGAATTATATTAATTTCTCTTCAAGTTTTTGGTAGAATTCACCATCAAAGTAATATGGGCCCAGGTTTTTCTTTTTGGATAATTTTTAAATTACTGGTTTCAATTTCTACTTGTTATCAGTCTGTTCACATTTTTCTACTTTATCTTGGATAAGTCTTGGTAACTTTGTGTGTTTGTAGGTATTTATCCATTTCATTTCCCTTTGAACACTAGTTTCCCTGCATCCTATGAGCTTTGATATGTTGCATTTTTATTTTCATTCATCTCAAATAATGTTCTTGTTTTGCTTGAAATTTTCTCCTTTTTCTCATTGGTCTATTAGAGTATATGAGTATATTGTTTAAGTTATATGAATCTTTCAATTTCCCAATTTTCAATCTGTCATTGATTTCTAATTTAACTTCTTTGTGACCCAGAAATATTTTTTATATGATTTCCATCTTTTTACATGTAGTGAGACTTGTTTTATGACCTCATCTGGTCTACCCTGGAGAATGTTAAATGCGCATTTGAAAAAAAATGTGTACATGGCTGTTTATAGAGTGCCATTAAAACCTTTGTTCATACTATTTTATTTATATAGTATTTTTCAAGTCTCCTGTTTATTTGCTGATTTTTGCTTAGTTGTTCTGTCTTTTACTGAAAGTGAACTATTAAGGTCTTTTATAACTGCTATTGAATTATCCGTTCCTTCTTCATAGTCTATGAGATTTTACTACATGTAGTTTGGTCTTTGCTTTCAGGGGCATATGAATGTTTCAGTATAGCCAAATTGAAATGTAACTAATACACAATTAACTGTACATCCTTAATGTGTAAAACTTTATGAGTTTGGCCATATGGATATACTTGTGAAACCATCACCACAGTCTCAAATTAATAGACACATCTATCAACAATAGCTTCTTTGTGTCCTTTTGTGGGTTTTTGCTTGTTTACTTGTTTTTTGGAGACTATTAGTGGGGTTAATAACATTTAACATGTTATCTACCCTCTTAAATTTTAAAGTGCAAAGTACAACAATATAATTTTTGACTGTAGGGACTATGCATTTCTCTAGAGTTAATTTATATCACAGAAGTGAAATTTATACCAGACAATTATCCATTTCCCTTCCTCTAGCCCTTGGTTACTATTGTTCTGTTCTCTATAAATTTTCCTATTTTAGGTAATTCAGATAAGTGGCATCATGCAGTATTTGTCCTTCTGCGACTGGCTTATTTCACTTAGCATGATGTCCTCCTGATCCATCTATGTTGTTGCAACTGGCAGGACTTCGTTCTTTCTGAAGACTGAATAATATTCCATTTCAGGAATATACCACTTTTTCTGCACCCATCGATCTGTAGGTGGACGTCTGGGCTGTTTCTACCCTTTGTTGGTTGGTTTGTTTACAGATGGGAGAATGTTTTCCAGTCTGACCTCATCCCGCTCTGAGTACCCCTGAGTGGTTGTAGTTCGGCACATGTAAACAGTCTTCCCAATCCCTAAATTTGACTAGAGTCCCAGGAAGACTTCTTGGACAGACCTTTCCAGATTCTCTCCATTAAACTTCAAGCTCCTTTGATATTTGCTCATATCCTTTTACTTGCTTTCAATGAGGCCCTCAGGCAAGTTGTTCACCACCCTGTTCTAAATAATGTCAACCCCCTTCAGCCGATGTGGAGCTCTTCATTTAATGGCTTGCCTTCTCCCTTGAGCAGAATTCTTGTACCTCTGTACCAGAACTGGAGTTGATGACTCAGTTTCCCTAAAGTGAAATTCCCACTCTATGAGCGGTCATGGGCGGGAATGGCAAGCCCTGATCCTCTGGACTTGACTCTCCTGGTAGGAACTTCTCCTCTGTGAACGCGATGGAGCAGGGGCAGTTGGAGTCCTTTTACCCTCAGGCTTCCCTATCTGAGGAGGGAGCTCTGGCCTTCCTGGCTGTACCTATCTGGAGTGAAGTTTCTAAGACACAGAACTGGAGAAATAAGGAACAATTGTGTCTGTGCCTTCTGAAGTGTTAGCTTTAGCCTTGGATCTCAGGGGATAAGGAACCCTATTTTCTTGGCTGACTTGCATAAAGGAGAATCCTCTGAGTAGTTTCTATAAGATGGTGCTGGATGGGAGAGAGAAGGGATCAAGTTGTGGCCCAGATGCCACAAGTTCTCACTGGTGGCCCAAATGTCACAGATTCTCACTGTTCCTGCTGAGATTTAGAATATTTTCTTCAGTGACTTTTTCTACATTTGTTCTTTCCTCATAGGACAATTTCCAGTAACAAATTATCATTATTTTAAAAATAATATTGATCTGTTAAATTGTTTTCCCAGGGGATGTGTCTACCAATCTTTTTAGTCTGACCTTCTGGAATTTCTGTCCTCAGTCTAATTTTTAATCCAAACATACATTTTAATCCAAATATATATTTTACTGCCTTCAGTAATGAAATGTTCATTCCTTCTTCATTATTATTCAAACAGTGTACACAATTAATGCTTCAGATGTGTTAGGTGAGTCATTGATGGTAGAGATTCAAAATTGATTGAGATTATTTTTACTGCTTGTCTCAGAGTTTAGAGCCATCTGGGAGACATACATGCATGCATACTATACAAAGGCTAAGATTACAGATCTTCAAGATGTCAATGGCTGAAATAGAGTTAATACAGATCAAAGACTTTCATAAACCCTTGAGCCAAACATGACATACTTAGAAGTTAGAGTAAATTACTCCTTAAACATTACAAAACAGGAAATTAAAATTCCCCTTCATGAGTTAAGTTGAAAATAGGAAGTATAGATTGCAAATAGGGATATGCAAAGATATCTTAAACAGAAATGGATATCTAAACAGAAATTAGATTTTCAGCATAATTTATTAATATCTATGAAATGCATATGCAAGAATATTTAGAGACTCCAGGAACATAGGAAAACTGTTGATGGTGATGATTGTAAACAAGTAGATCCTATATATATTGACAATATCATTTCTGGTGTTAACATGAAATATGGATAAGAAAATTTTAGTCACTAGTTTTTAGTATTTTTTTTATTGACAAGACATATTTATTGTGAGATGGACAGTGTGTCTTAGCCTAGTTACTTTAATATTTGATTCAGTTAAATATCTCCTTGTGTTTGGTCTACCTGTTCATTAAAGGACTTATGATTATGATCTAGATTCCCATGTAGTTCTGTCTACCAGGTCTGAGCTAACTTTTCTTGTTCACACATACTCTATAAAACATGCTAATTTTATTTCCATTTTATAATTATAGGTTTATATTCAGATTTCATGTATCACGTACAGTTTTGAATAATATGGGCATGCCTCTGACAAATGAAGATATATTCATTATGATGATAAGATTAGGTTTCTGTTCACATAGAATTGCATATTAGATACCAGATTATGATGAATGAATCATGGTAATGCAGAATGCAGGATGTCTTGGGAGAGAGTGAATTGCTCGAATTCCCTTAGAAAACACACTTTACTCGGCACAAGGGAAGTGTTCAACTGCTTTCTTGCTTAAAATCTCTACACAAACTAAATTGATAAGTTAGATGATGATCATCATCATTTTGAATGCTAAGGTGTCTCAGGTTCTCTGTTAAGTTTTGTGCACCTCTCATTTAAACTCTAATACACTGGCAAGATAGTTTATAATGAGTTGTGAATTAACTTCCCCTTTTGCAAAAATGTAGGATGTTGATTTCTCTGTATGTTTCTGAGGTTTTGACATTAGTGGATTTAGCTTCCGTTGAACTTTCAGTTTCTATTTTAAAGCTTTACTTTTTTTGAGCTTGTCTGGTTTGGTTCCTTAGTGGATAAGTCATGTAAGCATTTTGTGAAGTCTTATGGGAAGTTAATGTAAATTAGTTCAAAAACCTCACATTCAAATCAGGGGAACGTGCCATGGAGGATACTTCCTGAAATTTACCCTTGTACACATGTGAAAACATACAACACACAAAACCGATGCAAATATGGATCTCACCTGCAAGTGGAAATGGACATACATATGTGACACCTTCAAACTGACAGAGCCATGAACATATGTGTACAAGCAAATGTAAACTCAGATGTGTACATTAAGCACATACAAACATAGTTAAACATATGGGCATAGACACATATATATGCATATACTCCCAAACATGAACATACCCCAGACACATAATCACATTCAAACACACCTACATACTCAGGCATATAAGTATATGCAGACACATGTATATATACACTTAAAATTCACTGTGATGTAATGGATACTTTCTAGAAATAAGTAAAAAAATTAAATAATTTTGAAATATAATAGAGCTTACATATTTAAATAGTTCATATTTTCTCTGATATTACCATTTTAATAATTACAGTAAAGAATCTGCCTACAGTGAGGGAGACCTGGGTTTAATCCCTGAGTCGGGACGATCCCCTGGAGAAGGAAATAGCAACCTACTGCAGTATTCTTGCCTGGAAAATCCCAGGGACAGAGGAGCCTGGCAGGCTACAGTCCATGGGGTCGCAAAGAGTCAGACATGACTGAGGGAATAACTCTTTAGAGGCCTCAACCTCTTACAGAGATATTTAGGTTTTAGAAGATGGTATTCTTACCTCAAGACCTATGCCCTGTCATTCCAAACTCAAGCTAAATCACAAGAATCAGAGGACTTCCCTGTCATCCAGTGGTTAAGAATTTTCCTTTTAATGCCAGGGATGTGGGTTCCATCCCTGCTTGGGGAACTAAGATCCCATAAGCCTGCATGCCAGTCTGCTTGCTGCAATAAAGACCCGGTCATAACAAAGTTATTTCCTTTTGTGGGAAGTGGTAAGATAGATCTGTCCTGTATGTAGCAAACAACCAAAAAGTGATTAAATCACAAAGTGAACAATAAAATTCTTAATTAAAGAATGGATTGTATTTTGTCTTTATGACTACACTATGTATAGCTGTAGGTAATTTTATGTCATATATGTGAAAAGTTTTACTTATATCAGAAGTGAGTGAAAAAGAGCAGTTAGAAATGAACATAAAAGGAAAAAGAAAACTTTATGAGTCAGGAGAATTGAAACTGGTTCCTGTCTTCCTTAAGAAGACACACTCATTCCTCATGGTCCTTTTCTCTTAATTAGGGTGTTGCTATAGAGGCACTAGTGGTAAAGAACCTGCCTGCCAGTGCTGGAGACATAAGAGATGTGTGTTGGATCCTTGGGTGGGAAAGATCCCCTGGAGGAGGGCATGGCAACCCGCTCCAGTGTTCTTGCCTAGAGAATCCCGTGGACAGAGGAGCCTGGTGGGCCTTAGTCCATAGGGTTGCAAAGAGTCGAACATGACTCAAGCAACTAAGCACGTACACACATTAGAATAATTTAAAACATCTCATGTCTTTTGCACATTTACTGGGAAATACGTTGAACCAGTCATGGCCTCCAAGTAAAGAAACGCTAGGTTAATAGAGAACTGAAAACCTGTTTTTCTCTTGTCCACAGTGTTAAAACTGAAATATCAACAAAGAGTATCAGCAGCACTGAAGATAGTGGAAAATTAGTTAGAAGATAATATTTTATATAATTTCAGGGATTAACATATATGGTCAAGTATATTCTATCTATCATATACTTTTTCCTCTAATGTTGAAATGACTAATCTTATTTTTCTGAGAAAGTTCTTCAGGGAAGATGATTCAATGATCAAGAGAGCTTTAAAATGCTCAATTCCAGGTTAAAATAACTGTGACACTTCTGGGTAACTCACCATTCAGTGGCATAATTATTTTTAGTCAGTGCATTTTCCGAGTATAATTTTCAAAGAGTATTTGCATAAAATAGGGCACAGTGAAATCATAATTAATGATACTGTCATTAATATAAGGAATCAGCAGTTATTCAGAAGAGAAGGTAAACAGGAACAGTTTTGAGTCAATGTAGGCCTACATGGAATTAAGATTTAATATAACAAGTATGCTACCTTTTATGTAAAACTGTTTCATGTTTAGTCTGTCTTCCATGACCACAAAATAATATAAAATAAAACAAAAACAAGCTAAAACGTTTCTAGATAGAATGTGCACCTGTGATTTTGTGTTCAGGCAAGTGTTTGCTGTTTCTGAAAATGACTGTAGATGCTAGATTTATGTTATCTTGATTCAAAATATGGATTCATTGGTAAGTATATTTTGAACTTAATTAAGTGACACAATATTTTTATTGTGCCTTTTCTCAATATTTTTGGTAACTAATCTTTCTAATTAATTTTAGCACTTGGAAATTATTTTAATCTGTAAGATGCATGTTTATATGTTGATTTCAATGCAATTGCCCTAAAAATTTAGAAACATAGACTTTTTGGTCATTCCAGGGGCCTACTTTGTTGAGTGCCAGTGGTCATTTAGCTGCCAAAATCAAGTAGACTTTTTAGTGCCTACTATCTTAGTATTAATATTTATGCTCTATTTTGATACTTCTGTGCACACTCAGCTCCTTAAAACTCATCTGCTTTTCTTGCTACTGCATTTTTCTAGTTTTCCTGTGCTTACCGGATTCTTTATTTCCAATATTTGTCATTTTCTGACCTTTCTTTTAATATTGATGTCTCACAAGGCTTAAGTCTTAAGACTGTTGGTGTTTTATATCCTCCCTGGATAATCTTACCCATTCCATTCTCCTTTCTTTTACTATATTTTTATGATAATGATTTTCCTAATTTTATAGCATTTCAGTCTGAAAATATATACCTAAATTGTGTATTTAAAAATGGAATCTACATACCTACCCAATAACTGCACAAGCTCTATTTTGTCAAATTGTTACCTCAGTTGGAAACTCTCATAATCACTTCTGATTTAATGTGTTGTTTATTTACTACATCATATTTGCATAGATTATGGAAAACCTGCCTCCAAATCTACTGTGAGGAGATACAAGTGAATGGGACTTTCACTGTGAGGAACAAAAGGGTAAAAGAACAAGAATTCAGAGAAGCTCCTTTCCTTCTGTTGATCCTTGTGGCCAGAATGGTGATGAGTTGGGTACTCTTTTTGAGAAGTCTGCTTATCTGTGTGTCTCTTTTCTTGTATTTAAATGGCAGAGCCGCAGTGGCAGCGGGTGTTTGCGGGGAGGACAGACTACATCCTGTAGCTTAGATTGGCTCTAGATTTCTTAGAACACACATGAGGAATTGGAAGTGGAAGATCTGGGGTAGATGAAGAAGGAAGACTCACAAATTAGTGGGAGAGTGTGGCAAAACTCATGGATAGCCCCCACAAATACAGCGGCTTAAGTGAAGTAAAGGTTTATTTTCCTCGTATAAAAATACTCCAGAGTTGGAGATCCAGGGCCAGTTGGGGAAATTCTGTCATCTCCAAGGTCATGGTGCTCATTTTCATTTCCCAGCCCTTGGGAAACAAGATAAAATTACCCTTAAAGATGTCTGTATACAAGTTGAACACCTTGCTGTCAGTTATAATCTCATTTGTCCTGAATAGAGCCACATGAGTATAACTAGCTACAGGAGGCTCTGTGAAACACGTTTTGTACGTAGGTAGTTATGAGTCCACTAGAAATGCAGGAGTTTCTATTACTAAGAGTACATTGAAGGTGGTTTACTAACTTCATCTGAGCAAGGAACACGGGGATATACCAAGTCAATACCTAGTCAGGAAAAATATAAAATCACTGATAGTTCAAATAGGGAAGGAATTAAAAAGGGGAATTTATACACACTTTTTGAAAAATCTGGAGGGCCCACAGAGAAAAAGAATATCTTATGTTGAGACTAGGAAGCCCCAGTCAGACCTGAGATGTAATGCAAAGTGGGGAGGTTATGTATAACCCAGATGGAGAAGTTACTGTTTTCGTGAGCTGAAGGTGCAGAGTGGAAATAGAATGCTACCCTGAGAAGAGGAAACGGTCACTGTTCCTGGGTTGGAAACAACAATCCCACACTTCTAGAGAAGTCGCTGCCAGGTGACACCAATGCACGCTGTTGTAATGGCTGGAGCTGCAGTCCTTGTTGTTAAGACTACGGAGCTTCTGTCCCCAGCGCTGCTGAGATCACAGGCTGTTAGTATCTGACTGTTACGAGTGGGCCATGGTCCCTGGGATTGTTGAGGCTCCTGCCGTCACTGGAAACATTATTCAAAAGTAGAGTGATTTCTACCTTCCCACCTTCTAATGGAGCACAAGTTGCCTCCCAAGAAAGAAACAAGCAAGAAGCTGGTTTGGCAGTGAACTAGATACATGGTTTGGAGGTAATTCAGCTTCGGCCACATAGAGCTTGAGTGTAAAGCTGTGAGCCAACGGTTAATTCTGTCAGAGGGCTGTAGAGCTTTTGTATGTTCAGTGACCAGGAAGAGCATATGCAATGAAATGACATTTGCACAGAAACCTCAATGAAATTAGAGCCAGAATCACGTGGATAACTAAAGAAGAAAAAGAGTACTTGAAAGAATGTGGGGTAGGAATGTGCGTGGCATGGTGGACAACATAGTTGGACAACAGTGAATAAGATATTAAAGACAGAAAGACAGTTGAGGGTGCAAACTTCTAGGACATTATGGTTCATGGCAAGGACTTTGGATTTTATTCCAAGTGAAATGGGAAGCCATTGGAGGGAGGTAAGGACACTTTTTTTTCAGTTAATGTAAGGAGGTGAGTCATAGGATCTTAACTTAGTTATTCACATGTATTACAGAGATTCAGTAATGTTCCCATGTTACAAAATATCAACATGTAAATGGAATAGAAAAAATATGAAATAAATACTAGAGCACATAGGAACGTAATACATGAAAGATAAAAATATTATAATATTGAGATGACTGAAAATGGGAAATTATCTCAGTATAGATACTGAGTATACAGTATAGATACAGTACAAATTGGCTAGACTTTGGTGTCCACTTATTTGGCCAAGCACTAGTCCAGATTTTGCTGTGAAAGGATTTATGGATGTGATTAGCATTTATGATCAGTTGACTTTACATAAGGGCTTCCCAGGTGGTGCTAGTGGTAAAGAAATCTCCTGCCACTGCAGGAGACCTAAGAGTTGCAGGTTTGATTCTTGGATTGGAAAGATCCCCTGGAGGAGGAAATGGCAACCTACCCCTGTATTCTTGCCTGGAGAACCCTATGGACAGGGAGCCTGGTGGGTTATGGCCCATTGGGTCTCAAAGAGTCAGACACAAGTGAAGTGACTTGGCACATACACACGCACAACTTTGCATATGTAAATTACCCTCTATCATGTGGTGGACCTCATCCAATCAGTTGAAGGCTTTAAGGAAAAAAGACTGATTTTCTGAAGAAGTAATTCTACCTCAAGACTACAACATCAACACCTACCTGAATACATATCAAGACTGCCCGTCAGCCCTATCCGTTTCAGACTTGCCAGCCCCTGCAGCTGTGTGAGCCAGTCCTTAGAGTAAACTCCCGTCTCACTCTTTTCTTCTCCCCTTTCTGTACATACCCTATTAGTTCTGTGTCTCTGGAGAATCCTGTATGTGGTCTTAGCTCCACAGTCACGTCTGACTCTTTGCGACCTCGTGGGCGGTAGCCTGCCAAGCTCCTCTGTACGTGGGATTCTTCAGGCAAGAATAATGGGGTGGATTGCCATGCCTCACTCCAGGGGGTCTTCCCAACTCTAGGACTGAACCCAGGCCTCCAGGAATGCAGGCATATTCTTTGCCATCTGAGTCACCAGGAGGCCCCTGTAGAACCCTAAGTAATACAATTCTTCTCTTACACACAAACCAAAAAGAAATTCAGATGAAGTAAATAGTTAGATGTGAAAATGTAAAATTGCAAAACAATTAGTCACATGTATTCGATTTACAATAAGCTTCAGCGTGGTTTAAATTGAATTAAAATGTGGTTTAAATGTGGAGTAAAAGAAATCACAAGTAAAAAGATTAATCTACTTGACTAAAATGTAAAAAGAAGAGTAATCATTGTAAACATAAAGCTAACAACAAATGAGAGAGAAGGCCAAAAATGATTAATATTTTTAATATATTAAAAACTGCTAAAAGTTATAATATACTAATATTAAAAATTTACAATATACAAATAGAAAGGCTTAAGGGCATACATAATCTCTAAAAGTATGAAGATAAATTAGTAATAAAATATGATAAACATGGAATGTCATATAAGCAATTATATGAGGTGTAATATTCTTGACATATACTGTTGGTAGTGTTTTAAATGGGTGCCAATTTTTTGAAAAGCCATTTGGTAATATGTATTAAGGGCCATTGACACAATAAATCTGCTTTTAGAAATATGTCCTAAGGAAATAAACAGAGATATAGACAAAGACTTATGTATAATGATATTCATGATAGAATTTTATAATAGTACAAAATTGGAAGCAGCTTGAAATAACCAACAACATGGAGAGTGTTAAATAAATTATTATACTTTCAAGTAAGGGAATATTATAAAGACATTAAAAATCATGCCTCGGGGAATATATATAATGACATGGGAAATGCACAAAATCTAGTTAATCGAGTTTATTTTTTAAAAAACGATTCTGAAATTGTCTGAATCAAGATTGTGATTTATGCTAACACATTTAATTGCCTTTCACCCAAGTTTGGATTGAAAAGAACAAAGAATATAAGGGGTAATAATTTATTTCAGTACTGAACAATTGGGAAGAGAGCAGGAAACTGAACATTTTGTGTCAAGACATAAGTATTCATGTGAAACTTAAGTTCTCTTTCTTCAGTTTTCCTGTGTTTTTAGTTTAGATTTCATACTGCCATGGTGGGTGGGGTTGCAAATCCCATCTTTTATTAGGATAGAATGTAAATGTACCTCTAGAACAACAACAACAAATTGTGTTTCTCAAGTGAGTGCTTTCTCTGGACTTAAGGAAGAGCCAATATTTTTCATTATTACATATTCAGGTACAGATTAATGTGTGGCTTTCCTCTTCCTGAATATCCACTGTGAGTTACTATGGAAAAAAGAAGACGAGAGAGAGAAACATGAAAGGGAGTGTGTAGGTGACTTGTTGTTTACTCACAGCTGCCTTTAAATGCCTTTGTACCAATGTGTACTGAAGTTCTCTGTGTATGTAGTGGTCATTCAAGTCATCTAAAATCTTCCAGTTTCTCTGACTCCCAGCTGGGGTCCTAACCATGTGGATCTCCATGGGTGGGTCTAAACCCAATATGGAAATCCAATCAGTTAGGCTATTTGGTGGAAAACTAAAAAATTAGTTGTAGCTTAGAGCCTAGAATCAAATAAAGCCAAAAATATTATCTTAATTTTTACCCATAATCCTTCTCTCCCCAGCTCCAACTGCATACTTAGGCAATGAAGAAAACAATAGCCCAAACAGATCAGCAAGCAAAGGTGGCAAAATAAACAACCAGATCATATGTCATAATGACAAAGGCCTTTAAACGAACCCGTTCATGACAAGGCAGCAACTGCCCTTTCTAAGTTGCTTGGAAGAGATTTCGTCCTCAGAGGATCTATCATTCCTTTATTGATCATTTAATATTTATTATTATTGCTATGTGCCAGATGGTGCATGTATATGATAGTGAATAAGACAGATATAAACCCTGCTCACCCATGGTCTACAGGCTAATGTGAGACGTAAGTAGAGTAGGTGATGATGGTAGTGTGATAACAACTTTGGAATCATACAAAAGACCAATAGGAAATGTAAAATCATTTTAATTTTCTTTTCAATGCAGTAGGAATGTATTGCCTTGATGGAGTTTATCCAGTAGAGTATGAAAAGATTTTCATTATCCAAAGATCCCTCAGGCTTCCATGTAGAGGATGGATTAGAGTGTGGAAAATGGAACCAGTGAACAAGGGCGAAACTTAGTAATCCAGCTGAGAGGTGGTGATGGCTTGATTTGGGACAGTGGCAGTCAGAATGGTGGGAAATAGAAGCTTTAATATATCCGTAATAGAAATAGTTACCAGGACTTGGTAATAAATTTAATGTGGGAAGAAGGAGAGTAAAGGTCAAAAGATATCTTCCAGGTTTCCGATTTATTTATATATCCCTACATGAAATATCCTTACATGAAATATCCCTACAAGGGGCTTCCCTCATAGCTCAGTTGGTAAAGAATCTGCCTGCAATGCAGGAGATTCAGGTTCGATTCCTGAGTCAGAAGGATCCCCTGGAGAAGAAAATGGCAACCCACTCCAGTATTCTTGCCTGGAGAATCCCTCGGACAGAGGAGCCTGGCAGGCTACAGTCTATGGGGTAACAAGAGTAGGACATGACGGCAAGTAAACCACCACCACCACATGTAGTGATTTCAATGAAAAGGGAAAAGGTAGGTGGAGGAACAGAGTGGCAGATCAGTACTTCATGGGAGTCATGTTAAGATGGGATGCTTATGAAATATTTTAAGTGTATTTGTATTGGGTTGGCCAAAAAGTTCATTCGGATTTTTCCTTACCATCATGTGGAAGAACCCATACTAACTTTTTGGCCAATCCAGTATATAAGGTCTAAAGCTCAGAAAAAAGATTGACGTTTGAAATAAGTGTGAGGGTCTTGTCATATAGTTAGTGTTTAAAGCCATGAGAACAGATGAAGTGAGAAGATCTAAGTGAGACACGAGACCCAGGGGGATTTATATTATCCCTCTATCCTTCCTAAAAATGTTAGAGAAATCAGATGTCTCTAACAATACTCTCTAGTAATAGTCTTAATTCTTGATGAGGCTGTGAACATAGTTAAAGGTTCAATTCAGTTCAGTTACTCAGTCGTGTCCGGCCCTTTGCGACACCATGAACTGCAGCACCCTGGGCTTCCCTGTCCATCACCAACTCCCGGAGATTGCTCAAAGAGAATTCAGTCATCTTTCCTTAGTGAACGTTTATTAATTGTTTTTTAGATTCTCTCTAAACTTAGTTTCATTTATATCATTGCTTCAGAATTGGTAGGAGTATTTTACAACCTTCCTAATTCTGCAAGGTTTCTATTAATTTTCTTGGTACTTCCCCAAATTGTGCTTTTAAATATTCTGAGATTATGTTATCCAGCCGTTAAGTCATCATAGCTGTTTGGTCCTTCTCCTATCAAATGACAATCCTTGTATCTCTGCCTTGGATACTCACTTACTCTTTCTATTTTTTTCAGGGGACCACCTTCTAACATCCCTCCTTCTTTTCTTTAGCTTCTGCTACCTCTCTCTTCTCTACTGCGGCGTTTGAACGTGTTCAAATTTTTCTGGTCCTCAGAAACAAGCAAGTTAGTAGTGAATTCCTTCCATCGATCCCACGTTCCATTCCTGCTGCTGAATGAGCTCTTTTCCTTTGTGGCCACAATTCTTTTCTCTAACACCTTTTCTGTCTTTTGCCCTGACCACTTTACTAAACTGTGTTTGCAGTGTCACTCTGGATATTGCTGTTACTAAATCCAGTGGGCACATATCTTACTTGACATCCCTGAACCAATTCATAATTCCACTTTGGCTTCAGTTCCATTAAACTGTCAACTGTTTTCTTCCTGCTCAATCTCTCCCGAGTTTCAAACACATAGGTAGGGAGAATGGACAGTTTTCCCATAATTTTCATGAAGTCTCAAAGGGTCATCATTAAAGCCCTGTATTTCCTGATAGTCAACCAAGTCTTACGCAGATAGCACTAGGCAGATATTGATATTGGCTCATTTTGAAAATTATTACATTATAGATGCTACATAAAATTATCAGTTTAAGTCAGTGTTTATTAATGAGTATGAGTTCTGTAACAGGCTTGAAATAACACATGCTTGTGAGATAGTTTCAGATTATGACAGCACCTAATGATCATTTTTGTTATCTTTATATAGACATGTATTAAAATTAAGTTTTACTTGGATTAATGTTCTAGAAGTAGCTGATTATTGTTGTGCTTCATGGTTTAGTGTACATTATTTGAAGATGATCATGTCAGAGTGCTCCAGAATTCAGTAATTGCTCCCTGCAGAGTGATCGCTGGTTTTTCCTTTGAAGTAGCTTGTCTTAGAAAAGTGTATCATGCAGAATGCATGATCATTTCCTTTTATTTTACTCATGAGTTTTAAGTGCATGCAGTAAAGTTAAAAGTTGTGTTTTTATTCCAAAGCAAAGTGAAATGTCTTTTAAAAAATATAGGAATTCCAGCTATCACTGTTTGGAAGGGCTTGATTTTCTTTCTGAGATCATGAATCTTTGATAAAATATGCAAATAATTATAATTGTATGTAATTGCATAGCAGTTTTCCATAACTGTTTTTGATAGTTCATATTTTTACTACTCTCCAGTTGTCTGTGATTTACTCCTCGTACTTTTAATTATTAATGCATACTCAAATGTAGCCTCTACATTTTAATATAAAAATTTTCACTTTGTTTTTTCTGATCTATTATTTTATGAACATTGAGATAATTTTTATTTATACAATTGTAAATATCTACAGAAAACACATACCTCCATCCCGTCAGGATCTACCACATTCAAACCATAAATATTGGAGGGAAATAGGACAATATATCCACTAAAATCCTATTTGGAATCAACACAGTTTAGAGTGAAAGTTATTATTCACTGTTTATTAAAGCCATTTGTGAAGATGGAAATATTTTAATAAATTACTGTAGCCAGTTCTCATACCATTGAGTCACAATCTTTGATTAGCAAGATCTAGACATTACTGTTAAAACAAAATCCCATAGATGGTCTTAATGTGCAGCAACTTTTGAGATGTGCATAGCTTTACTTTAATAATAGAACACCTAAGTATTAAAATCAGGGTGTAGAGCTTACCTGTAATTTAATAAACAGTAAGTGTTATTGTTGTTAGTGGCATTGTTGTCATCATCATCATATCATCATTCTTCAGTTGTAAATTATAAAAATGAAATTTTTCATGTTAACTGTGCCACAGACATGCGTGAAATTGTTATAAAAATCAGACCTATATGTGGACGTATTTATATATGTGAAATAATAGTATGCCCAGTAGAAAAAAATCTGGGGTAAACATACACCCATTAGGTGCACAGGGCTTCCCAGATGGTGCTCGTGGTCAAGAATCCACCTGCCAACGCAGGAAATGAAAGAATGTGCAGGTTCAACCGTTTTTTTAGTGTTTTTTCTTATTCTCTTTGTGTGTATCCTAAGATCCAATAGCATCATAAATTTATTTCTCACTTGAGTTTTCAGATCTTATCTGTTTTAATTGAAAGTGACAGTTGCTCAGTCTTGTCTGACTCTGCGACTCCATGGACTATATATAGTCCAAGGAATTCTCCAGGCTACAATACTTGAGTGGAAATCCAATTCCCTTCTCCAAGAGATCTTCCCAACACAGGGATTGAACCCAGGTCTCCCACACTGGAGAAGGAAATGGCAGCCCAATCCAGTATTCTTCCCTGGAGAGTCCCATGGCAGAGGAGCCCAGCAAGTCTGCAATCCATGGCATCTCAAAGAGTCAGACACAACTAATGCATCTGAGCTCGCACATTGCAGGTGGACTCTTTACCAGCTGAGCCATCAGGGAAGCCCAAGAATACTGGAGTGGGTAGCCTACCCCTTCTCCAGAGGATCTTCCTGACCCAGGAATCGAACTGGGGTCTCCTGCATTGCAGGTGGATTCTTTCCCAGCTGAGCTACCAGGGAACCCTTTATCTGTATTAAGTGTGGTATAAAATATCTGAGTTATACATTGTGACTTTTCATTGGTGAACATGGCACATCCTATAATCTGTTATTGTCACATTAGACTTTAATTTAGGGTGGAGCAGATATTAAAGCATTTATATTTGAGGATGTAAAGCCAATAAATGTATAATGACTGAATAAATGTTTTTTAGGGCATTCTATTATGCATAGAAAGAAGACAATTCTTACTCTCCTTAATCCATCATATACACAAATGACAAGGAAGATTCAATTAACACACCTCCACTGGGAAGACATTAAAATCTGGAGAAGGAATGGTGTCATAGTAGTGTCTAACCAGAATGAAGCCTATTTTGAGAAATGAATATTGATTTTTATGTTTACTGGCATAGTGATGAGTTCTTCAAAATGCATAAACTGAAGAATTCATCTCGATGGTTGAATGTTATCTTTTTGAAGAAAAGTTAGTGCCCTCCAGCTTTATCGATTGTTGGTAGGGAATCAAAATCAAATATCTTATGACAAATATCAAAACATAAGTTAAAAATGAGGATGATACTTAAGAATAATTGTAAAATCTCTTTAATTTGCAACTGAAAGATGATTGATAGTACATACAGATTTGAAATTTAAAAATTTGAATAGATTTTTGGTAAAAATCAGTATTAATGAAAAAACACAATATTTTAAAGACATTTTTCTGCTCCCATTATTATGTTTAAAGCAATTAAAAATATATAGTACCTATCAGTGTGTCTTGCACCCTCTATACTGTCAAATTACTAATATAGTAATTTTTTAAATAAATTCAAATGTTTCAGTTAGCAGTATGGTTTCAAGTCCTGGTTACTTATGAATTCACTATGTTTCTTTAACTCATGACACTGGTTTTCCTTAGTTGTAAAAAGAGGTTGAAATAACTACCTCATAGCATTTTTGAAAAGATAGGGTTTAATTCTAAATTCTATTATTTTCTATGAGGGTGTTACATAGTCAACAATTACGCTGCCACCAAACATTGAAAAATTATCAGAATAAGTGAAATAACTCCTCTTATATTTGAGCATCAGAAAGTGCAGAACCGTGATACCAAAGAGAAGAGCATCAAATGAGGCAAGCCCTATGAATGCCCTTCCTTTTGTGTGGAACTTTGTTCAGAATGATGTCTAGAGAACAGGAATCAGAACATCTCAATGTCCTTGCAGAGTTTAGGAGAGAGACATTTAAATGAAGGAAGGTACCTCGAGAGGAGAATACTCGAGTGACTGAAGCTACAAATGAAGATAACTCAAGAGACCTTCAGAGGGGTCTTCAATGAATACTGAAATATGAAGGCCTGAAGTGATACTTGATTTTGCCAAGGAGATAAAGGAAGATATCTGCTGAGTGGCATGCCTCAATCAATGATTTTGAGGTGAAATTATGTATGTGTTTATAAATGTGCCTATTAGTGTAAATAGTTTAGTTGGGTTAATCATTAAATGGACTGTGAATTTATAACTCTACATGACCTGTAGGTATGGAAATGCACATTGAGGGACACATACAAATGTTTTTGCTAATGAAGGATATAAAAACAGTGAGAATTATTAGACAGTGATAGAAACAAGCAGTAAAAGTCTTAAAAAAGAAAAAAATAAGGGGGGTATTCACCAAAGAAAGATTTAAAAGTAGCATTGAGTGAGCTGACTGAAAGCATGATTTCAATTTAAGATTTACTGTGGGTGAGTCTGGGAAAGAAGCTCATTGTGCTTAAGAAATCTACATAGAGGAATGGGAATTTACATTTAAAGAGATGAAATGTTGTTAATAGAAAATACTTATGGTCTGTTGGGGGGATCATTTATTCCTCACTCATGTTCCCATAGAGAGGGACATTGTTTAAAATGATCATTCTTGTCTTTCTCTCCATCTTATTTAATCTAGTAGGTTGACCTCAGTGAGTAGTGAACTTAGGAAAATGAGCTGGATGTGTGTGTTGAGCCTCCCTCCGACCTCTTGTTTTGGGGACTGTCCTGGGCACAGACTGTGTACCATGGCCACCTTTGTTCTTCTGTATAGTAAATTTCATAAGATAGGTCCTTGGAGAGAAGCGTACAGTTGTTCAGTTCAATGTATAACTAGGGTGCATAAAACTAATTCTGGGTTAATATATTAGTAGACTCACTTGCCTGAAGGTCTTAGCACCATATTTTCCAAACTTGCTCTAATAGTTGGATCTCCAGCTATGTTACTTATATGTTTATCACACAATATTTTATAAATTTGAATATGAGGAAAGGGTTATTATTACTGTTCTCAAATTTCAAGAAAGACAAGGACTAAGGAGAAATAACTGGGGAAAAATAAAAAATCAATAAACATCTTATGAAAAGTAGGAGAAGAGTGAGTTTTGGGTTCTGGAAAATGTTGGAAGAATTTTGTCAGTGTGAGCTTATGGAAGATAAAAGGAGACTAGAGGAGAGAATATTTCATATTCTAGAAAATAATGGCCTCTTGGGCCTCAATAGAATTCACTAGAGACTTGGGAAAAGTTGTCAACAGTTTGGTTGAGTCATGTCTGCTGTTTTTCCTTTGGTCTGCAGTGGTGATGGCATTTGCCTGTGAACCTTGTCAGTCAGTGGGCATTTGTAGATTAGAAGGGAGAGTGGGCAGGAGCAATTGAGCATGAATCTCGTGGTTCTCTTCAAGACAGGGAACTAGGTGGAAACAATTCCCAGCTTCTGAAGGTTCAGTCTCTGTTAATATTTCCTGTCCAGTCAGTATTCTGAGTTTAGTCAGTATTCCTTAGAGACCAGGATGGCATCTTTAGAATAAAGTCCAAACTCTTTAATATATGAAAACCTATTAAACTCTATGCACTTTGACCTCTATTTTTCTTCTTCCTTTCGTCTACCTATGCATAAACCTAACTGAACCAATTGTGTTATCCTATTTCAAAACCCACATGGAAGGTAGTTTATACTTTGCCTGAAACTTCTCCATTAGTTACTGCAGAGACAGAATACCTTCCGGTTAGTTCATTCATTATAAGTATGTTACTTCTCTGGCACTGAATTTTTACAGTCTTGCATTTTTGGGGTGAGGGGATGATAAATCTTTTTTTAAAGATTGAAATTCTACACATTCATTTTCTTGTTTTACTGGTACCTCTACCAAGGGCTTCCCTGGTGGCTCAGACGGTAAAGCATCTGCCTGCAATGTGGGAAACCCGGGTTCGATCCCTGGGTCAGGAAGATCCCCTGGAGAAGGAAATGGCAACCCACTCCAGTACTCTTACCTGGAAAATTCCATGGATGGAGGAGCCTGGTGGGCTACAGTCCATGGGGTCACAAAGAGTCGGACATGACTGAGAGACTTCACTTCACTTCACTTGGGACTTCCCTGGTGGTTTAGACGGTAAAGCATCTGCCTACAATGCGGGAGACCTGGGTTCAATCCCTGGGTCGGGAATATCTCCTGGAGAAGGAAATGGCAACCCACTCCAGTATTCTTGCCTGGAAAATCCCATAGACGGAGGAGCCTGGTAGGCTACAGTCCATGGGGTTGCAAAGAGTCGTACACTACTGAGCAACTTCACTTTCACTTTCACTACCTATAAAGGTGGCTCAGTGGTAAAAAAAAATCTGCCTGCCAATGTGGGAGATGCAGGTTTGATCCCTGGGTCAGGAGGATCCCCTGGAGAAGAAAATGGCAACCAAGTCCAGTATTCTTGCCTGGGAAACCTCATGGACAGATGAGCCTGGTGGGCTGTAGTCCATGGGGTCACAAAGAGTTAGACATGACTTAGTGACCAAATAACAGTGTGAGTTAACCCTCTTGAAAAGAAGCTGAAGATGTAATAGTAAATAAACATCTATCCCAGTAAAAACACCTACATAAGAATCACTCAGGTGCTTTGAAAATGCACATTCCTGAGCTCTATCCTAGACCCATAAAACCAAAATATCTTGTGATGCAGCTGAAAAAAAGAAAAGAAAAAAAAATCCTGCCCCTAAGTAAGCTTCCTAGGTGATTTCTCTTACCCCAAAGTGAAATAATCTCTGAGTCAATGTGAAAGACAGACTGACAACTAAAATTCAGTGTCATGGATCAAAACAAGGATGCATTTTCTAATGCGAAGGTGTTCTATCTCATGCAGTGAGTGAAATGAGATCTAAGATGTTGTATCAATGATGATTCAACCAAATGAGGCTGGGAGGAAATAGAAAATGTCCTAAGCAAAATTAAACGGGTATGCAAAGACTTGGTGATGAGGAAAAAGCATGGGCACCTATTAGAGGATCTGAAAATAGTTCAGCTTGGACAAGGTACATGTGTGTGGATGCAGAGAAAGACCGGGGCAGGAATGTGTGTGTGCCTGCAGATGTGGGGAAAGACCAGGGCAGGAAGAGCAAGAGATGCAACTGTAGAAATAAGCAGTGAGTAGCCAGGTTATAAATGGGCCTTGCAAAGCATCTTAAGGACTTTGTATGTCACCTTAAGGGGAAAAAAGAGGACAGAGAAGAGGATATGAACATGCTTACATTTTAGGAAGCTCATTGTTTGGGGGAAATTTGACCCAAAGCTATTTAACCTGGCAATAGGCAGGTGACTGTCATAAGACTGAAGGCTAGTCGTTCCCCAAGTGTGGCACGTGCTTCCCAGGAGATAAACAAGATCCGTGCCACCCATGCAGAAAAGGGTATTTGAGCTATTTATTTTTCAACTTATCTTTGTGTACTTTCTGTTTTATGCTCTCTAAATATTTAAAGATTGCATAATATAAACTTACCGTCTTAATTTATAAACAAAATAAATATATACATTTTAGAAGTACTTGCTTAAGGTTTCCACTGATATAGAATCATGGTAAAGACTTGATAAACACTGATCTAGACAAGAAGACAGAGAAGGACATGGCCACCCACTCCAGTATTCTTGCCTAGAGAATCCCATGGACAGAGGAGCCTGGTGGGCTGCTGTCCATAGGGTCCCCCAGAGTCGGACACACCTGAAGTGACTTAGCGGCAACAGCAGCAAAGAGGTGACGTCAACCAAAACTAAAATACAAGCACAAGGAGAGAAATATAGATGAATTCAAGAGGCGTTTACAAAGTGCAATTGAAAAGATATAGTAATTTATTGCAAGTTCAAATTAAGAAAGAAGGAGGAGTAAATGATAAATCTAGGTATTTGGCTTATACAGATGAGTGAGTAGTGTGTGGTGGTCTTTTTGGATATGGAAAAACTGCAAAAGTAAAAAATATGTTCTAGAAATATGTGTCACAGGAAAATGTGAGAAAATTAAATTGTGAGAGTTATTAGAATAAAATAGTGACTCTCACAGAGCTTTGTTTTGTGATATTTTGATGTACTCAGCATTAAAAACTTAAAATGCCTTTAAAAGAAAGTCAGTTTGGAGATTTGTTCCAATCTAATTACTGAGAAGCCCTGTTATACTTTGAATGATGATTAATTGAAGTCTTATTGGAATAGAATAACAATGAATCACCACCCCCACCAACTCAGCATTTTCCTTTCCTGTAATGAAACTAGGCTTTCATATAAAATGACAGATGTCAATTACTTGTAAATGTGCAGGTGAAAACTGGGATCAAAAGTATTATACTGAGTTACTTTTAAAAATATATAGCAAACAATAAAATTACAGTAGGGGCATGTGAATGTATTTGTATGATATGCGTATATTGAGTACATATTAAAATAACTTCTTAACCTGCCTGTTTTCCTTTAACTTCAATTAACAGAGATTATACATCTCATGTATGAGAAAATTATTTACTCCAGACCAACACATTGTAGAGTTGTGGATCATCTTTCCAATTTTCTTTACCTGCCCACAGCATGATTTCTTTCAGGCTCTGAGCTGTGCTAATTTGCATGCTGAATTAAACCACTTTATCACTTTGACTTCTTGTCTATAGGAGCATAGCTGGGGAGGGATGAACAAAGCGGACAGTGCAGCTGGGAGCTGGAGGCATGCCCTGCTGCTCACAGTGAGTTATGATAGTCTCTAGTGAATCGTGAAATTATAGAATGTTAAAGTTAGGAGCAACCTCAGAGATCACGAAGGCCAACTTTTTCCTTTACAGGAAAATAACCTGCATTCAGAAGGGATAGGCAGCTTGTTCAGGCTCATATAATCTCCAATGGCTAAACTTTTTTCTCTTCTTTTCTTTTTTGAAATAGATATATTTCACAGACCTTTTGTTTTCTATTATGATCTATGTTTCAAGCAACTCAATAAATGTATTTTGTAGTAATTATTTTAATTTGATGAACACATTGATATCATATGAAGTACAATATATTTGATGGGTGACTGTAATATACTGTAGTGTCACTGCATAGATTTTCAGTAGGAGAGGCAAGATGCAAACAAATCACAACTATTCAAAAGCATGTGTAAAATGTGCTGTAAGAAAATTCAAGGTGCTGAAGGGGTTTGGAGAATATTAGGATTGTGCTGGAATTGGAAAATCATAGAAGGCCTCCTTGAAATCTGGTCTTCATCCCTGGTTTCTGGACTAAAGCTTCTAAAACTCTTGGAATTTTTTGTTATAGGGATGATAGGAAAACATATTTTGTTACAATATTTTGTCCCTGGTTCCTGACAAAAAGAGATTCTGAGACCTTTGATATTTCCAGCACAGTATGAGTATCCTTTTATGGGTCAATGAGGTGACTGGAGGCCTGAGGTGGCTTCAGCGTGGAGACTGATCACCAGAAAGACCCAGGCATCCACAGAGGGTTGAAACTTTCAGTCCTACACGCTGACCTCTAAGGAGTGGAGAAGGGCTGGAGATTAATCAGCAGTGGTCAGTGATTTAATCAGTCATGCCTACATAGTGAAAGGGTTAGTCACTCAGTCGTGTCCAGCTCATTGTGACCCCATGGACTATATAGCCTGCTAGGCTCCTTTGCCCATGGAATTTCCCAGGCAAGAACACTGGGGTTGGGTAGCCATTCCCTTCTCCAGGGGATCTTACCGATCCAGGGATTGAACCCGGGTCTCTTGCATTGCAGGCAGATTTTTTACCATCTGAACCACCAAGGAAGCCCCCAAAGCACTCAAATCCCTTTAACTACTGGGTTCAGAAAACTTTTGAGTTGGAGAATTTTTACATGTCCTGGGAGAGTGGTGCATCTCAACTCCATGGAGACAGAAACTCCTGCTCTTTTGATCCTTCTGGACCTCACCCTCTTCATCTTCATTGTACCTCTTCATCTGGCTGTTCATTTTATCCTTTATACTGTCCTTTATAATAAACTGATAAGTGTAAGTATAGCAATTCCCTGAGTTCTGTAAGCTATTATAGCAAATTATTAACACTGAAAAGAGGATTGTGGGAAATCCTAGTTAAAAGCTGCTTGGTCTCAGAAGTACAAGTGACAACCTGGTACTTGAGACCGGCATCTGAAGTATGAGCAGCCTTGTGGGGCTAACCCCTGAACCTGTGGATGCTGGGCTAACTCCGAGTGACTAATGTCAGAATTCAGTTTAATTGTAGGACACCCTGATGTCCTACAGAAAATTAGAGAACTGCTTATTGCTTAATGTGGAAAACTCACACATCTGGTGTCAGAAATGTTGATAGTGAAAACTAATCATAGTCTCAGAGAATGGGTAGGGTATCAGTTGGAATGCCGAGAAAAAAAATGTGGTGTTATGAATAAAGATGAAGTGATTGGGAAGGAAATAGACATGTTTGAGAAATATAGTTGGAACATTTTTTGGATCATTCGGGACAAATGGAGTAAGCCTAGAAAGGATAGATTAGGGCAGATATGAAGAAAGCTTGACTGTATCAGGTTGAGAGAGGAATAGTATGAGAATGGTATTATCTGTGAAAGTGAGGCTGAGCTTTTAATTTCAGAAGTCGTGAACTTTTAATTTCAGAAGTCGTGAACTTTTAATTTCAGAAGTAGTGAGGTATGGAACAGAGATGGCAGTAGGCCCTATAGAAAGGGCAGAATTTGAGAAAAATGGCTCTTAATTCAGAATGGTGATAAGAGAGTCCAAATAAGACAGAAAAGAAGAACATGATGGATATTGAGTTGACAAGAATTGAGGCTTTATTCTATGTAAGGAGTGGGGTGGAAAGAACACCCAATATTACACCAAGTCTTTGATCTGGTTTCTCCAGAGGGGAAGAAGGGAAGTGTTTAAAGATGGAAAATGATTGAATTAAGATCTAGACAGGTTGAGTTTAAGAAGTAAATGAAAAATTAATGTGTTTGTGTTCAATATGCAGATGAAAATGCAAGTCTTGTTCTTGAGAAGTTTGGAATTATAGATGCATTTTGAAGTCCTTTGCAGAGAGGTATTGCCTAAAGTTATGATAAGAGTGGAAGAAGAAGGCAGTGTACATAATCAATAGATGCATTCAAACTCGGTGAGTAGAAGACAGGAGAGAGAGCAACAAGGGAGATCAAGGTAGAAAACACTCTGAAGAAGAGTTGGCTTAACAGCTACAAATGAAAACATGGATAATTACAAAGGGTGGTGGGCTTCTTGGTGGCTCAATTGGTAAAACGTCTACCTGAAGCGGGGGAGACCTGGGTTTGATCCCTGGGTCAGGAAGATCCCCTGGGAAGGAAATGGTAATCCACTCCAGTACTCTTGCCTGGAAAATTCCATGGACAGAGAGCCTGGTAGGCTACAGTCCATGGGGTTGCAGAGTCTGATGCGACTTCACTTTCACATTCACTTGTCACAAAGGGTGATGATGATTTGAAAGCCATTTTTAAGCTCCACGTGAGGTTATTTGATTAAGGCAGAACACATGTTTTTACCCAATGTGCTGTGATGTTGTTCAGTGGCTAAGTCCTGTCTGACTCTTTCCAACCCCATTGACTGCAGCACTCCAGGCCTCCCTGCCCGTCACCATCTTCCAGAGTTTGCCCAAGTTCATGTCCAATGCTTTTATTATCACATTTACCAGCCAAGGATCAGGGAAAAGCTTTAGTAATCTTATACTGCTAAAACTTACTTCAAACTATGACTTTAAAGTGTATCCCTCTCTAGTAAGCATTTATCCAATGTAAAATATATATTGAGCACATACTGTGTGTCAGACAGTGTTCTAAGAAGCACTAGGTATACAGTGGTATACAAGACAATCAATTCCTACACTTTTCTTTGTTTAGGTGATGGAAAAAAAAAATTTAAAAACTTATTATTTCCTGTGAACTGGTAAGAGGTGTTGGGGAGGGAAGGTATTTGAATATTCACTTTGTGTATGTTCACTTTGTATTTGAATATACACATATGAATATTTCAGTAGATTGTAGAAGACTTAAAATTCTTCAAACATCAACAAATCAGCAATAGAGATTCAGATAATTTTATCTAACTGAGAAACGATGGAAGGTTAGGACCTTTCTTGCATTCCTCTAATCAAACTGTGGAGATAGCTTTGCTTTTATTCTTCAGGTGCAAATTTCGTCACAGTTTGCACAACTGAGTATTATAAATTTAAGTGTTGTGAATCCCACACTGAAATATACATCATAAATGCATTCATGACTTTTCTCTATAAGCAATGCAGTCAAGAATTCCCAGGAAGTGATTTATTTTGATAACACCATCAATGCTATACGTAATGCCTTCAATGTATAATTTATTGTAACTTTTTTTGCTAATTACTCAATGAAGATCTTTATTTAAAAAGCAGTGATTTTCCTTTCTAAACATATGTACATATATAAATAGCATAATATATACCAAATTTGATCTAAGAAATAAATTATTTAATGAGTATTTGTCACTTGTAATGAATAGTTTATTATTTCCTATAGGTAATATACAATTTAATGAAAATTGTTATTATTGATGATACAATGACAGTGCTATTGCTTTTTTATGAAAACATTCTTTATGCACACAGTCACTGTTATATACCTGCTATGCTACTGTGTTTTCATTGAGAGATGTGAAGCCTGTAATCTAGTTGCCTGGGAAATATAGGCATTTGACTGAAAAACAAGTTATTTATAATGTAGGGGATTTGCCCCTGGTTATTATTTCCATCTGTATGAGGCAGGTCTGTATAAGGATTGAATCTAATATTTTGGTTTCTCATTAGCAATACAGTCCAATGACCCTAAGTGATTTATTTAGAAAAGGCTGCTTAAAACCATGTCATGGTCTATCCAAGTTGCTACTCAAGATACCTATTGGTTATTTCGCAATATTTTATATTAGTATCATGAGGGCTTTCCACTACTGATCTGTTGGTTATTGTGAGAGATGTGTGTGTGTGTGTGTGTGTGTGTGTGTGTGTGTGTAATGTTCTTGGGGAATAATCTTTCAATGACTGTATAAAATAATTTGCAAAGTTTATTAATGTGTTGTTGGAACTTGTGTCATAGGAAATACTATACTGAAGAATAGTATCAAAGAGTTTCATAAATTAATAAAGCTGTATATTAATTTTGATACAGACCATTATTATATGATCTTCCATTTCAACATAGGTATATTTGAAAAGTCATTTTTTGCATACATTTTTTTAAATTAAAATTCATAAGAAAAAAACATCTTGGGTCTTATGACTGGTAAAATAGTGCACCGCCTGTGCAACTAATTTTGTTTTTAGTTTACAGACACTTTCAACCGTGTATTGTTGTTTTTACCAAAGTAGAGTATGTTACATAACGTAGCAAGAGACAAGCAAAATCACAGATAATGTGATGGAAATTTTAGTTTGCTTTTCCCATGGGTAATAATTTCAAACAAGTAAAATGTTTAATCTGTATATATTATGAAGGAGAAAACAAAATTTCTAGGACTGTTTAAGATAAACATGAGACTTGAGATGATTTTTTCTTGCTCCTGCCTCATAGCTCAAGCTATGTAAACACTCTACAGTGGAGAATTTTTTTTTTTAAGTGATAAAGTTATTCTGTTTTCTTCTTTTATTTTGCTTAAAAAATACATGGCATGAACTTTTGATGACAAATCCCTAGCCTTAGCTTCATCTCGTGTGTGTGCTCAGTGGTTGTCATGTCTGACTCTAATGCTGTGGACTGTAGCCCGCCAGGCTTCTCTGTCCATGGGATTTTCCAGGCAAGAATACTGGAGTGGGCTGCCATGCCCTTCTCAGAACTTCCTGACCCAGAGATTGAACCTGCATCTCCTACATTGGCAGGCAGATTCTTTACCCAGCTGAGTCACCTAGGAAGCCTGTTAGTTTCATCTTATATCTCACTATTCTTCAAATTCTCACTTCCATTTTATCTTGTAATAATATACTTCTTAAAAACCACTTCAAATACATATTTTAAGATAAAATGTAAAGAAGAAGATCATATTTAGTTAACTGAGGGTATTTAGGCAAATGATAATTGTAATAACATGCAAAGTCAGAAAGAGTTAAAGGATTGGTTCGTAACCATTTTAGCTGATGTTCAGTGTGGAAGGAAGGTGATAATGGTGTGGGAAATACACTTTCATTACTAATACAGTTAGTGTAGTTCTTAAATGTAGTGCATGCTCTGGGGACTTCAGCTACATGGGTGTTGGTGAAGGGAATGCAGTTACCCTTTCACCCTGTTTGTAAAACTCAAACAAAATAAAAGTTGAGGGAGGATAATAGGATTATTGTAGCATCATCATTTCTTGCAGCCCATCTTTTACAAATTCCATCTTTGCTACACTTTATTATTCCAAAATTAATAAATCATGTTCATAGAAAAAAGTGATTTTGTATATCTGAGGGCTATACTGTTGCATAAACCAGCAATTTCATATATGCATTTCATAAAGATGTTCTTCCTTTTGTGCCAGAATCTTATGAAATTTTGTCCTTGGTATTAATTTCCACTCTTCTGCAATTGGAAAATCTTTTAGAATGGATTTAAGTGAATAAATTCTAGGATTCTAACCTACTTATATAGGAATTTACATCAGGGTTTTAGAATCACATTGGAATAAAATCCCACGAATTGTAATAGTGGGAGTTATTGATGTACCTCATTCTTAATAGGTACATTAAAACAACACCACACCCCAAGTGTGTAAATTTATATTTTGCCTTTCTTATTTCTTAAGTTCTGTTAAAAAAAATGCTTTGTATGGTAACATTTTTCATACATTTTATAAAAGCTTTACCTATTTATTATTCAGAAAAATAATTATTGATATGATCAAACAAATTTGGATTTTAGTTTTCATTTCATGGTTATACTATAAATATACCCTTTCCTGAGTCATTTGAATCATTCTCCTCCCTTTTTGATGAGTTATATTCACTTCCTCCTAAGTCTACACCTTAATTGCTGCCTCCCAAACTTGATGTGCTTCATTTGGCAACTTTCAGCTCTGGTAAACTCTCCCTGACTTTCTAGTATTTGGCAGACTTGAAATGAACTTAACATTGCTCATTTTTGCTTTTAGCATTTATCAATGGCTCAGTTTAATTCTGTACTCCTCTTGAAGTTTATTTTTGGTTATCTTAACCCCCATTTCTTCTCTCCGGCACTATCTCCCTCACCCCTATCCCAGCTACAAAACTGTGGGTAGAGGAGAGTATGCCGATAGGCAGAACCTCACTCCCAGATTGAAGCTTAAAGCAAAAGTGAACAGAGCAGCAGCTTCCAAAGTGTCACATGTAATCTGAAATTGTTGTCACTTTTAGGAGGAATAATATTTTCCAATAATGTACCTTTTCCTTCAGCTCCAAATATGCCCCAGTTCTGTAATCTAGGGATGAAAAGTGGATATTTTCCAATTGATGATTGTTCCATGTCTGTGTCACAGAGATGAAATCCCTTACTTTGAATAAATACTCTGTTTTTCTTCTTAAACCATACCCTCACACCACATCAAACAATTGCGTTAAAAATAAACAACAGTAATGAGTTTTGAGATGGGTCTATGTGTTAGGTGTGACCTTGGGCAGCCTGTATGTTGATGTTCAGGGCTATGTTCCTGCGTTGCTGGAGAATTTGCGTGGTATGTCTTGCTCTGAAACTTATTGGCTCTTGTGTGGTGGTTGGTTTCAGTGTAGGTATGGAGGCTTTTGGACAGTCACTTATTACTTAAAGTTCCTTGTAGTCAGGAGTTTTCTGGTGTTCTCAGGTTTTGGGCTTAAGTCTCCTGCCTCTGGATTTCAGTTTTATTCTTCCTGTAGTCTCAGGACTTCTCCAACTATGCAGCCCTGATAAGAAAACTTCTAGGTTAATGGCTAAAAGATTCTCCCCCGTTAGGGACACCCAGAGAGGTTCACAGAGTCACATGAAGAAGAGGAGAGGGAGGAGGGAGATAGAGATGAACAGGAGGAGAAAAAGGGGGACTCAAGAGGAGAGAGACAGATCTACACAGCTGTCTGTTCCCAGAGTGTTCTCCGTAGCCCAGTCACCTACAAAGATTCACAGAATTGGATTGGGAAGAGAAGGGGAAATAGAGGTGTTCTGAGGTAGAAAACAGAGAGTCAAGATTGGGAGAGAATAATCTTCGGTTTAAAAATAGGGCTTCTCTTCTTTTTTTTTTTTTGTAAGGTTATAGTGTATTGAAAATGAAAATTAAGGAGTAGTAGAGGAGTACTAGAGGACTTTAAAAGAAATAAGATAAAAAGAAAAATAGAAAATAGAAGAGAGAAAGGAAAGAAAAAAAAGAAAGAAAAAGAAAAAAAAAGAAAAAAAAGGAAAAAATAATTTTTTTTCCCCCTAATTAAAAAATCGTAAAAGTCTATGGAAATGAAAGTTAAGGAGTAATGGGGGAGTAATAGGGGATTTTAAAGGAAAATAAAAGAGAAAAAAAAGAAAAAAAGAAAAAAAGAAAAAAAAAATAAAAAAAAATTAAAAAAAGAGAAAAAAGTAAAATTATATCTAGGAGTTTCTCTGGAGCTGTTGCAGTCAGTGTGGGTTCGGCTCAGTTTCAGATAGCTCCTCGTTCCAGCTTACGCTTCTCGATATCTACAGGCTCCTCTGGTGTAGACAATGTTTCCTAGAGGGATTTTAATCTGTTGCACCAGTCCCTTCTGAAGCGGTTCCCTACAGGCCAATATCACTGATGAACATAGATGCAAAAATCCTTAACAAAATTCTAGCAAACAGAATCCAACAACATATTAAAAAAATCATACACCATGACCAAGTGGGCTTTATCCGAGGAATGCAAGGATTCTTTAATATCCGCAAATCAATCAATGTAATACACCACATTAACAAATTGAAAGATAAAAACCATATGATTATCTCAATAGATGCAGAGAAAGCCTTTGACAAAATTCAACACTCATTTATGATTAAAACTCTCCAAAAAGCAGGAATAGAAGGAACATACCTCAACATAATAAAAGCTATATATGACAGACCCACAGCAAGCATCACCCTCAATGGTGAAAAATTGAAGGCATTTCCCTGAAATCAGGAACAAGACAAGGGTGCCCACTCTCACCACTACTATTCAACATAGTGTTGGAAGTTCTGGCCACAGCAATCAGAGCAGAAAAAGAAGTAAAAGGAATCCAGATAGGAAAAGAAGAAGTGAAACTCTCGCTGTTTGCAGATGACATGATCCTCTACATAGAAAACCCTAAAGATTCTACCAGAAAATTACTAGAGCTAATCAATGAATATAGTAAAGTTGCAGGATATAAAATTAACACACAGAAATCCCTTGCATTCCTATATACTAACAATGAAAAAACAGACAGAGAAATTAAGGAAACAATACCATTCACCATTGCAACAAAAAGAATAAAATACTTAGGAGTATATCTACCTAAAGAAACAAAGGACCTATACATAGAAAACTATAAAACACTGATGAAAGAAATCAAAGAGGACACAAACAGATGGAGAAACATACCGTGTTCATGGATTGGAAGAATTAATATTGTCAAAATGGCTATTCTACCCAAAGCAGTCTATAGATTCAATGCAATCCCTATCAAGCTACCAACGGTATTTTTCACAGAACTAGACCAAAGAATTTCACAATTTGTATGGAAATACAAAAAACCTCGAATAGCCAAAGTAATCTTGAGAAAGAAGAATGGAACTGGAGGAATCAACCTGCCTGACTTCAGACTCTACTACAAAGCCACAGTCATCAAGACAGTATGGTACTGGCACAAAGACAGAAATATAGATCAATGGAACAGAATAGAAAGCCCAGAGATAAATCCACGAACCTATGGACACCTTATCTTTGACAAAGGAGGCAAGGATATACAATGGAAAAAAGACAACCTCTTTAACAAGTGGTGCTGGGAAAGCTGGTCAACCACTTGTAAAAGAATGAAACTAGAACACTTTCTAACACCATACACAAAAATAAACTCAAAATGGATTAAAGATCTAAATGTAAGACCAGAAACTATAAAACTCCTAGAGGAGAACATAGGCAAAACACTCTCCGACATAAATCAAAGCAAGATCCTCTATGACCCACCTCCCAGAATATTGGAAATAAAAGCAAAACTAAACAAATGGGACCTAATGAAACTTAAAAGCTTTTGCACTACAAAGGAAACTATAATAAGGTGAAAAGACAGCCCTCAGATTGGGAGAAAATAATAGCAAATGAAGAAACAGACAAAGGATTAATCTCAAAAATATACAAGCAACTCCTGAAGCTCAATTCCAGAAAAATAAATGACCCAATCAAAAAATGGGCCAAAGAACTAAACAGACACTTCTCCAAAGAAGACATACAGATGGCTAACAAACACATGAAAAGATGCTCAACATCACTCATTATTAGGGAAATGCAAATCAAAACCACAATGAGGTACCATTACACGCCAGCCAGGATGGCTGCTATCCAAAAGTCTACAAGCAATAAATGCTGGAGAGGGTGTGGAGAAAAGGGAACCCTCTTACACTGTTGGTGGGAATGCAAACTAGTACAGCCGCTATGGAAAACAGTGTGGAGATTTCTTAAAAAACTGGACATAGAACTGCCATATGACCCAGCAATCCCACTTCTGGGCATACACACTGAGGAAACCAGATCTGAAAGAGACACGTGCACCCCAATGTTCATCGCAGCACTGTTTATAATAGCCAGGACATGGAAGCAACCTAGATGCCCATCAGCAGATGAATGGATAAGGAAGCTGTGGTACATATACACCATGGAATATTACTCAGCCATTAAAAAGAATTCATTTGAACCAGTCCTAATGAGATGGATGAAGCTGGAGCCCATTATACAGAGTGAAGTAAGCCAGAAAGATAAAGAACATTACAGCATACTGACACATGTATATGGAATTTAGAAAGGTGATAACGATAACCCTATATGCAGAACAGAAAAAGAGACACAGAAATACAGAACAGACTTTTGAACTTTGTGGGAGAATGTGAGGGTGGGATATTTCAAAAGAACAGCATGTATACTATCTATGGTGAAACAGATCACCAGCCCAGGAGGGATGCACGAGACAAGTGCTCCGGCCTCGTGCACTGGGAAGACCCAGAGGAATCGGGTGGAGAGGGAGGTGGGAGGGGGGATCGGGATTGGGAATACATGTAAATCCATGGCTGATTCATATCAATGTATGACAAAACCCACTGGAAAAAAAAAATAATAATAATAATAAAAAAAAATTAAAAAAAAAAAAATAAACAACAGCAGTAAAACAAAAACAAGTCTATAAATAAGTATCCTTACAACTCAGACTCAAAGATTCTACTAATAAAAACTCAGGAGGCAAACTGAAGCGATGAATTCTTACAGAACTCAGTTTTGGTACAACATGAATCAAAGACACATGGGAAATTGTTGTTGTTCAGTCACTAAGTCATGTCTGACTCTGTGCGACCCGATGGACTGCAGCATGCCAGGCTTCCCAGTCCTTCACTATCTTTTGGATGTGGGAAATTAAGGTAAGTCAACACAGCTCTTTTAAAGGAAAGCAAACAAAGGGAAAGACAATCATGATATCTTAGAAAATATCCTGGGGTTTAGAAAGAAGAGAACCACTTTAGGAAATTGAGTAAGTATCTATTTGAACGAATTTCTATTTAGAAAAAAAGAATGTATTAGAATTGTGTTCTCAACAAATTTCAAAAAATATTGCATGAATTAGTCTAAAATATAAATCATGATGATGAACATGAGTTTGAGCAAGTTTCAGGAGTTGGTGATGGACAGGGCAGCCTGGCATGCTGTGGTTCGTGGGGTCACAAAGAGTCAGACATGACTGAGCAACTGAACTAATGAAGTATTTTGAGATAAGTAGAGCAAAACAATGATATAGGGATTAAAAATCACAATGACAGCATTAGGGGGGATAGAAGTTTGAATGGCATAAAAAATCAAATTAATAGGAGATATATTAGAAACATAGTCTAAGAACATAGATGAAAAGGATAAAGTAATGTTCAAAATGAGAGAAAAGATAAATGCCCTGGAGAACATATTAGGAAAAATAGAGAGGAAATAATACTTAAGAAATAACAGAAAAAAGCACCATTGACTTTTTAAGAAATGACTGTAGCAAAAAATATAGAACCTGAGTCAAGTTTCAGGACCCCATAGTGAAAGAGAAATATGTACTAAAGACATAAAAATGAACAAAAATCTTGGTGGGTTTACCAACTCTACAGGTCAGGAAAAAGACTCCACAATAATCCAAGGCTTTAGAAGTGATATTTAAAAAGAGCAAAATTGGGCTTACCTCTGACTTCTTGCATGCAATCGTGAAAGGTATAGCGTAATAATACATGCTAGTGAAGGAAAAAAATGTGACATAGAATTCTCCATATTACTTGTCATTTGTATGTGAAAGCAACAGATTGGTGTGCACAGATTACTGAATAGAACATGCACAGAATGCTCTTCATGAAAAACTTACTTAAAATTTTAGGATAAAAATAATTTCTAAATCACAAGTAATATGAAACAAATTGGGAATTGTTGTCTAGAAATAAATAACATAGAAAACGAACTGCTAAATTCTGAAGGTGTACATTGTCAGTGCTTCTAGGAATGGTTCTGATTCTCCAGTAATTTTTGTCATGCCCTGTTTCTCCCATCTTTTGAGAATTGGACACTGGGCAATTTATCAAGCTGAGCAATATATCCAGTACTTAAAACTGGATACAGCCCTTAAGCTATTTTAAGCTTATTTTTGTGTATGGTGTGATGGAATGTTCTGACTTCATTGCTTTGTATACTTGTCCAGCTTTCCCAACACGACTTGCTGAAGAGACTGTCTTTTTTCCTTTCTATGGTCCTTCCTTCTTTGTCAAATAGGAAGGTTTATGGGTGTTGGGTTTGTTTCTGGGCTGTCTGTTCTGTTACATTGATTCATATGTTTGTGCCAATATCATTTTTTGATTACTGTAGCTTTGTAGTATTATCTGACCTCTGGGAGGTTTATACCTCCATCTTTGTTCTTTATCATCAGAATTGCTCTGGCAATTCTGGGTCTTTTGTGGTTCTATACAGGTTTTAGGATTATTTGTTCCAGTTCTTCAAAAAAATGTCATGGGTCATTTGATAGGGACTGAATTAAATCTATAGATTGCTTTCAGTAGTATGGCCATTTTAACAATATTAACTCTTCAAATCCAAGACAGGATATCATTCCATTTTTTGAATTGTCTTAAGTTTCCTTTATCAATGTTTTATAGTTCTTAGCATGTAAGTTAGAAGTACATATTAAAAACATTAATTCTTACCAAAAATTGATAGCCAAACCCCAAGCATTAATGTGATACTACATGATGTTTTTACATTAAATGCCATTTTCTAGAGAGTACAGAACAGAAGAAATTACTTTTGCCTCTTTGTTCTTTTCAGATTATTATTTGGTTTATATTCATTAAGTGTGATGTAATAAAACATACTTGAACTTTAGGTGCAGACAGTATAAATACTTCATTACCATTTAATGGATTTGTATAAATCCCTCACCAACATTTAATAGATTTCTCACTTGGGCAAGTCACCTTAATTTTCTATGACTCTGTTTATTAGCTTGTAAAATACAGGGTGATAGTATTTACTTTCCAGTTATTCTAGGGATTTAAGTAATATAATGAAAGGGAGGAAGAAAATAAGGATAGGAGAAAAGGAAGAACTGAAGGACAAGAGAAAGAAAAGGAGAAATGAAAGAAGGGAGGAAAGGGAAAACAAGAAAGAACTGAGTATCTATTTTCAGTTGCACCCATGTTCTTTCCTTACCCCTTTCATTGCTCTTCCTAAGAGCAAAAATAAATATTTGTTTAACAACTGTTAATCACCTCCTATAAACTGAGTATAGTCCTGGGCACTGTTAATATAAATGTGTGCTGTGTATCAGTCTAGTCAACAAAGCAAAACCTACATTAGTTTCTTCAATAGAGAGAATGTAATTTACTTTAGGGAGCTGGGACTTGAGTTTCTGAAGGTTAAAAATGCAAAATGGAAAATCTGAGGTTACAAAGAAGCAGCTAGATCTCCTGGGGCTGAATGAGTAAAAGAAAAGGTGAGGCCCTATGGAGCTGAAATGGAAACTTCTAAGGAGGGGATGTAGCCCAGTTTCTCCTGGTACCATGACGAAGTAGTGCCGCAGACCCAGACTTCTGGGGAGAGGGGACTGCCTCACAGCTGCCGATGCCTCTGAGGGCTGCAGTGCGGCTAGCTAGTTTTGGCAGTGCCAAAATAATCAGGTGGCTGAAACAAGAGTGAAGAGTCATGCCTCGGGTGACTAGCCACCAGAACAGGAAGCAGTCCCTCCTCCTCCCATTCTGCCTTTTGGTCTTCCCCTGGGGTTCCCTGTTGGCAGAGCCTATCAGGAACGCAGCTTGATAGGAGCTGAGAGCAATGTAATTTGAGAGAAGAGAAATGTAATTTACAGGGTCATAGCCACAGAGTCACAAAAGTATAAAAAGGTAGATTTAGGGTTGAGAGATAATAGCCTAATAATTGACACAGATCTCACCCTCAAAATATTTATCATTTACAAAGAATATGTTGTTACTATAGTTGAGTTGTTGTTGAGAATACTTACCTAAGTGTTAAGAGAAGGCAGTTGGATATTTGACTTGATTAACTTACTCAAGGTGCCAAGTTTTGCTACTTCTAAGAAGCAGTACATAGTAATTTAAAAAATTTCTTATGTAAACAAATACTGTATTTGGTTGCACAGTTTCCCCACACTTCAAATGAAATTTGGTTGTTCTTGCCTATCTATCATGAGTACAACTTTCAAATTTAAAGTTTAAAAATGAGTTTGTATTAAATTTTGATTGCATATAAAGTTCTGATAATATCTTTTAAAAATTAACTTCAAATGCTCTCTTAAATATTAATCAACCTAAAATCAGTCTCCTTAACATTGTCCAAATCATTACTGCTTCATGTTTTTAAAAACAGTTTCAGAGAAACTATAAATCAGTTGTGGCTGTATTTTTGTTACACTAATAATAATATGTGATATCTGTCTAAAAATCTGACTTGCTTCTTGACTTTATGTAAGTTGATTCAGCTTTCAAATTATAGTATTTTGACAAACATTGCTTTAATATTTAAAATACATTGAGTCTGTAGTGGAAATGTAAAAACAAGCCTCGATTTATCTGTGTTATTTATTAATATGAATAAGAAATACATAAGGCTGACACATTCCTAAAAACAAGTTATACATTAATTTTAGTAGTACTGTCAGATTTAATTAGGTTATACATTCCCATGTTACTGAATCTGATTATGCATTATATGAGACATAGGAATACAAAGAGTTTGTAGCATTTTTGGTGATCAATTTCTTGTAATATTGCACAGCTTATTCTTTTAGTCATGCACGCAAAATGTCAATGGGCCAGTGAATGTGTAAAAGAAAGAATAATTAAGTTTGACAATAAACTGTGTAACTAGATTTCTATTAACACCCACAGTCCTTTCAGAAACCTTGTGGCTCATCTTCCTTCAAACAAAAGACTGAAGAGAACATTCCCTGCTTCTGTCACCTGCCGTAGTTACCAACATAGATGGCTGAGTGATTAGCACACAGACAGCTCATATCCAGAGAGAGAAAAATTATCTCTGAGGACAGTTGCAAAAGACTGTAATTAATGTTTCACTCCCTGCTTTCCAGATATCTTAATGACTTTACTTAAGTTTCTTTCTACATAAGGATAGAGACAGTTTTGCAAGCCCCAAGGAAAACGTTTTAAAATCAATGAACTGCTTATTCTAAGAAGTTATTTTAAGACTTAATTTAAATTTAATTTAAAGAATTTCGCCTTGCCATGCTAACACGGAGTACCAAATCAACCTCAGTGAAAAGCAGCTTAACTTTAGGGGACGGTCCAAGAGTTTAAACTAGAACAGTGACCACACTTGCTGAGTGATCATTCTGGTTTGGTTAAATGGCTGTTGACCATCTGATTGTTTTCGTTCCCTGAGAGGGTCTGTTGGCCAGAAAGGACATTTGTTTTTCTGATCAATAAATCACCCTTTAACCTGGAAAACTGTCAAGTCGGTTAGGTGCCAAGTCGCTGCTTTATGATGGTTTAGCTAACTGCTACAGGTGGAACTAGTGTTAAAGAACTGCCTCCGGTGCAGGAGACGGGAAGGAGATGTGGATTCAGTCCCTGGGTTGGAAGATACACTGGTGGAGGGCGTGGCAGCCCGTTCCAGCGTTCTTGCCTGGAGGGTCCCAGCGACCGGCGAGCCTGGTGGGCAACAGTCCATAGGGTTGCAGAGAGTTGGATATGACCGAAGTGACTTAGCATGCAAGCACGTAGCAAACCGAAATTCTCCCCAGACCAGGTTAATTATAGAGTAGTCAATCATGTCTCTCTGCTTTGAAAAGCACAAAAAGGTAATTTATTAAATATGTCACGGGGAAAAGATCTAATGGCTGTCATTGGTTCAGTTATGACATTTATGTTGATATATGGAGTATTTTAATTAGATATGTGTGTTTCTTTGGAAGCAGGTACAGTTTTGCAAAAAATTAATTCATTAATTATATTTTAGGTTACACAGATGTGTCCATTTTGAAGTTATTTGAAATGCTGAAGCAAAGTATAAAGATTTGTTGGAACTACTTTACTTACTCTTTTTCTAGAGTCGTCAAGCAAATTTCTCAATTTATAACTAGTCTTTGCTTTTAATGTGGTGGTAGAAACATTTCTAGAACTTCTTAAACATTTCTAGAACTTCATAAAATGATATATTTTCACACACATGTTTTCTTAGATGTAATGGTTTTGTCTGAAAATACACTTACAAGATTTTATAAATGCAACTCTATGTTGTGTTGCAAATTTATTTTCTTTCTGTAATTAAATCTAATATAGTTCCACAATTAAAAATTGCCTCCTAAATCTTAGTCTGCCAGGCTCCTCTGTCCATGGGGATTCTCCAGGCAAGAATACTGGAGTGGGTTGCCATGCCCTCCTCCCGGGGATCTTCCCAACCCAGGGATGGAACCCAGATCTCCCGCATTGCAGGTGGATTCTTTACTGCCTGAACCACCAGGGAAGCCCCTCCTAAATCTAGAGCTACTTAATTTCCATTTTTGTAGACAAAGACAGTGAGGCTCTGCTGTTAGAATGCTTGGGTCCAAGTTTCAGATCTGCCAGTTGTGGTTTAATTAATCTTAACTAGTTCTTTTTAACCCCTGTAAACCTCTTCTGCAATAAGGGAATCATAATGGAACAACCTCGTGGGTTTGCTGCGTAGATAAAGTGAGATGATAGCATGTGAATTGCTCAGTGTAAGGCTGTTAATAGGGCTCAATAAATGATAAAAACTCTTATCTTAATAACTTACTAAAAGTAAAAATTATCAAATGTTTGATTTCTCTATACTATTTTACACATTTCATTTGATTTTTTCTCTTATGTATGAATATATACCCTCTATATGAATTATACTTCATAAGATATATTACCTAACCCTTTTACATTTGTGAACTTATTTTAATCCTCAGAAAAATCTTATATAACACAGAATAGACATTGCTGGAACTGCTTCATAAATAAATTACAATCCTTAGAAATCAGAACTAGTCATAGTTATAGTTAGGTTATGTTTACCACAAAAAAAATCGGAAGCTAATAAAATTTTTCCCAAAGTCTTATAGAAAAGCAGATTTGAGAGATACATTAATGTTTTATAAACAGTATAATATATATTACTTATATTGTGTCTAATTTGGGTTTCACTTTTAAAGTGACTCCATCTTCAGTTTTATTATAATCTTCATCCTTTTCAATGGACATAGGATTTTTGCCCAGCTCTATTTTCTTGAGAAATCACTTGATATTCTTCCCATTGTCAATCACATCTGAATCTTCCCTTTGTTTTACCAATAAATAAATTAACAGTTGCCACAGATCTCAGGCATGAATTCCCCTGACTTTTAATAGATAATCCCTATAGGAGTGGGGAGTTAGTTACTCAGTCATGTCTGACTCTTTGCGATCCAATGGACTCTAGCCCACCAGGCTCCTCTGTCCTTTGGATTCTTCAGGCAAGAATACTAGAATGGGTTGCCATTCCCTTCTCCAGGGGATCTTCCCAACACAGGGATCGAACCTGGGCCTTCCACATTGCAGGCAAATTCTTTGCCATCCACGCCACCAAGGAACGTAGATACCCCTCTATTTGTCTACTAAGATTGGAAAAACAAAGACTCTTACCTTTCTCCAATTTTTAGTTCCTTTAGGACTTTTTTTGATTTCATGGCTTACTAATGTGTTTACAAAAAAGTAACATCCTTTTTCTAGTGGCTGCTGAAAGAGCACTGTCTTGCAGAATACACTACTGTATTCTGCAACAAAATGTATATCCAGTTATTTTTACTCATCAAATACTGTATTAAAATATACTACTTACCCCCAAAGCAATTTAAACACCACCAGCCATTGGTGAGAGTGAGCAAATTAGATGGCACTGTCCTTGTAGAATTCTCATTCCTTCATTGCAAGGGCACTGAAAAAATGAATGTTGCACTTCCCCTGTATGAAAGCATAGCGTCTGTGGACTTGTTCATCACCCATCTACCTAGCTGGATAGTAAAGATGGAGCTGCGACGTATGTAATAGCTTACAGAGAGTGGGCCCCAGGGAGCGTTCATTCTCTTGGTTACAGCCAGGATGTCAGCATTCCATATGGGTTAAGTCAACTGTCTTTCCAATAGCTACCCAGGAGGGCTGCCCACTAGTCAGGGAATACAGAAGCTAAGGTGACAGTTATAACCCAATCCAGTTAACTTTTTTTCTCCCCATTCTTCTTTCCTGTCTTAGATTTTTCATATTCTTGTATTACTGTCAATTATGTATTTTAATTTTGCAGTTATTTTTCACTCATGATTCTTGATTTTTACAATATCAATTAGTATAATCATTTGTAGATATTTAGAATTGCACTGAAATAATGGTTTTACTGAGGGCTCATGCATTTGAAGGGGACAAGCAAATCGCAGAATACCTGTTACCATGTTGTTGGAGGTGGAAGTATAATTAGCTCTCTTTAGAAGAAACTAAGGTGTTTATTATCCAGCTTATTGTCCCCAGCAATACACTCTAGGTGAAAATTCTGGAGCATTGGTAAAAATTGAACTTAATTGCCTATTATACTTGGAAATTAGGTTGTCTTCCAAGAGTTAAGTTATTCATTTCACTGGGGTATCTAAACTATAAGCTGAGTGAATTCACCTCTTTATTTTAGGTTTGTACCAATGCAGTTAAATATTGTCCAAGAACGTAAAAAAAAAAAAATATTGTCCAAGAATGTTACAAACAAACAAAAAAACACTATTCAAATCTTTAAATAGGCACTTCCCATTATGTTATAATTTTATTTAGTATTCATGTATGTACTTACTTATGTACCTTGTTCTCTCACTTTCTGCATTGACTTCTTAACTATTCTTTTGCTTCCCCTCTGCACCCAAGACTTTTGGTTTCAAATGAGAGGAATATGCAAAGCTCAATATTAGCACAAAGAAAGGGAAGACAGATTTCTGGGGAGGGTATCTTCATCAGCCTAGAGATCCAGATTAGAAGTCAGTCTGGAACTGTGGTAGACAGAATAGTATATCCCCAAAGGTGTCCTTATCATAATCAAAAAACCTGTGAATATCTTACTTTAATGACAAAAGGCACTTTGCAGCTGTGTTAAGGATTTTTCAGTGGAGAAGTTGTCTTGGATTATGTGAGTGGGTCTAGTGTAATCACAAGGGTTTTTACATCAGGGAAGCAAGAACATCACAGTCACAGAAGGAAATGTGATATGGATGCAGTGGAAGCGCTAGTTGTTCAGTTGTGTCCGACTCTCTGTGATCCCTTGGACTGTAGCCCACCAGGCTCCTCTGTCTGTGAGATTTCTCAGGCAGGAAGAGTGGAGTAGATAGCCATTCCCTTCTCCAGGGGATCTTCCCAATCCAGGGATCGAACCCAGGTCTCCTGCATTGCAGGCAGATTCTTTATCATCTGTGCCACCAGGGAAGCAGAGAGGAGAGCAAAAAGGGGAGAGGGTAAATAGAGTGAAGGAGAAAGAGAGAAGAGAGAGTTGACTGGAAGATGCTATGTTGATAGCTTTGAAGATGGAGGAAGGGGCTATAAGCCAAGGAAAGCAGCTGGCCTCTAGAATCTGGAAAAGGCTAATAAATAAGATTCTTCCCTAACACAATCTTGTAGACACCCTGAATTTAGATCTTATGACCTCTGGAATTATAAGAAAGTTGTAGTTGTTGTATTAAGCCATTAAACTTGTGATAATTTTTTATAGTAGCAATAGAGAATTGTTATAGACACCAAGAGGGGCATCATATAGCCAAGCCCCAATCACAGGAATTATTTACTTAGGGTGCTAAAGCTTGCTCAGTAGCTGTTCCACACTTGTCTTAATAGCATTGTCAGAGCCCTCTGTGTTATTCCTACCTGTTCTTTTAGTTACTGTCTTAGGACTGAAAGCTCATGTGAAAATATCATTTTGAAAAAAAAAAAGAAAATATCATTTTGGCTGAGTCTAGTTTAAATTCCCACTTCCTAGTTGCCAGGGCACTTGGAGAATGAATCTACCATGACCTTATATGGAAACCTTAGTGACAGCATGTCTTCCTTGGTTATCAATATACTCCTTTCAGAAGAAGGCTGTTCTGACTCTAATCAGCCCAAAGAAATGAGCATCTCATTCAGCTTCTGAATACACACCCCTCCTGTTCCTTTAAAGACATTAGTGATCTTCCTGGTACAAAGCAAGTGACAGTTTTCAGTTTTAATTTTATTTTATTTTCTGCTGTATTCCATAATGTGGATCACTCTATTCTTGAGCCACACGCTCATGTATGTTTCTGTGAGTTCATGCTCCGCTACCAAGTTAACCAGTAAATAGGCCATTGTTATTCTGCTGTCCCATCTCACGCTCATTCGACTCCTTATCCTCCTCTTCTAACCTGTCTCTGAATGTTGAAATTCCCAGAGTTTATCCTAAATCTCCACATCTTTTTCAGTTGTCTCTTTTTAATGACTCATCAATTTCCATGGTTTTAAAATATCATATATATGGTAATGCTCCCTCAACTTTTGATTAAGTCTCTATTTTTAACCACTGAACACTCATTTCCAACTGCTTATCAATGTCTCTTTACACATCCCACAGACACCTCAAACTAACATATCTAGAGCTTCATTCTTCACTTTCATTCACAAACCTCTCTCAGCCCCATTACCTGCTAGCTTAGCGGCTGTTTCCTCAGATGTTTAAACCAAAACTGGGAAATTGTAGAGTTCTTTGTGTACAAACCACAGAATCAGACTCTGGCTAACACAAATGCCAAATTATTGCAAGTAAACTTAGACTTTCCAAATCAACCAAATAATTGATCCAGACAGGAAGCAAGAGCTGTTGCGATGGTCTCATGGCAGGAGGGTCTTCTAGTCAATGAACAACATCCATTCCAACCTTTACCACTCCCTCATGATGGAAACATCTGGAAAACTGTGCCTTGTGGGTTATGCCTTTAGCCTTTGACTGTGTAGATCACCACAAACTGTGGAAAATTCTTCAAGAAATGGGAGTGAATACCAGACCACATTATCTGCCTCCTGAGAAATCTGTATGCTGGTCAAGAAGCAACAGCTAGAACTGGACATGGAACAATAGGCTGGTTCCAAATAGGAAAAGGAGTACGTCAAGGCTGTATATTGTCACCCTGCTTATTTAACTTACATGCAGAGTACATCATGTGAAATGCTGGACTGGATGAAGCACAAGCTGGAATCAAGATTGCCAGGAGAAATATCAATAACCTCAGATATGCAGATGACACCACCCTTATGGCAGAGAGTGAAGAGAAACTAAAAAGCCTTTTGATGAAAGTGAAAGAGGAGAGTGAAAAGTTGGCTTAAAACTCAGAAAACTAAGATCATGGCATCTGGTCCCATCACTTCATGGCAAATAGATGGGGAAACAATGGAAACAGTGAGAGACTTTATTGTCTTGGGCTTCAAAATCACTGAACATGGTGACTGCAGCCATGAAATGAAAAGCTGCTTGCTCCTTAGAAGAAAAGCTTTGACCAACCTAGACAGCATATTAAAAAGCAGAGATATTACTTTGACAACAAAGGTCCGTCTAGTCAAGGCTATGGTTTTTCCAGTGGTCAGGTATGGATGTGAGAGTTGGACCATAAAGAAAGCTGAGTGTTGTAGAACTGATGCTTTTGTTTTTGCTTTGTTTTTTGCTTTTTTAAAAAATAGTTTATTTTTTATTGAAGGATAATTGCTCTACAGAGTTTTGCTGTTTTCTGTCAAACCTCAACACGAATCAGCCATGGATATACATATACACCCTCCCTTTTGAAACCCCCTCCCACCTCCCTTCTCCCTCCCTCTCCCTCCTTCTGTATCCCTCTAGGTTGACACAGAGCCCCTGTCTGAGTTTCCTGAGCCAGACAGCACATTCCCGTCGGCTCCCTGTTTTACACATGGTGATGTGAGTTTCCATGTTACTCTTTCCATACGTCTCACCCTCTCCTCCCCTCTCCCAATGTCCGTAAGTCTGTTTTCTATGTCTGTTTCTCCCTTGGAATTGATGCTTCTGAACTGTGGTGTTGGAGAAGACTCTTGCGAGTCCCTTGGACTGCAAGGAGATCCAACCAGTCCATCCTGAAGGAGATCAGTCCTGGGTGTTCATTGGAAGGACTGACGCTGAAGCTGCAACTCCAGTACTTTGGCCACCTGGTGAGAAGAGTTGACTCATTGAAAAAGACCCTGATGCTGGGAGGGATTGAGGGCAGGAGGAGAAGGGGACAACAGAGGATGAGGTGGCTGGATGGCATCACTGACTCAATGGACATGAGTTTGGGTAAACTCTGGGAGTTGGTGATGGACAGGGAGGCCTGGTGTGTTGCAGTTCATGGGGTCGCAAAGAGTCAGACATGACTGAGCGACTGAACTGAACTGAAATGAACTGTGGGTTATGCTTCATGTATGTAATCCCTGGCTGATAAATCAGGAAGAAAGGATCTGACCAAAGGAACCTACAGGAATATGTTCAATTTCCCAGTTATGATGGAATATGTAGTTTTGTTTTTCTGTAAATTCAATGCACTGTGGGAGCCTTATAATACAGTGAAAGTCAATTTGAATGCTATTAGAAAACAGGGATGACTTCTGCATAATCACAAAAATATGTTATCTGCTATAAAACTCTAGTACAATTCAGCATTGTATTATCTGACTCTGTAACTCAAAACAACTCTTTTTTCTCTGTTCCCATTTCCAAGTCACCATCATTTTTCAGCACGTTAATGGCCGTGGTCTACTACCTGATTCATTTACTGTTCCACTTACTTATGTCTTAATTGACACTGCATTCAACAAGAACGTGGGTGTGCAAAAATCTGAAATGTATTACATCCCTTCTTAAACTCTTCCATATTTTCAAATTGCACTTAAATAGAATCTGCATTTCTTAGTGTCACCTATGAGGTTATATGGACTTAAAACTCATCTCATTCTAGTCATTGCAATGTTAGGATATTTTGATCATTTCTTAAATTATCTGCAGTAAAATTTTATTCTTGTCTCTGGAGTTTGACTTCGGATTCTTCAGGCCGAATGGATATTGCATGTCCTTTCCCAGGAGATAGCCTTTCTTAGCTTTCACTCTGTGTTTTAGGCAGAAAATTTTGGATCACTCAACTGATATAAGGTTCACTCTAGTCTCATCACTTTTTGTAATTTTTATGCTAGGGTACTTATCATAACTTGTAATAATTTGTATTTAGCTTCTTTCCTTCTTTCTTTTAAACTACATAATAACAGGAACTATGTCTATTTTTGTTATTTCTGGCTGGTAGCTTCATATCTAGCAGGTAGATAGCACTACACAAAAAATTTACATGAACAAATGTATTCATTTCTTAGGACGCCATTAGCAACGTACCACAAACTGAGTGGCTTAAAATAACAGGAATCTATTGTCTCACAGTTCTAGACGCTATATGCCTAAAATTAAGGCGTAAGCCGTGCCATGCTTCCCTTGAAATCTATAGGAAACAATCTTTCCTTGCCTCTGCGGAGCTTCTATTGGTTGCTGACAATCCTTGATATTCCCTGTTTGTACGTATACACTCCAGTCTCTGATGCTGTCTTCTCACGACCATCTTCCTGTGTCTTTACATCTCTTCTTATAAGGTCACTGATCAGACTGAATTAAGGACATATGCTATTTCGGTATGACCTCATCTTAAAGTAACTCATTATATCTACTATGATTTTATTCCCAAATGAAACCACATTCTGATGTACTGGGGGTTAAGGCTTCAAGTTAACATCTTTGGGGACACAGTTCAGCCAATAAAAATGGATGATAGGAAATGTGTAAACTCACTTATATACCGATGAGTTTTTCTAAAGCGGAGTGAGACTTACCTATACCAAGTCTTTAGAGTGAATTTATCAACCAGGAGTGATGATTAACAATAAAAAATAGAAAAAGGGAGAAAGAAAGCAAGATTTTACTATTTCTCTATCCAAAACAGAAAATTTTGGTCCACATATAGATGTTCCACTTCCCTAAGATTTTTAAACCTGGATGCCGTGTCCACAAGTCCACAGTGTTTGTTGTATTATTTTCTATATTATCCTCTTTGATATGCTGCTACTGTTGTTGTTCAGCCGCTTAGTCGTGTCTGATTCTTTGTGACCCCGTGGACTGTGGTCTGCAGGCCTCCCTGTCTGTCACTGTTTCCCAGAGTTTGCTCAAATTCATGTCCATTGAGTCGGTGATGCTATCTAACCATATCATCCTCTGCCACCCTCTTCTCTTTTGCCTTCGATATTTTCCAGCATCAGGATCTTTTCCAGTGAGTTGGCTCTTCACAAAAGGTGGCCAAAGTATTGAAGCTTCAGCTTCAGCATCAGTCCTTCCAATGAGTATTCAGGGATGATTTCCTTTAGGATTGACTGATTTGATCTCCTTGCAGTCAAGTGGAATCTCAAGAGTCTTCTCCACATCACAATTTGAAAGCATCAATTCTTCAGCACTTAGCCTTCTATATGGTCTAACTCATATCCATACATGATTACTGGAAAAACCATAACTTTGACTATTTGGACCTTTGCCAGCAAAGTGAGGTATCTACTTTTTAATACACTGTCTAGGTTTGTAATAGCTTTTCTTCCAAGGAGCAAGCATCTTTTAACTTATCTTTGATACATTTGATGATAAAGGAAATATCTGGAGAAAATGATAGCTGTCCTAAATGCATACAAGTGGATAGAAGCATAGAGTCTGCTGGGAGTAAGTCAGAAGAAGGTACCTGAAGCAAAACTGTGGGAGTATCAGAAAAATATGACAAATCTGTGACACTTTCCTTGTCTATTTGTTCATTGACTTGTGCATGTGTAAATATATTCCAATCTGTTTAAGAGTTTGAATAGCAAGATTTAAATTCAAGCTAAAGTCTATTTTCTAGTACAAAAAGGCTGATCAGTCTATCAGCTAATACAGATTGTTCCAGTTTATGCAAACCTGTAGAGCCTTGGTGAAGATGAACCTTTTTTGGTAGCACCTTTAATCTATTATTTGTCCATAAATTTTAAAGACACACTTATTGAAAATCGATTATACACTATTTAACCACTTCAGTTCTCAATATTGCATGAAAGCTGACTATACATTACTATGCTAAAATTGTTTTTGTCAAAAACATCACCAATATTTCAGGATTTATCCTAGTCCATAGGTGCTTAGTCACTCAGTTGCATCTGACTCTGTGACTGTTTGGAGTCATAGCCTGCTAAGCTACTCTATCCATGGAATTTTTTTAGGCAATAATACTACAGTGGTTTGCCATTTCCTTCTCCACGGGATTTTCCGCACCCAGGGATTGAATTTGCATCTCCTGTGTTTTCTGCATTTCAGGCAGATTCTTTACCTGCTGAGACATTGGGGAAGTCAATAGAGATGATTCCATTTTTAACTGTATTTATCTTCTTTGATACACTAAAGATTATCGCTTACATGCTCTTTTTGAAATACTCATCTCCTTAGGATTTTGTGATAACCTACTACACTTTCTAGTTTCTCTTTATTCTTTGACCAGTTCTCTGCACCGAATCTTTTACTCTGATTTTAAAATGTTAGTGTTTTATAATGTTTAATCCTTAGCTTTCTTCTCTTCATCTATGTTGTTGGTGAGAAAAAAAATAATAAAGCTTACTCATGGCTTTATGTCCTGCCTATAATCTGATGATTCCCCAATTTTTATTCCCAGTCCAAACATGGGTCCTGAACTTTCCCTCATAGAACCAGAGCTTTACTACACTTATTCTAATCCTCGGTGTAAAAAATTCCTAATATCTAAGTTATAATTCATCATTTCCCCTGTAAACTTTGTCATCCTATTATATATTCAACTGTAATGGAAGGTATAAGCAACCAACTGAGAAGGCATGAAATCATTTTCTGAGTTCAGTTATTCATAACATTTTGTTTTCACTCTTTTTTAAAAAAAATTTTGGCTTCACTGGGTCTTCATTGTGGTATGCACGCTCTTTGTTGCAGTATGCAGGCTTCTCTTGTTGAAGAGCATGGGATACAGAGCATGTGAGCTCAGTAGTTGCTGCATGTCAGCTTAATTGCTCTGTGACATGTGGGATCTTAGTTCCCTGACTAAAGATCAGACCTGCACCCCCTGCTTTGGAAGGCAGATTCTTAACCGTTGGACCACCAGGGAAGTCCCAGTTTTAAATCTATTTTGAGTAACTCTCTTCCTTTGTTTCCTTTGCTTCTATCTTAGTTATGACTCCTATTATCTTGAATTATCTCAAAAGGCTTTTATTGCTTTTTATGCCGCAAGGATGGATAGCCTCCAACCGTCCTATGAGATGCTCTCAGAGTTAAAATATTTATAACAAAAATATGAGAGTATCTCTCTTCAGCTGCATATCTTTCTATGTCTTCCATAATTTACTCAAAAAAAAGGTCTAAATTTTTATTATGATGCACAGCTTATTACTTGCTTTTGTTTGGTCATTACTTCTCGCTGCTTATGAAAATTACTGTTTGGTTTTGCAATACAAACTGTTTGGAGTTTATTGCAACATTGGCTTTCTGTCTTCCGTAAATATATTCTGCGTCTTTACATGTTGTGTTTCTTTTTACTTGGACAACTAAACCTAAATTTCATCTTTATTCACCAATAAAAGCTTGTATTTGTGGCTCAAGAATCTCCTGATGTATCCCTTTCTCTTACTGCCTCAGAGTAGTCTGTACTGCTTTCATTTTCGCTTCTAAAGCAGCCTGACCCATCTTCATCACAGTCTTTAGAATTCACCATAATCGTCTCCTGCATTAGATTGTGAGTTCATGAGTGGTAGTGTTTATTTCCTTATCCTAAACAATTTTCACTTCTGTTGCATTTTTCAGATAGTCAATATTTATTGAGTTAAAGATTAAAGCATAGTTCTAACTTTTAAATATGATCATCTTATTTTGAATCTAATCTATGGGAAAACATCGTAAATGATTCAGTTATATTGGACACATAAGCCTATCTTTGGACAGATTTTTATTGCAGTTAAAATGAAAAACAGCGAAGTCTCTTTCTATTACAAAAATGTTAATAGTAACTTTTTTCCTGTTTTGTATGTCTGACAATTATGTCATATAAAAAATGAGCACAAGGAAATATTATGCTTGACAAAAAGTAACTAAAGTGATTCTTTGAAAGCAGTTTCACGTACTTGAAGAGCCGACAAGGGAAAGAATGATCGAACTTGTTTAATGAGTTGATTTTAATTTTTACCAGAAAAAAGAACTAACATTATTAGATGAAAGTAAGCTTACCTTGTTTAAAGAGAGGATGTAACTTTCTGAGAACTGAGACTGTGTGACAGTGGGATGAAGATGATGGAAGTATGAAAATAGAATTGTGAAAATTGTAGGCCAAAGATGCTGTAAAGTAAACTTCTACTATGGCTTGTAATTTGTTTTAAATAATCCTTATGTCTCTCTTAGTTTATATCTTATAACTCAGAAAAGTTAAAACATAAGGTGATTTTAATTTTTGTTAATTATTTCATAAACTACAGATCTGTTAATATTAGAGTTCTTCTTAATTCTTTATATTATTCTCCAAAATATGAAATTGCATAATTTCCAGACACTGGTAGGATATATATATACACACATAAACATATACACATAGTCAATATACATTTGGAATATATGTATAGAAACATTTAAAGAAAGGTTCAGATAAAAAGTAGATATAGTCCACACAAACTGCTCAACCAAGAGTTAAACTATTGAAGAACATTATACCAGTTACAAAGAATTAATTCTTTGAGTGATAACTTCTTTGTTCCTGATCTTTGCATCATAGGAAAATATTAAATCCCCAGATGACCTGCTTTTGCTTAATGAAGTTCTCATGGCCTCTTTCCTGCTCTGCTATCTCGGAGAAGCCTGTGCTGGAAGTGGGCGATCGCCTGAACCCGACTGGTGCAGGGGCCCTGACTGCCAACTTGCAAGCCTCCAGAACTATGATAAATACATTTCTGTTGTTTATAAGTCAGCCAGTCTATGGCACTCTGTTATAAAAGCCTGAACTAAGATAATATCTACTTGCATATCATATTAAATAATTCATAATTTCTTAAGTATTTAGAATATGTTTATTAAAGTCCTTTTGACAGGCATTGTTGAACAGATTATCTTCTTCACTTCTCCTCTATAAAAGTGGCAGTAATTGTGGTAGTGGTTTCAAATGTACTACATTATATCTTTCTGCTTTATTCTCTGGTGTGCACGATGAGAATGAGACTAAGAAGTAAAAATGTGAAGGAAAAGAAAAGCTTTACTTAGAGTGTACTTTAAAAATCTGTGCCTAACTTAGAAACACAGTTGCAATTATATTACAGTCTATCAGTTTATGTAACAAAAGAAAGTCAAAATGCAAAGACAATAAGGTATTTAGAGTTATAAAAATAGAAAAGGGCTAGACTGTTAAGGTTTTGATTTCATTTTGGATATAACTTATAGAACAAAGGTGCATGCATTTAGTTAATATATCCCATTTTAGACAAGAGCAATTACATTTTAATTATAGCATTTAGAATAAGATCACGTTTTACTGACTCAGGTTCCCCAAGTAAAGGTTTTAACAAATGTCTTGAGATAGAAATGAGTAAATGGAGGTTATTTTTAGGCAAAAGGAATATCCCAGATGGCCAGCTTTGAAACAGCCACAAAATAATAAGGGACTAAATCTTTAAACATCTTTTGTGGCTAAACTGTTATGCAGTTATAAATTTGAGATCATCTTATACATACATGAAACTATGTATGCAAGTCCAAAATATCTTCATGGTTATGGCACGTTTTAGCTGTAAGCATCAAAATGGCACTCTGTCATGTTAGTGATTAACTGTAACCATCTGTGGAGAAGACCCTGGGAAGTCCAGAACAAGTCTCCAGGTAATCTGAACCTCAGGAGCTGGGAGAGAATTAAGGAAAACTGATAGAAAAGTATTGTGGAAAAAGAAAATATCCACTAAGAAGAGGATGTTTGGACCCTGATAACCTGAGGGATCCACACACAAGTTCTATTACACGTTTGCTTGGGCAGGCTCCAGAAGGACATTTTGGATGAAGCAAACTCCATCATACATTGAGCTTGATCCTAGCTACCTTGCAAGTAAGGAGTTGCACCCTTCTGAATAGTAATATGTGGTGGTTTAGTCACTAAGTTGTGTTTGATTCTTCTGCGGCCTCATGGACTGTAGCCCACCAGGCTGCTCTGTCCATGGGATTTCCCAGGCAAGAGTACTGAAGTGGGTTGCCATTTCCTTCTCCAGGGATCTTCCCAACCCAGGGATGGAACATGGGTCTCCTGTATTGCAGACAGATTGTATACCATCTGAGCCATCAGGGAAGCCCTGAATAGTAATATAAATAGTAGTAGTAATAACAGTACTGCTACCACTAGTAATAATAAAGTAATAACCTCTACAGATGTGCCAAGTCGTGTTCTAAGTGGTTCACGGTTAATCTTCACAACAGTATTAGGGGGCGGAGTTGCTGTTCCAATTTTATATGTGAGAAAAGTAAAGTATGAAAGTTAGTGTGCCCTCCCACATATAGCTAACGCATAGTAAGGGACAGAATATGAACTCAGGCAGCCTGCATCTCAAAATTAAAATCCCAGTGACTATGCTTTACAGCCTTTGCAGAGGACCAATTTTAAAGAACCACTTGGAATTGTGCTGGAAGAGGGTGCATCTGAACTTAGCAAAAAATAGAAGATTCAGAAACTCTTGAAAGGGATTGAATTTGCTAGTCAGCGCGCAAAAACCCTAGAGTCACTGAAATGGAGATAGTGAAGTCATAACAGATACATTTCTGTCCTTTAATGCTCCTAATACAGCTTTTATAATACTGGTTTATAACACTGTATTCACTGAAATGCAAAGAGTCTGCTTCCATATAAAAGGAAAAGCAAATAGGAAGGGATGGAAATGTCTGTGCATGCTACATTATATACTGTATCCTTTTTTGACACAAGTTCAACTAAATTTATACTTATTTTCTCTTCTTACACCACACAAATACAGCTGAGCTGCTTTTCATTAAATTCTGTGCATACATCTGAGATGACATGGCATTGATATGTGACATATGATGTCTGTAATCAATTTGGGGGCCACACGGGCACCTCAGAGAGTTCATTCCAGTCGCTCAGTTGTGTCCGACTCTGTGCGACCACATGAACCGCAGCTCACCAGGCCTCCCTGTCCATCACCAACTCCCGGAGTTTACTCAAACCCATGTCCATTGAGTCAGTGACGCCATCCAGCCATCTCATCCTCTGTCGTCCCCTTCTCCTCCTGCCCCCAGTCCCTCCCAGCATCAGGGTCTTTTCCAATGAGTCAACTCTTCTCATCAAGTGGTCAAAGTATTGGAGTTTCAGCTTCAGCATCAGTCCTTCCAATGAACACCCAGGACTGATCTCCTTTAGGGTGGACTGGTTGGATCTCCTTGCAGTCCAAGGGACTCTCAAGAGTCTTCTCCAACACCATAGTTCAGAAGCATCAATTCTTTAGTCACTGGCTAGAGTGGAGTTTCTCAACCTTGGCACAACTGATATTTTGAATAGGATATTTTGTTGTGAGAGTCTCCTGTGAATTGTAGAAATTTTAACAGTATTTGAAGTTGCCGGTAGCATTGCTCCCTGGTCACAACAAAATTCCCCCAGAATTGACAAATGTCCCCTCAAGGGCACGCATTACCCAGTTGAAAACTACTGTGTTGTAGCACCGGTAAATGAAGTTTTCAGTCAGATTGCTTCTCACTTAGGCAACTCTAGTCATAATCTGTGGCGAGTAGCAGTGATTTTTTTAAAAATAAAGTTAGTAAAATTTCTCTCAGAAGAGATCTGTAAGGAAAGCTGTAATTGTGTGAATGTATGTGTGTTTCAAGATAAACAAAATAAGTTGATGAAGAAATGATAGTTTATAGGTTCATAAGAGGGAAAGAATTCTTTAGCAAATACCAAATATCCCCCTGAATATAAACAAGCAATTGTATGATTATCTGGTATTACCTTTCATCTTGAAATAATTTTAGATATACATAAAATGTTTTACATAGTAGATTTTTTTTTATTGGAAGATTATTGCTTTACATTGTTGTGGTGGTCTCTGCATACATTAGTGTGAGTCACTCACAATTTTATATATATATATATATATCTCCCCTTCCTCTTCTGCCCCCGCCCCTGCCATTCCACCCCTGGAGGTCATCACAGTGAGCTAGTCTGGGGTCTCTGCCTTACGCAGCAACTTTCTGCTGCTTATATGCTTTACACATGATAGTGTAGATATGACAATGCTACTTTCTCAATCTGTCCTACCATTTCCTTCCCCTGCTGTGTCCACTAGATGATTCTCTATGTCTGCATCTCCATTTCTTCTCTACAAATAGGTTCATCAGTGCTGTTTTTTTCTAGATTCCACATATATGTGTTCACATATGATGTTTGTTTTTCTCTTTCTGACTTGCTTCACTCTGTATAACAGGCTCTCGGTTCATCCACAACACTGCAACTAAGTCAAATTCGAATTCGTTCCTTTGTGTGGCTGAGTAGTGTTCCACGGTATATAGGTACCACATCTTCCTTATCCATTCATCTCTCAGTAGACATCTAAGTTGCCTCTTTGCCCTGTCTGTTGTAAATAGTACTGCAATGAACATTGGGGTGCATGTACTTTTTGAATTGTGGTTTTCTCAGAGTATATCCAGTAGTGGGATTGCTGGGTAATATGGTAGTTTTATTCTTAGTTTGTTAAGGAATCTCCCTACTGTTCTCCATAGTGGCTTGGACAATTTACATTCCCATCAACAGTGCAGCAGGGTTCCCTTTGCTCCACATCCTCTCTAGAATGTATTGCCTGTAGTGTTTTTGACGATGGCCTTTCTGGTTGATGCGACGGGATACCTCATTGTGGTTTTGATTTGCATTTCTCTAATGTTGAGCAGTGTTGAACAACTTTTCATGTGTTCATTGGCCGTCTGCTAGTAGCATTACAGAAACAATGAAATTAGCATTGTCGCAATTCTGATAACTAAGAGTCAGTATTGGAATTACCCACTAGCGTCCTTTTGCTGGTTCCAGGGTTCCATCTGGGCTCTCAGATTACACTTAATGTCATGGTTTCTTAGTATTTGCCAGTTTGTGAGCATCTGTCAGATTTTTGTTTGCTTTTTCCTGACCTTGACACTCTTGAAGAGTACTAGCCTGTTACTGAGTGGCCTGCCCCTCAGTGTTGGCTTGCCTGATGTTTTCACATGAGTGAGGTCACGTGTGTGTTGGGGTTTTGTTCTGTCTACAGTACCCGAGAGGTAACCAATGTCCTACTCAGCGCGTCACGTTAGCAGGCGCACAGTGTCTCATTCCTGGTGATGACATTGATGGCTTTGTTAGGGTGACATCTTCTGGGTTTCTTCCACTGTAAAGTTGTTTATTTTTCTGCTTGGAATTCGTTTGTTGAGAAAAACTCTAAGGCCATGCAAATATCCTGTTTCTTATACTTTAATCTTCCAATTCACCATTTGTTGATCATTCTTGCCTGCAGGTATTAGTACTGTGCTCGTTGCCAAATGGTGATTTGGGAATTCTACGGTAAAGAAGCATTACCCCACCTTGCACATTTATTCATTAATTCAATTTTTTATATCGGTTGGACCCATAGATAGTAATTTTATCTATGGTTTAAAATCCGTTACACTCCTTATATATTTTGTCCCTTGAGAAGGCAAATAAAGTAAATCTTGAAAACTGAAAAAAGTCAAACACATTTTGGGTACCAAAAGAAGATATAATGCAGAGGGTTTTATAAGAGAACTTAAGAGCATTTTAGATTTGTCACAAAACAACTGAAACAGTTAATAACATTTATCTCTTCGGTTGTCAAGGTTATCAGATAAATTTAAAGGGGCTTTTTGACTCTTAGGCATAGTGAAAGCCACTAAAAGAGACTGAGACATCTGTTAAGCAAGACACATTAAAACCACAGCAGAAGTATAGTATCTGTATTCTAAAGAAACTGGTATTTAAGGTTTTGTAAAAAGTAGTTTTATTTCTTTACTTTTTTAAACTTTTTGTTTGCACTGAGGTATAGCCGATTAAAAATGTTGTGATAGTTTCAGGTGAGTAGCGAAGGGATTCAACCATACATTTCAGTTCAGTTCAGTTCAGTTCAGTTGCTCAGGCTCAGTCATGTCCGACTCTTTGTGACTCCATGGACCTGCAGTATGCCAGGCTTCGCTGTCCATGACCAACCCCCGGAGCTTGCTCAAACTCATATCCATTGAGTCAGTGATGCCATCCAACTATCTCATCCTCTCTTGTCCCCTTCTCCTTCCACCTTCAATCTTTCCCAGCATCAGGGTCTTTTAAAATGAGTCAGTTATTCGCATCAGGTGGCCAAAGTATTGGAGTTTCAGCTTCAACATCAGTCCTTCCAATGAACACCCAGGACTGATCTCCTTTAGGATGGACTGGGTGAATCTCCTTGCCGTCCAAGGGACTCTCAAGAGTCTTCTCCAACACCACAGTTCAAAAGCATCAATTCTTTAGCACTCAGCTTTCTTTATAGTTCAACTCTCACATCCATACATGACTACTAGAAAAAACAAAGATTTGACTAGACAGAACTTTGTTGGAAAAGTAATGTCTCTGCTTTTTAATATGCTATCTAGTTTGGACATAAATTTTCTTCCAAGGAGCGTCTTTGAATTTCGTGGCTGCAGTCACCATCTGCAGTGATTTTGGAGCCACCCAAAATAAAGTGTCATTGTTTCCCCATCTATTTCCCATGAAGTGATGTGACCAGATTCCATGATTTTAGTTTTCTGAATGTTGAGTTTTAAGCCAACTTTTTCAGTCTCCTGTTTCGCTTTCATCAAGAGGCTTTTTAGTTCTTCTTCACTTTCTGCCATAAGGCTGGTGTTATCTGCATATCTGAGGTTATAGATATTTCTCCCGGCAATCTGGATTCCAGCTTGTGCTTCATCCAGTCCAGCATTTCCCATTATGTACTCTGCATATAAGTTAAATAAGCAGAGTAACAGTATACAGCCTTGACGTACTCCTTTCCTGATTTGTAACCAGTCTGTTGTTCCATGTCCAGTTCTAACTGTTGCTTCTTGACATGCATACAGACTTCTCAGGAGGCAGGTCAGGTGGTCTGGTGTTCATTCCCATCTCCTGAAGAATTTTCCAGTTTGTTGTGACCCACACAGTCTTTGGCATAGTCAATAAAGCAGATGTAGATGTTTTTCTGGAACTCTTTCACTTTTTTCATGATCCAGTGGATGATGGCAGTTTGATCTCTGATTCCTCTGCCTTTTCTAAATCCAGCTTGTACATCTGGAAGTTCACGGTTCATGTATTGCTGAAGCCTGGCTTGGAGAATTTTGAGCATTACTTTGCTAGCATGTGAGATGAGTGCAATTGTGTGGTAGTTTGAGCATTATTTGGCATTGCCTTTCTTTGGGATTAGAATGAAAACTGACCTTTTCCAGTCCTGTGGCCACTGCTGAGTTTTCCAAATTTTCTGGCATATTGAGTGCAGCACTTTCACAGCATCATCTTTCAGGATTTGAAATAGCTCAACTGGAATACCATCACCTCCACTAGTTTTGTTCGTAGTGATGTTTCGTAAGGCCCAGTTGACTTCACATTCCAGAATGTCTGGCTATAGGTGAGTGGTCACACTATTGTGATTATCTGGGTCGTGAAGATCTTTTTTGTGTAGTTCTTCTGTGTATACTCTTGTCACCTCTTCTTAATATCTTCTGTTCTGTTAGGTCCATACCATTTCTGTCCTTTATTGTGTGCATCTTTGCATGAAATGTTCCCTTGGTATCTCTAATTTTCTTGAAGAGATCTCTAGTCTTTCCCATTCTATTGTTTTCCTCTATTTCTTTGCATTGATCACTGAGGAAGGCTTTCTTATGTCTCCTTACTATTCTTTGGAACTCTGCATTCAAATGGGTATATCTTTCCTTTCCTCCTCTGCATGGAGTGACTTTGAGGAGATAGCCCACATCCAAGGACAAAGGAGAAACCCCAGCAAAATGGTAGGAGGGGTGAAAATTACTTTTAGAATCAAACCATACTCACCAGAGACGCTCAGAGGGCTCCAACATACCTTGTGTGCACCAGGACCCAGAGACCCCATGGAGACTGAGACAGAACTGTGTTTGAGTGTCTCCTGTGGAGGGATGGGTCAGCAGTGGCCTGCTGCAAGGGCAGGGGGCTTTGGGTGCAGCAGACCTGGGTATGGCATAAACCCTCTTGGAGGAGGTCATCATTGACCCCACCACAGAGCTGCCAGAACTTACACAGGACTGGGAAACAGACTGTTGGGGACACAAACAGAACTTTGTGTGCACCAGGACCCAGGAGAAAGGGGCGGGGAGCCCAGAAGAGACCGACCCAGACTTGCCTGTGAGTGTCCAGGAGTCTCCAGCAGAGGCGTGGGTTGGTGGTGGCCTGCTGCACGGTTGGGGTACTGCATACAGCAGTGTGTGCATGGGACCTTTTGAAGGACCCATCACCTTCAAAAGGTCCGATTATCTCCACCAGTTTGGCCTCAGGTCAAATAATGGAGCCCCACCCATCAACAGAAAATTGATTTAAAGATATACATGTATCCATTCTCCCCCAAACTCCCCTCCCATCCAGCCTGCCACATAACACTGAGTAGAGTTCCATGTACTATATCATAGGTGCTTGTTGGTTCTCCATTTTAATATAACTGTGTGCCAGGGGGAAGGGTGAGGATTGGAAGGAAGTTTAAGGAAAGTAGAATTTTAGCCAGGAATACTTTTTGGCATGCTTCAAAATCTTTTGCTTGAGAATGTGTAGTATAGGACGTTTGTTAAGAGCATGGATTGGAGCCAGATATCCACAGTTAGTATCTAGATTCTACCCATGAATTTTCTAAAACTATTGCAAGTTAATTAGCCTCTTCTAAACTTGAGTTTCCTTGATAGTAAAGAGAGACAAAATAGTACCTATCTCATGTAGGTGTTACCTGGATTGGAGGAGATATTAAATGTAAAGTGTTTGTTGATATATTTGGCATGTACCATGATCTTTAGACTTCCCTGTAGCTTAGACGGTAAAGAATCTGCCTGAGAGGCAGGAGACCAGGGTTCAATTCCTGGGTTGGGAAGTTCCTCTGGAGAAGGGAATGGAAATCCACTCCAGTATTCTTGCCTGGAAAATTCCATGGACAGAGAAGCCTGGTGGGCTACAGTCGCTGGGGTTGCAAAGAGTCGGACATGACTGAGTGACTAACACAGTCCTTGCTCGCTTAAAAGTAATAGATAAAACTATTGTAATAACTTTTTATGTAAAGGCATATCTTTTTTTGCCTTTTCGTACTGTTCATGGGGTTCTCAAGACAAGAATACTGAAGGTTAGCCATTCGCTTTTCTAGTGGACCACATTTTGTCAGAACTCTCCACCTCCATCCATCTTGGGTGGCCCTACATGGCGTGGCTCATAATTTCATTGAGTTAGAAAGTTTTTTCCATGTGATCAGTTTGATTAGTTTTCTGTGGTTGTGGTTTTCATTCTGTCCGCCCTCTGATGGATAAGGATAATAGGCTTATGGAAGCTTCCTGATGGGAGAGAAAAATGAGAAAACTGGGTCTTGTTCTGATGGGTGGGGCCAGGCTCAGTAAATCTTTAATCCAGTTTTCTGTTGCTGGGCAGGGCTGTGTTCTCTCCCAGTTGTTTGACCTCAGACCAAACTATGTGGAGGTTATGAAGATAATGGCGACCTCCTTCAAAAGGTCCTGTGCAAGAAATGCCACACTCAGTGCCCCCAGCACTGCAGTAGCCTACCACTGACCCACACCTGCTCTTGCAGAAAGCAAAGAAGAAGAAATAAAGAGCCTCTTGATGAAAGTGAAAGAGGAGAGTGAAAAAGTTGGCTGAAAACTCAATGATCCAAAAACTAAGATCATGGCATCTGGTCCCATCACTTCATGGCAAATAGATAGGGAAACAGTGGAAACTGAGAGACTTTATTTTTTTTGGCTCCAAAATCACTGTAGGTGGTGACTGCAGCCATGAAATTAAAAAACACTTGTTCCTTGGAAGAAAAGCTATGACCAACCTAGACAGCATAGTAAAAAGAAGGGATATTCCTTTGCCAACAAAGGTCCATCTAGTCAAAGCTATGGATTTTCCAGTAGTCATGCATGGATGTGAGAGTTGGAATATAAAGAAATCTGAGCACTTAAGAATTGATTCTTTTGAACTGTGGTGTTGGAGAAGAATCTTGAGAGTCCTTTGGACAGCAAGGAGATCCAGCCAGTCCATCCTAAAAGAAATCAGTTATGAATATTCTTTGAAAGGACTGATGCTGTTGCTGAAACTCCAATACTTTGCCCACTTGATGCGAAGAACTGACTCATTGGAAAAGACCCTGATGCTGGGAAAGATCGAAGGCCGGAGAAGGGGACAAGAGAGGATGAGATGGTTGGATGGCATCACCAACTCAGTGGTTATGAGTTTGAGCAAGCTTTGGGAGTTAGTGATGGACAGGGAGGCCTGGCGTGCTGCAGTCCATGGGGGTGCAAAGAGTTGGGCATGACTGAGTGACTGGACTGAACTGAACTGATTTAAAGGTAAACTCAACTAAAAACATTAGAATCAGATAGAAGCCATTTTGCTTGTCCTTGAATCAATTAGAATTACTTTAAAATCATACTTTGATCTATTTTTTTCAAGAAATCATCACTGCTGCTGCTGCTAAGTCACTTCAGTCGTGTTCGACTCTGTGCGACCCCATAGACGGCAGCCCACCGGGCTCCCCCGTCCCTGGGATTCTCCAGGCAAGAACACTAGAGTGGGTTGCCATTTCCTTCTCCAATGCATGAAAGTGAAAAGTGAAAGTGAAGTTGCTCAGTCATGTCTGACTCTTCGTGACCGTATGGACTGTAGCTTACCAGGTTCCTCCGTCCATGGGATTTTCCAGGCAAGAGTACTGGAGTGGGGTGAAATCGTCACAACCATCTTATAAAAATTACCTAAAGTTACAACCTTTGATCACTGGAACCTTTTATTTGCTCCATCCTTTTTATTCTCTCCCTTATTATAACGTTCTGTTGTCTTCCATGTCTATATTATCTTGTGTGTATTCATTGTTTTCTCTGTGAGAGCTCAGTTTGTTTTTATAGTTCGCTAATATTTTATATACCTATGGCTAGTCATTAATTCAAATAATACCCTAAGATTTTATTTTCATTGTTAACCTCAGTGACTATAGTTTTCATTTCTTTAATTCCTATGTGGTTCATTTTCAAGTCTGCCTTCATTTTTCCTTCTCTTTGAACATAATAAGCTACTTATTTTGAAGTCCTTTAAGATATTTTTTTTCTAATATTTACCCTTTGAGGGTCAATTTACTCAAATTTTTTCATACTTCACTTTCTGTGGCAGTTCAATTCTTTGCCATGTTTAAGGTCTTTGATCCTGAGTCTAATCTCTCTTGGTGTTGCCTTCCATGGGATTGTTGTGTGCTCTAAACTGTGGGGTGAACTCTAGCATTGCCAGGGCCTTATAGACATGGATCGTTGTTTATACTAATTTCTTTGTCTTCTTAGTGTGATTTTTAACCCTGCAGTAAGATGCTGGCATGAAGCTCTGGTTTTTCAGAGGTGGTGATTTTCACTTAAAGTCATAAAAGGTGGCAAAAATTCTTGCTGCTTTCTAAAGTGGTAGGTTGAGGTTGTTTTTTCTGTTTTTGTTTTCTTATTGTTTTTGTCTTTATTCAGATAATCTCACTGAAATGTTTATAGCTTAAAGCCCTGACTTTTCCCCCTTTCTGTTGAGCTTTGGTGACACTCTTAGGTGATTAAGTACTGGCTATTAATCTCGTCTTCATTTCTAAAACAAGGATTTTGCTTTCTTGTTATCAAATTCAGTTAGGTATACATACTTTTAAAAAATTTTATTATTTTAGCCAACATTTGCATTGTTTAAAGCATAAAGTGTGTTCTTCCACATAAGCTCCTCAATCATATTTACTGGAGTTCTAGCACCAGTTTCTGAGATTGGTAATAATAGGGCTAAATTCATTAGAGTTATAAAATTGAATTTGCAGTATTATTTTGAGTACTCATTTAATCTACCTGTTGTTGAGTATTCGCAAAGACTTTGTAATTTGAATTCAAAATGAACCTGATATCCATTGAATTGCTTTATGAAAGGGGACACTTTCTCCTTCTAAAATGTGCAGAATTTACCCCTCTGATGATCACCAATATTAGAAACCAACATAGTTCTATGAATGTTAGAATGGTTTTCTCACTCTCTCTGTCTCTATCTCTGTTTATATATAATTATATGATTTACAATTATGTGATATATGGTATAAATATAGAGAAACTCTAGGTTTTGTGATTATAACTGTACTCTCACTTGCCTATTTGTGAATTTATTACAGAGCTATTTTGTTAATTCATTTATTCACATCCCATCTTTTTTAATAAAGGTTTTTAAGTAAATGGACAGTATTATCCAGCATTTGAAAATTCTTATGTGATACAGAGGACAGATTGGTGGTTGCCAGAGGTGAAGGATGGGAGTGGGGGGGTGTAGGCAAAATGGGTGAAAGAGGTCAAAAGGTACAAACTTCCAGTTAAAATAAGTTTTAGAATATATAAGATGTGATATACAATGTGGCGACTGTAGTTAATAATACCATATTGCATATATGAAAGTTGCTAAGAGAGTGGATCTTAAAAGTTCCTGTCACAAAAGGAAAAAACATTCTATGAATACGTATGGTGGCAGATGTTAACTGGGCTTGTTGTGGTGATCATTTCACAATATATGCAGATATCAAATCATTATATTGTACAGTTGAAACTAGTATAATGTTGTATGTCAATTATCAGTTCAATTCAGTCTCTCAGTCATGTCTGACTCTTTGCGACCCCATGAATCGCAGCATGCCAGGCCTCCCTGTCCATCACCAACTCCCGGAGTTTACTCAAACCCATGTCCATCGAGTCGGTGATGCCATCCAGCCATCTCATCCTCTGTTGTCCCCTTCTCCTCCTGCCCCCAGGCCCTCCCAGCATCAGGGTCTTTTCCAATGAGTCAACTCTTCACATGAGGTGGCCAGAGTATTGGAGTTTCAGCTTCAGCATCAGTCCTTCCAATGAACACCCAGGACTGATCTCCTTTAGGATGGACTGGTTGGATCTCCTTGCAGTCCAAGGGATTCTCAACAGTTTTCTCCAACACCACAGTTTAAAACATCAATTTTTTGGTGCTCAGCTTTCTTCACAGTCCAACTCTCACATCCATACATGACCACTGGAAAAACCATAGCCTTGACTAGACAGACCTTTGTTGGCAAGTCTCTGCTTTTTAATATGCTATCTAGGTTGGTCATAACTTTCCTTCCAAGGAGTAAGCGTCTTTTAATTTCATGGCTGCGGTCACCATCTGCAGTGATTTTGGAGCCCAAAAAAATAATAAAGTCTGACATTCCTTCCACTGTCTCCCCATCTATTTGTCATGAAGTTACGGGACCAGATGCCATGATCTTAGTTTTATGAATGTTGAGCTTTAAGCCAACTTTTTCACTCTCCTCTTTCACTTTCATCAAGAGGCTTTTTAGTTCCTCTTCATTTTCTGTCATAAAGGTGGTGTTAGCTGCATATCTGTGGTTATTGATATTTCTCCCGGCAATCTTGATTCCAGCTTGTGCCTCATCCAGTCCAGCGTTTCTCATGATATACTCTGCATGTAAGTTAAATAAGCAGGGTGACAATATACGGCCTTGATGTACTCCTTTTCCTACTTGGAACCAGTCTGTTGTTCCATGTCCAGTTCTAACTGTTGCTTCATGACCTGCATACAGGTTTCTCAAGAGGCAGGTCAGGTGGTCTGGTATGCCCATCTCTTTCAGAATTTTCCACAGTTTTTTGTGATCTACATAGTCAAAGGCTTTGGCATAGTCAATAAAGCAGAAATAGATGTTTTTCTGGAACTCTCTTGCTTTTTCGATGATCCAACGGATGTTGGCAATTTGATCTCTGGTTCCTCTGCCTTTGGGTTACCCAAAGGGAATGTGTCTTTGATAGCTATAAAATCTAAAGGTTAGTTTCTTACCTTTGAAAGAATTAAAATAACATGTATCTCTCAGATACACTTCAAGCCATCACAGGCATCAAGTCAGTATAGCCAGAAAGTCACAGAACACAGGTGAACTTTCAACTGAAATGGTATTTTATTTTGTTGATAAAGAAAGTGATAGGCATACACAGTATCTCAAATCTTTTCCATTATTCCCCTGCCGAGAGCCTTTTACTTTACATTTCTCCTGCTCACTTTTTCCCATGAAATTTTAATATCATAAATATAGTGTGTGTATGCCCAAGTGTATGTGTGTGTGCATTTGTGTGTATAGCATAGTTGTACTTTATACATAAAAAAGAGTGCTTTTTTTTTTTTTTTTAACATCATAAGAACTACTTTGTTTTTTCCTTTGGGGCAGAAATACCCACTTGAGAATAAATAGCTTACACTGATATTCTGAAGTGTTGGCTTTTAGAAGTGCCAAAATGTTCTAAGAATGAGGGAAGATACAAGATGTGGGCAGGAGCTTCTCTGTAAATGTATGTGTATTTGAATGTAAGGGTGTATGCATGTGGGTATATGACTGCTCATGGAGTTTAGTGGTTCTTAGTGAAACTCTCTGTGAATGTGATGAGCAGGACTCTAAAAGCTTGAGTGCAAAGCACTGGTTAGTATTTGAAGAGTAGTTTTACTATGCTTGTCTTAACTGGATCTTTGCAGCTGTATCCTCTCTTGAGTAAACTTGTCATCAGAATTGAAGAATAACAGCATCAGTTTGTAACTTGCTCCCCTTTGGAAACTCTAAGAAAGATGGGAAGAAAATGCAGATTAGCAGTTAAATTAAGAAATCACACCTTGAAAAGAACCAGCATTGAAAAATGACCATGTTTTTACAGAGAAGATAACAGCAATCCTTATGAAAGATAACCAGAAGTATAGCATGCTCCTTTTCATCCTAATAATATAATTTAAAAAATAATTAGGTAGAGGCTGAGATAGATATGCATCCTCCTGAGGAGTGGGCAATTCAGTGGGCAGGAGGAAGGGTGAGGCCCAGGATGAATTGTCAGAGCCCAGGAAGGGAGTGGAGATGCTAATGGGGGCAGGGAGTCAGTGATGCCTATTAGAGATTAGTTCCATATTCTAGAGACTAATTCAGTTAGTAATTATATTGAGAATAGTGAGAACTAACTTTATCATTGTCAGAGAAAGAAGATACAAATAGGAAATGAAAAACCACTAGGATAAACCTTGCAGTATTGGATTAGAATTAGAACTACTGATATACACATTTAAATATAAATATAGAAATATGTGTATGTGTTGATGCATGTATTCTCTAGCTCTGTACAAAACTGATGTGTACCTACCAGTTTTTCAGTTGATTTCTAAATACCATTCCCAACAAAAATGAAGCAGGGCTCCTTGGAGAAAAGGCAGATCGAAAAATATGGAAATATGTCAGAAAGACACAGAATTGATTTTGAAGAGGTCCCTACTGAAAAAAACCTAAAAAAATCTGTGTATCCAAGTAAGTAACCTATTGATTAAAAAGCAACTCATGAGTTGATACTGATGTAAATGAATGACTAGAAAGATATTCTTTGCAATAAAATGCAACAGATAATGGTAGGAAATAATAATGGAATTAGAAAAGTACTGTTAGGTAACCATCATAATAATAGTTAACTCAATCAAGAAAAACCAAAGAAGATAAAAAAATATTTAAGAAATAGGATTATTATAGAGACTTAATTTATCTCTCATAAAAATGATAATTGCAGTGGAGAAAATGTAGTAATCTCACAAAGGAAAAAAAATGGCAGAGGTGGATTTAATCAAGTGAACAGTGTTAACATTTCAAGAAATGAGAACATTGAAGTCACATGGGACTTGATAAGATGCAAGTCCAAATATCTGTGACCCGATGGACTGTAGCCCACCAGGCTCCTCTTCCATGGGATTCTCCAGGCAAGAATACTGGAGTGGGTTGCCATTTCCTTCTCCGTGGGATCTTCCCAACCCAGGAACTGAACCCATGTGTCTTATGTCTCCTGCTTTGGAAGGCAGGTTCTTTACCACTAGTGCCGCCTGGGAAATTGTGTGTCAAAAATGTATGACCCGAAACTAATAATAGTGAAAGTTCAGGTAAATCCTAATCGAGGTATATCCTAAAAATCATTTACGCAAATGCAGATATCTCAAAATCATGAATGTCAAAAATTGAGTAAGAGTTTCAGATTGGAGAATAGTAAAGAGACGTAACAAATGAGTACACAATACATGAGCTTGGCACACTTTTCTGTGAACATTCTTGCAGCTATAAGCAACAAAGATTCAATAGATCTATGGATTAGATAGTAATAATGTAGCAAACTTATTTTTTTTATTTTCATGGTTTATTGTTTAGACATAGAATAAGATCCTTATTTGTACAACTTATAAAGTATTAGGTCGAAATGAGTCATTACATCAGCAATCTACTCTCAAATGTCTTGGGGAAGTAAAAGAGCTATCTGTTTTAATTTTGTAGCTGTTTTGCAGTTGAAAATTATTTCAAAAGAAAAATTATCTTCCATTTTTAAAATGTCATTTTTTACAAATATTCTTTTACTAAGTACAAAATTATAGCAAATCCATATTAGTAGCATAAATTTTTTTCTTAAAGAGAGTCTCTGGAGACATATTTAGTTCTATTTGTCACTGATTATATATGTCAGTTTGGTCATATCTTTTAAGCTTTATGGACCTCATACTTTCGATTAAGTCTGTGCTAAAGTTTTGACAATTTTACTCTTTTTTCAGTCTTTCCTTAGTACCAAACTCATTGCGAATTATTCATAAACTGAAGAACACTTTGGAGTTAGCAAAATAATTTTTGTTGCTAATTAACTTGGAGTTTCTGTACTGATAATTGAAGTTTACTCCATTTCTCTGTGCCCCTTCCTCTTCTTAGAGAATTTTCTAGAATTTTAGTACTTCTGCAACTGAAATCTTGTTCTTATCTTTCCAATTTACCATTCTAACACAATACAACTTTTTAACCGCATCCTCCATCCAAATTAGACTTCTGCTCCTTTTTGACCCCCTAGTCTCTGTTAGACTTCACTGATACCATGTCTGCAGGTCTTAGAATCTTTGAGGATTACTAGCCTTGGATTGATCTTAATGCTTTACTCCTTATGTTACTATACCTATTTTCCATACTCAGGGCAATCTGAAACACCAGCATTATTGCCGTGCTCTTTAAAGGCTGTGAGTTCGTTTATTTTGAATTTTGTTTCAACAACTGCAGCTGAGAATGTGAACCCTTCCCCACCCCACCCCACCCCACAGATGTGCCTTAAACAGAGACAAATCTAGTTGAAACCAATGCTCTTCAGTTTTTCCTTTATCATCATTAAACTTTAGTATATGCAGTTGAGTTGTAGCAATTCATAAAACAATGTGTTTCCTGTATTTCAATTTCTAGCAGGATGGTTTCAAAGGAAGAAAGATGATGTCTGACTAAAAATATATCTTGATCAATTTTTCTACAAGGAAAGCCCTACTATTGAATATATATAATGAACTTGATAAATATTTAGGAAATCAACACAAATGAAACATCATACATGCCTTTTTTGGGGGAAAAAAAGGTCAAATAAGAAAATTAAAATAACTTACAAAATATTCTGCATTGTTTTCTGAAATGCCAACTCTTTGGATTCAGAATCTAGCTGTAGAAGGCTTTGTCAAGAAACTGGATAATAATTGTATTACCTTGTTCAGTAGAAGGAGGCACTTTATGCCTGTAGGTTTCTGTCAGGTGTTTTTCCTGTTTCAATTATTTATTGATCATATAACATTGAAATATTCATTCATTAATTCCCTGAATAGTTATTAAATAATGGGCCAAGTCCTTTGCCAGGTGATGAGTATATAAAGATAAATGAAATAAGTACCTACATTCTCAGAACTCACAATCTGTCAGAGAAGCAGATTCCTGTATATTCTTCAAAAGACAGGACCATGAACAGTGTGAAAGAAGGCACTAATATTTTTCAGGGGCCGTGCGTTTGATCATTTACACAAGTCATGTAATTTTATTCTCGCAAGAACCTTTGAAACAGAACTGTTTTATTTGTTCAACAAATTATAAATATGATCCCTTACTATGTGTTAGGCAATATTCTAGGCTCTAGTTATAAAGCTATTGGCAAAACAGACAGAAATACCTTTTCTAGTAGAGGTTACATCTCTTTCAGGAACAGAAACCAAAGTAAAATAAGTAAGCAGACTATTTATTGGATATAATGATGATAAGAGCTATGGAGATAAGATGAGAAATTTGAGTTTGGGTGGGTTACAGTTTTAGCAGGGTGAAAGGGATATTTTTTGTTATGTTATATTTAATAAATTATTAGATCATTGTAATTAAATTTAGAGACCAAAGTCCACAGCAGGTAATTAATCTGCTGAAGTTCACACAGAATCTAGAAGAGCCCAGAGTTAAACTCAGACTGCCTGTTCTTGTGATTTCCTGTTGTAGTCAGTATAGCTTATAACCTCCCAAGTGCCTGTTCTTACCTCTACCCCAATTTTACGTAGTTTCTTTTTAAAAGCATCACATTTTCCTCACTTTTAATATCCTTTCATCAGTTAGGTTGAAAAGGAGAGTAACTTAGTGAATTGACTTTCCTGTCAGCAATGAAAAATCTAGAGACCTTGGATAGCGCCAGAGCAGGAGTTCATAAAGTACCACAGTCAGTTAAGTGACTGATGTGAAGGTGACTTTAGGAAGTCCAGGTGTAGCACTGGGCTTCTCACATCTTGTGACTGCGTGCCTTTCCTCAGTACCACAGAGCACATTGTAAGACATTTCAGACTTTCTACCTCCCTCCAAGTCCAAACACATCTGTAGTAAACCCAGTAAATTTGGCAGTCAGCCAGCACGTCAGACAGCAATTCCCATTTGAGAGTCAGCCTGGTAGAGTGTGAATAAGGGAGGTTCACCCTTACTCGTATTTATCTGGTAACCTGCATCACCTTTATGTCCACTTCTTCAACCCTCCTTATCGTGTCTTTATACATAGGACAGTGATTTCCAGTACCTCAGAATTTATCTAGCACTTCTTATTCAACCCTAGAGGATTAGCATTCTACTCACACCAAAGGTAGTTGCAGGATCACCCCTTAGCCCCTCAGAGACCTCCTAGCTGATAATTACTGCTATTTTCTTTATGTCATTGAAGGATTTGTACTTTCTTTTTGGTCATCTGTCTATCCAGATTGAATAAGATCTTTGGCCCAGTATCACTGCCGTGAATTTTTCAAGGACCACACAGTGCTACATTGTCTTGAGTTAGTTAATCCTATAAAATCCTTTCGGAAACCATTTGAAACACTGTTGTGTGGAAACCATTTGAAACACTGTTGTGTGGAAACCATTTAAAACACTGTTGTGTGGAATGCCCTGTAAAAAATAAACTGCACATTGTCATGTTTTCAGAAGCATTGAGTAAGACCACCCTTGGTATTTCAAGTCAGGAATACTCTAAATGAGGTTATGATAGAAGAGAAAATCCTACTGTTCCATTCCATTGCTTTTTCTTCCCCCCTGGTAGAGCTTACACTTTCAGGAGTTTATTAAAGAACTGTGTTTTCTGGTAAAACTGCTAAACTTTCTCTAGAGAAGTTTGTTGCATTTATGTTTTATGTATTCTCTTATCTTTCTAATATTAATATACTACTACAAATATATTTCAAGTTAAGCTTTATAAACCATTTTATTAGCTTGGAAATACAATTTTATAATATGACAGATTACATAGCAATATTAGCTTGTCATTTTAGATGAGAGGCCATTAAAATTACCTCAACTTTTAGAGTTTTAGTCAGCTTTACTACCTCCTATGTCAAACCTCTCAAATTTCTAAATTTCCATAATCATTATAGTTCAATGACTACTTTAATGTCCCATGTTATGTTTTGAATCCCATAGCATTTGCATGAGGAGGTGATTGGCAATAAATCTGTACTCTGAATTCATTTAAAAACTTACTCTTGATGTCTTTATTTACTTGCTTAACCACAACTTTCTGAATCCAAGGCAAGCTCCTACAACTGTTGCCAGAATCAGAGAGCACTTTAAGCTTCCAGAAATCTGCGTGTGTGTGTCCCTTATCACTGTAATTTTGAACTGTCTCCACATTTTAGAATTTTAAGAATGTCAAAGCTAGAAGGTTCCTAGATGGGTTATTTAATGCAGTTATCTGACTTTACAGAGAAGTAAATTGCTCAATGTTACACAGATAAAACATAATGGATATTGGACTGTAAATTAAGCAGGATTCAAAGGTGGTTTCCAAGATTCATACCTCCTGGTATACATGTTTTGTAATGTAATCTTCTGCATTTTAGTGCTGATGAGTTAAGTACTAAGTTATCACTTTCTTGATAAGGTTACAATATGTGGCAAAGGTGAACAGATTTTTGAAGATATAATTCAGATTCCTAAAAAGTTTATTTTAAATTAATTGAATAGCAGATTAACCTTACTGGGGATGACTGAATAAAATGAATGCTTTAAAAGAAAATCTAAGGGTCAGAGGTAAAATAAGCTGGAGAGATTAGAAACAACAGAAGTTCTCCTATTAGTATTGAAGAAGCAAACAGCCAAAACCCAAAGATGGCCTATGGAAGCTGAGTGGCCCCCAGGTGATAGATCGCAATTAAGCAGGTTGATTCAGTAAGGCAAGAGGCTGAATGCTGCCAACAACCAGGTAGTTTGGAAGAGAATCCTGAGTCTCACGTGAGACTGAAGCCAGACTGACACTTCTACTTCAATTTGGTGAAACTCTGGGTGGGGAGCCGGGTGATCTATCCTAGGACTCCTAACTCAAGAGAGTCATGAGATGATGCAGCTGTATGATTTTTAGCAACTAAATTTTTGTTACTTATTACACAGTAATAGAAAAATAATACAAAGCATAACTCAGGATTTTTTTCTTAATTCCCCAAATCAGTGATGTTTCCTGTATATTACTCAATGTTAATATCACATGTGTGATGAAGTTAGTGTTGCTCAGTCGTGTCCGACTCTTTGTGACCCATGGACTGTAGCCCACCAGGCTCCTCTGTCCTGGGAATTCTCTAGGCAAGAATACTGGAGTGGGTTTCCATTCCCTTCTCCAGCGGATCTTCCCAACCCAGGAATCAAACCTGGATATCCTGCGTTGCAGGCAGATTCTTTACCATCTGAGCCACCAGGAAAGCCCTGTGTGATAAAGTTAGGAACCACATTATAAAATCTAGATATTACTTCTTTTGATAGAAAGAATATCATTTTCATGTCTCTGGACACTTATGTCATATGTCCAAATTGTAATAGAATAAAATCTGTCACAATCTGTGAATCTATATATATCCATATTTGTAAATTTATTACTAAAAAACAAAAAAATGACAATATCTATATTTTCTTTGTTATTTTTCCAGTTCCAGATGACAAAAGTACTAAATGCAATGAAGTCTAAAGAATATTTGGTTTCCATTCAAGAGTTTAATTTGATTTCCCGGGGTAAATATAAAAAGAAAGGAAAGTTTGACAGAGTTAATAAATTGATAAATTGAACTCAGAAAAGGAAGTTTTCCTTATTACTCTCAATGTGCAAGCCTGATTCATGTTTCAAACCATACATATCTGTACTGTTTTTCCAAATTTGCCAGATATACCTTTAGGGAAATCAGTTGTTTTTTATTCTCCTGAATTCCCTGTGTGTCTTAGAAAAATATCCCTTTCTATTTTCTGTCATACAGATAAATTTCAGCACAGATATAAAACTATAACAATTTCTTACATCTGTAAACATAAGGAGGCCTAGACTCTACCCTAATTGATTTAAATATGAGAAAAAGGCTACTTTACACAATATCTGTACTTCGGTAAAATTCAACAAGTGATCACATTCATTGCTTCCAGAGTTTGCATTCATGTCGGATGAAACTTGGAAAGTGGGAGATTTAATCACACACTGTAGTCACTATGGGTGAAATCTCATTTAAATCCAAGGAAATGGTGTGAAAAAGCACTGATCTAATATAAATTGTACTTCCTTTTTTTCCTTTCCTGATTATGGCCATATAATCTCTGCCTATGTTTAGAAAATTATTTGGTGTATTTCAAAACTCAGGATGTTGTATACTTGCCTGAAACAAATAAGAATAAAAACAATTCTACTGGCCTTTATGTTCAAAAAGATTAATTCTCATTTTAATTTTCCTTTTAGTCATGTATTTATATGTAATATAAATATTAAAAAAGAAAACCTTTAATTTTATAACTGCATCTCTTCTAGACAACAGTCAAATGGAGAAAATTATACAAGGCATGTGCATCAGGACACAGGAATCTTGGACTCCATCTGAGAATTCTGCTCACCATACCATCCAACATCCATTATATTTTATTTAGTGGGCTTTGATTAGTGTACTTCTCTTGCCATCTGTATAATTAGGTAATTCAATGTTAATCTTAAATTAAACTCAGGTTTTTAGAAGTCATGTGCCTAAAGACTAAAAATTTGCAAATTCTTCATCATAACTTAATACATAGACCTAGACAGTAGTGTGCCGGAGCCCTGTTTTGCTAGCTCACGAGAGCTGGTTGTGTACACTGTTGTCCAACTTTGCATTCAGTGATGTTACCCCAGTGGCTTAAAACTGGCCATAGTGGTGGTGTTCAGTCTCTCAGCTGTGTCCTGCTCTTTGCGACCCCGTGAACTATAGTATGCCAGCCTTCTCTGTCCTTCACCATTTCCTGCAGCTTGCTTAGACTCATGTGCATTGAGTCGGTGATGCCATCCAATCATCTCATCCTCTGTTATCCCCTTCTCCTCCTGCCCTCAATCTTTCCCAGCATTAGGGTCTTTTCTAATGAGTCAGCTCTTCACATCAGGTGGCCAAGTATTGGAGTTTCAGCTTCAGCATCAGTCCTTCCAATGAACAACCAGGACTGATCTACTTTAGTGTGGTCTGGTTGGATCTCCTTGCAGTCCAAGGGACTCTCAAGAGTCTTCTCCAACACCACAGTTCAAAAGCATCAATTCTTCTGTGCTCAGCTTTCTTTATAATCCAACTCTCACATCCATACATGACCACTGGAAAAACCATAGCCTTGACTAGATGGACCTTTGTTGGCAAAGTAATGTCTGCATTTTAATATGCTGTTGGTCATAACTTTCCTTCCAAGGAGTAAGCGTCTTTTAATTTCATGGCTGCAGTCACCATCTGCAGTAATTTTGGAGCCCAAATTTAAAGTCTGACACTGTCTCCACTGTCTCCCCATCTATTTGTCATGAAGTGTTGGGACCAAATGCCGTGATCTTAGTTTTCTGAATGTTAAGCTTTAAGCCAACTTTTTTCACTCTCCTCTTTCACTTTCATCAAGAGGCTTTTTAGTTCCTTTTTACTTTCTGCCATAAGGGTGGTATCATCTGCATATCTGAGGTTATTGAGATTTCTCCTGGCAATCTTGATTCCAGCTTGTGCTTCCTCCAGCCCAGCGTTTCTCATGATGTACTCTGCATATAAGTTAAATAAGCAGGGTGACAATATACAGCCTTAACATATCCCTTTTCCTATTGGGAACCAGTCTGTTTTTCCATGTGCAGTTCTAACTGTTGCTTCCTGACCTGCATATAGGTTTCTCAAGAGGCAGGTCAGGTGGTCTGGTATTCCCATCTCTTTCAGAATTTTCCACGGTTTATTGTGATCTACACAAGTCAATAGGTGTTAGCTCTTCTCTAAATTTTTGGTAGAATTCACCTGCAAAGCTGTCTGGTTCTGGGATTTTGTTTGTTGTAACATTTCTGATTACAGTTTCTATATCCGTGCTTGTGATGGGTCTATTCAGATTTTCAATTTCTTCCTGGTTCTGTTTTGGAAGGTTATGCTTTTCTAAGAATTCATCCATATCTTCCAAGTCGTCCATTTTATTGGCACATAGTTCCTGATAGTAGTCTCTTATGAGCCTTTGTATTTCTGTGTTGTCTGTTGTGATTTCTCCATTTTCATTTCCATTTTTGTTGAATTGCTTCTTCTCCCTTTTTTTCTTGATGGGTCTGACTAATGGTTTGTCTATTTTATTTATCTTCTCAAAGAACCAGCTTTTAGTTTTGTTGATTTTTGCTATAGACTCCTTTATTTCTTTGTCATTTATTTCTGCCCTAATTTTTATGATTTCTTTTCTTCTACTAATCCTAGGGTTCTTCATTTCTTCTTTTACTAGATGCTTTAGGTGTAGATTTAGGTTATTTATTTGATTTTTCTCTTGTTTCTTGAGGTAAGCTTGTATTGCTATGAGCCTTCCCCTTAGCACTGCTTTTACTGAATCCCATAGGTTTGCGGCTGTCGTGTTTTCATTTTCATTCATTTCTCTGCACATTTTGATTTCTTTTTTGATTTCTTCTGTGATTTGTTGGTATTTCAGAAGTGTGTTGTTTAGCCTCCATATGTTTGTATTTTCAATTGTTTTTTTTTTTTTCCCTGTAGTTGACGTCTAATCTTACCTCATCGTGATCAGAAAAGATGCTTGAAATGATTTCAAATTTTTTTTAATATACCAAGGCTGGATTTATGGCCCAGGATGTGATCTATCCTGGAGAATGTTCCATGTGCACTTGAGAAAAAGGTGAAATTCATTGTTTTGGGGTGAAATGTCCTATAGATATCAATTAGGTGTAACTGGTCCATTGTATCATTTAAAGTTTGTGTTTCCTTGTTAATTTTCTTTTTGGTTGATCTATCCATAGGTGTGAGTGGGGTATTAAAGTCTCTCACTATTATTGTGTTACTGTTAATTTCCCCTTTCATACTTGTTAGCATTTGTCTTACATATTGCAGCACTTCTATGTTGGGTGTATATATATTTATAATTGTTATATCTTCTTATTGGATTGATCCTTTGATCATTATGTAGTGTCCTTCTTTGTCTCTTTTGATGGCCTTTATTTCAAAGTCTATTTTTATCTGATATGAGTATTGCTACTCCTGCTTTCTTTTGGACTCCCATTTGCATGAAATATCATTTTCCAGTCCTTCATTTTCAGTCTGTATGTGTCCCTTGTTTTGAGGTGGTTCTCTCGTAGACAGCATATATAAGGGTCTTGTTTTTGTATCCATTCAGCCAGTCTTTGTCTTTTGGTTGGGGCATTCAACCCATTTATATTTAGGGTAATTATTGGTAACTGTGATCCTGTTGCCATTTACTTTGTTGTTTTGGGTTTGAGTTTATAAACCTTTTCTGTGTTTCCTGTCTAGAGAAGATCCTTTACCATTTGTTGGAAAGCTGGTTTGGCAGTGCTGAATTCTCTCAGCTTTTGCTTGTCTGTAAAGCTTTTGATTTCTCCTTCATATTTGAATGAGATCCTTGCTGGGTAGAGTAATCTGGGTTGTAGGATTTTCTCTTTCATCACTAAGTATGTCCTGCCATTCCCTTCTGGCCTGAAGAGTTTCTATTGAAAGATCAGCTGTTATCCTTATGAGAATCCCCGTGTCTGTTATTTGTTGCTTTTCCCTTGCTGGTTTTATTATTTGCTTTTTGTGTTTGATCTTCATGAATTTGATTAATATGTGTCTTGGGGTGTTTCACCTTGGTTTTAATCCTTTTTGGGACTCTCTGGGTTTCCTGGACTTGGGTGGCTATTTGCTTCCCTATTTTAGGGAAGTTTTCAACTATTATCTTCTCAAGTATTTTATCATGGGCTTTCTTTTTGTCTTCTTCTGGGACTCCTATGATTCAAATGTTGGGGCATTTGACATTGTCCCTGAGGTATCTGAGGTTGTCCTCATTTTTTAAAATTATTTTTTCTTTTTTCCTCTCTGCTTCGTTTATTTCCATTCTATCTTCCACCTCACTTACCCTATCTTCTGCCTCAGTTATTCTACTGTTGTTTCCCTCCAGAGTGCTTTTGACCTCAGCTATTGCATTATTCATTATTGATTGACTCTTTTTTTATTTCTTCTAGGTCCTTGTTAAATATTTCTTGCATCTTATCAATCCTTGTCTCCAGTCTATTTATCTGTAACCCCATTTTGTTTTCAAGATTTGGATCATCTTTACTATCATTGTTCTGAATTCTTTTCTAGGTAGACTCCCTATCTCTTCTTCTTTTGTTTGGTTTGGTGGGCATTTATCATGTTCCCTTACCTGCTGATTATTTCTCTGCCTTTTCATTTTGTTTAGATTGCTGTGTTTTGGGTGGCCTTTCTGTAGGCTGGCAGTTGGTGGTTCCTCTTTATTGTGGAGCTTGCTCCCTGTGGGTGGGGTTGGACTAGTGGCTTGTCAAGGTTTCCTGGTTAGGGAAGCTTGCATCAGTGTTCTGGTGGGTGGAACTGGATCTCTTCTCTCTGGAGTGCAATAAAGTGTCCAGTAGTGAGTTTTGAGGTGTCTTTGGGTTTGGTGTGACATTTGGCCACCTGCATTTTAATGCTCAGGGCTATATTCCTGTGTTGCTAGAGATTTAGCATGGTATGTCTTGCTCTGGAACTTGTTGGCTCTTGGGTGGAGCTTGGTTTCACTGTAGGTATGGAGGCTTTTGGATGAGCTCTTGTCAATTAACGGTCCCTGGAGTCAGGAGTTCTCTGGTGTTTTCAAGTTTTGCATTTAAGCCTCCTGCCTCTGGCTTTCAGTCTTATTCTTACAGTAGCCTGAAGACTTCTCCATCCATATAGCACTGATGGTAAAACATCTAGGTTAATGGAGAAAAGATTCTCCACAGTGAGAGACTCCCAGAGAGGTTCACAGAGTTACATGGAGAGGATAAGAGGGAGGAGGGAGATAGAGGTGACCAGATGGAGAAGAGGGCAAATCAAAAGGGGAGAGAGCAAGCTAGCCAGTAATGAATTCCCTAAGTGCTCTCCACAGTCTGGAACACCCAGAGAGGTTCATGGAGTTACATAGAGAAGAGAAGAGGGAGGAGGGAGATGGAGGTGACCAGGAGGAGAGGATGGGGATCAAAAGGGAAGAGCTCAATCTAGCCAGTAATCAGTTCACTAAGTGTTCTCCATCGCCCAGAACACCCAGAGAGATTCAGAGTTAAGTAGAGAAGAGAAGGGGGAGGGAGGAGGTAGAGGTGACCTGGGCGAGAAAAGGGAGAGTCAAAAGGGGAGAGATCAATCATCCAGTAATCACACCCCTAAGTAAAAATGGGTACTGAAGATTAGATTCTTAAAGGTACAAAATTGATAACAAATACCAGAAAGCAAAGATTAAAAATATAGAGAAGAAGAAGAAGGGGAGGAGCCAAGATGGCGGAGGAGCAGGACGGGGAGACCGCTTTCTCTCCTACAAATTCATCAAAAGAATAACTGAATGCAGAGCAAACTTCGCAAAACAACTTCTGATCGCTAGCTGAGGTCATCAGGCGCCCAGAAAAGCAGCCCATTGTCTTCGAAAGGAGGTAGGACAAAATATAAAAGATAAAAAGTGAGACAAAAGAGCTAAGGACGGAGATCCGTCCCGGGAGCTCTTAGGCGGCATTGCTTGGGGTAGGGCCCGGGCCTGAGTGCCCTGAGGACAATCGGAGGGAGCTTCTGTGAGTTGCCAACTTGAACTGTGGGAGACCAAAGGAGAGAGAGTAAATTAGCCGGCCCGAACACACCGCCGGCCGTTCGCAGAACAAAGAGACCGAGAGGGTCCAGAGAGGAGCTCGCAGGCTGCGGACCGGCCCAGCCCCGCCGGAGGCAGGAGGCAGGGGGGAGGGGAAGGTCGCGGCGAGACACAGGGCGCAGGCACCCGACCGGCGCGGGCGGGGACTGGGGCTGGGGACGCGGAGGGCAGAAGGCGCGCGCACCCGACTGGCGCCAGCGGAAACTGAGACTGGGTCCGCGGAAGGGAGGGGGCGCGCCACACCTGGGGAGAGTGCGCCCACCGAGCCCCTGGCTGCCTGGACCGCTCTGACGGGGAAGGCACAGAGAGCGGGCGCAGCTTTTCCCTCCTCGCTTTTGTGGAACACCCGAGGGCTGGAACCTCGCGCAGCGCGGGGCGCGCTCCATATAGAACAGCCGGGAGCCTGAGCGGCGCAGACGGAGAGGGCAGGGTCGGCCCCTCCCGGCAGCGCAAGCCCCTCCCCGCGGAGCGACGGAACTAGCTACCTGAATAAGAGTCCACCTCCGCCCGCCTGTGTCAGGGCGGAAATGAGGCTCTGAAGAGACCGGCAAACAGAAGCCAAATAAACAAAGGGAACCACTTCAGAAGGGACTGGTGCAACAGATTAAAATCCCTCTAGGAAACATTGTCTACACCAGAGGAGCCTGTAGATATCGAGAAGCGTAAGCTGGAACGAGGAGCTATCTGAAACTGAGCCGAACCCACACTGACCGCAACAGCTCCAGAGAAACTCCTAGATATAATTTTACTTTTTTCTCTTTTTTTTAATTTTTTTTTCTTTTTTTCTTTTTTCTTTTTTATTTTTTCTCTTTTATTTTCCTTTAAAATCCCCTATTACTCCCCCATTACTCCTTAACTTTCATTTCCATAGACTTTTACGATTTTTTAATTAGGGGGGAAAAAAAAAATTTTTTTTTCCTTTTTTTTTTTTCTTTTTTTCTTTTTTTTTCTTTTTCTTTCTTTTTTTCTTTCCTTTTTCTCTTCTATTTTCTATTTTTCTTTTTCTCTTATTTCTTTTAAAGTCCTCTAGTACTCCTCTACTACTCCTTAATTTTCATTTTCAATACACTGTAACCTTACAAAAAAAAAAAAAGAAGAGAAGCCTTATTTTTAAACCGAAGATTATTCTCTCCCAATCTTGACTCTCTGTTTTCTACCTCAGAACACCTCTATTTCCTCCTTTCCCCTTCTCTTCCCAATCCAATTCTGTGAATCTTTGTAGATGACTGGGCTACGGAGAACACTCTGGGAACAGACAGCTGTGTAGATCTGTCTCTCTCCTCTTGAGTCCCCCTTTTTCCCCTCCTGTTCATCTCTATCTCCCTCCTCCCTCTCCTCTTCTTCATGTAACTCTGTGAACCTCTCTGGGTGTCCCTAACGGGGGAGAATCTTTTAGCCATTAACCTAGAAGTTTTCTTATCAGGGCTGCATAGTTGGAGAAGTCCTGAGACTACAGGAAGAATAAAACTGAAATCCAGAGGCAGGAGACTTAAGCCCAAAACCTGAGAACACCAGAAAACTCCTGACTACAAGGAACTTTAAGTAATAAGTGACTGTCCAAAAGCCTCCATACCTACACTGAAACCAACCACCACACAAGAGCCAATAAGTTTTAGAGCAAGACATACCACGCAAATTCTCCAGCAACGCAGGAACATAGCCCTGAACATCAACATACAGGCTGCCCAAGGTCACACCTAACACATAGACCCATCTCAAAACTCATTACTGGGCACTCCATTGCTCTCCAAAGAGTAGAAATCAAGTTCCACGCACCAGAACACTGATGCAAGCCTCCCTAACCAGGAAACCTTGACAAACCAATCGTCTAACCCCACCCACTGGGTTAATCCTCCACAACAAAAAGGAACCACAGACCTCCAGAATACAGAAAGCCCACTCCAGATACAGCAATCTAAACAACATGAAAAGGCAAAGAAATACCCAACAGGTAAAGGAACATGAAAAATACCCACCAAGTCAAACAAAAGAGGAGGAGATAGGGAATCTACCTGAAAAAGAATTTAGAATAATGATAATCAAAATGATCCAAAATCTTGAAAACAAAATGGAGTTACAGATAAATAGCCTGGAAACAAAGATTGAAAAGATTCAAGAACTGTTTAATAAAGACCTAGAAGAAATAAAAAAGAGTCAATTACAAATGAATAATGCAATGAATGAGATCAAAAACACTTTGGAGGGAACCAAGAGTAGAATAACGGAGGCAGAAGATAGGATAAGTGAGGTAGAAGATAAAATGGTGGAAATAAATGAAGCAGAGAGGAAAAAAGAAAAAAGGATCAAAAGAAATGAGGACAACCTCAGGGACCTCTGGGACACTGTGAAACGCCCCAACATTCGAATCATAGGAGTTCCAGAAGAAGAAGACAAAAAGAAGGGCCATGAGAAAATACTCGAGGAGATAATAGCTGAAAACTTCCCTAAAATGGGGAAGGAAATAGCCACCCAAATCCAAGAAACCCAGAGAGTCCCAAACAGGATAAACCCAAGGCGAAACACCCCAAGACACATATTAATCAAATTAACAAAGATCAAACACAAAGAACAAATATTAAAAGCAGCAAGGGAAAAACAACAAATAACACACAAAGGGATTCCCATAAGGATAACAGCTGATCTATCAATAGAAACCCTCCAGGCCAGAAGGGAATGGCAGGACGTACTGAAAGTAATGAAAGAGAATAACCTACAACCTAGATTACTGTATCCAGCAAGGATCTCATTCAGATATGAAGGAGAATTCAAAAGCTTTACAGATAAGCAAAAGCTGAGAGAATTCAGCACCACCAAACCAGCTCTTCAACAAATGCTAAAGGATCTTCTCTAGACAGGAAATGCAGAAAGGTTTTATAAATGTGAACCCAAAACAACAAAGTAAATGGCAACGGGACCACACCTATCAATAATTACCCTAAATGTAAATGGGTTGAATGCCCCAACCAAAAGACAAAGATTGGCTGAATGGATACAAAAACAAGACCCCTATATATGTTGTCTACAAGAGACCCACCTCAAAACCAGAGACACATACAGACTAAAAGTGAAGGGCTGGAAAAAAATATTTCATGCAAACGGGGACCAAAAGAAAGCAGGAGTCGCAATACTCATATCCGATAAAATAGACTTTCAAATAAAGGAAGTGAAAAGAGACAAAGAAGGACACTACATAATGATCAAAGGATCAATCAAAAAAGAAGATATAACAATTATAAATATATATGCACCCAACATAGGAGCACCACAATATGTACGGCAAACGCTAACAAGTATGAAAGAGGAAATTAATAGTAACACAATAATAGTGGGAGACTTTAATACCCCACTCACAACTATGGATAGATCAACTAAACAGAAAATTAACAAGGAAACACAAACCTTAAATGACACAATGGACCAGCTAGACCTAATTGATATCTATAGGACATTTCACCCCAAAACAATCAACTTCACCTTTTTCTCAAGTGCACACGGAACATTCTCCAGAATAGATCACATCCTGGGCCATAAATCTGGTCTTGGAAAATTCAAAAAAATTGAAATCATTCCAGTCATCTTTTCTGACCACAGTGCAGTAAGATTAGATCTCAATTACAGGGAAGAAATTGTTAAAACTTCAAACATATGGAGGCTAAATAACACGCTTCTGAATAACCAACAAATCATAGAAGAAATCAAAAAAGAAATCAAAATATGTATAGAAATGAATGAAAATGAAAACACAACAACCCAAAACCTATGGGACACTGTAAAAGCAGTGCTAAGGGGAAGGTTCATAGCATTACAGGCTTACCTCAAGAAACAGGAAAAAAACCAATTAAATAACCTAACTCTACACCTAAAGCAATTAGAGAAGGAAGAAATGAAGAACCCCAGGGTTAGCAGAAGGAAAGAAATCTTAAAAATTAGGGCAGAAATAAATGCAAAAAAAACTAAAGAGACCATAGCAAAAATCAACAAAGCTAAAAGCTGGTTTTTTGAAAAAATAAACAAAATTGACAAACCACTAGCAAGACTCATTAAGAAATAGAGAAGAACCAAATTAACAAAATTAGAAATGAAAATGGAGAGATCACAACAGACAACACTGAAATACAAAGGATCCTAAGAGACTACTACCAGCAGCTCTATGCCAATAAAATGGACAACTTGGATGAAATGGACAAATTCTTAGAAAAGTATAACTTTCCAAAACTGAACCAGGAAGAAATAGAAGATCTTAACAGACCCATCACAAGCAAGGAAATCGAAACTGTAATAAAAAATCTTCCAGCAAACAAAAGCCCAGGACCAGATGGCTTCACAGCTGAATTCTACCAAAAATTTAGAGAAGAGCTAACACCTATCTTACTCAAACTCTTCCAGAAAATTGCAGAAGAAGGTAAGCTTCCAAACTCATTCTATGAGGCCACCATCACCCTAATTCCAAAACCAGACAAAGATGCCACAAAAAAAGAAAACTACAGGCCAATATCACTGATGAACATAGACGCAAAAATCCTTAACAAAATTCTAGCAAACAGAATCCAACAACATATTAAAAAAATCATACACCATGACCAAGTGGGCTTTATCCCAGGAATGCAAGGATTCTTTAATATCTGCAAATCAATCAATGTAATACACCACATTAACAAATTGAAAGATAAAAACCATATGATTATCTCAATAGATGCAGAGAAAGCCTTTGACAAAATTCAACACTCATTTATGATTAAAACTCTCCAAAAAGCAGGAATAGAAGGAACATACCTCAACATAATAAAAGCTATATATGACAAACCCACAGCAAGCATCACCCTCAATGGTGAAAAATTGAAGGCATTTCCCCTGAAATCAGGAACAAGACAAGGGTGCCCACTCTCACCACTACTATTCAACATAGTGTTGGAAGTGCTGGCCACAGCAATCAGAGCAGAAAAAGAAGTAAAAGGAATCCAGATAGGAAAAGAAGAAGTAAAACTCTCACTGTTTGCAGATGACATGATCCTCTACATAGAAAACCCTAAAGATTCTACCAGAAAATTACTAGAGCTAATCAATGAATATAGTAAAGTTGCAGGATATAAAATTAACACACAGAAATCCCTTGCATTCCTCTATACTAACAATGAAAAAACAGACAGAGAAATTAAGGAAACAATACCATTCACCATTGCAACAAAAAGAATAAAATACTTAGGAGTATATCTACCTAAAGAAACAAAGGACCTATACATAGAAAACTATAAAACACTGATGAAAGAAATCAAAGAGGACACAAACAGATGGAGAAACATACCGTGTTCCTGGATTGGAAGAATTAATATTGTCAAAATGGCTATTCTACCCAAAGCAGTCTATAGATTCAATGCAATCCCTATCAAGCTACCAACGGTATTTTTCACAGAACTAGACCAAAGAATTTCACAATTTGTATGGAAATACAAAAAACCTCGAATAGCCAAAGTAATCTTGAGAAAGAAGAATGGAACTGGAGGAATCAACCTTCCTGACTTCAGACTCTACTACAAAGCCACAGTCATCAAGACAGTATGGTACTGGCACAAAGACAGAAATATAGATCAATGGAACAGAATAGAAAGCCCAGAGATAAATCCACGAACCTATGGACACCTTATCTTTGACAAAGGAGGCAAGGATATACAATGGAAAAAAGACAACCTCTTTAACAAGTGGTGCTGGGAAAGCTGGTCAACCACTTGTAAAAGAATGAAACTAGAACACTTTCTAACACCATACACAAAAATAAACTCAAAATGGATTAAAGATCTAAATGTAAGACCAGAAACTATAAAACTCCTAGAGGAGAACATAGGCAAAACACTCTCCGACATAAATCAAAGCAAGATCCTCTATGACCCACCTCCCAGAATATTGGAAATAAAAGCAAAACTAAACAAATGGGACCTAATGAAACTTAAAAGCTTTTGCACTACAAAGGAAACTATAAGTAAGGTGAAAAGACAGCCCTCAGATTGGGAGAAAATAATAGCAAATGAAGCAACAGACAAAGGATTAATCTCAAAAATATACAAGCAACTCCTGCAGCTCAATTCCAGAAAAATAAATGACCCAATCAAAAAATGGGCCAAAGAACTAAACAGACATTTCTCCAAAGAAGACATACAGATGGCTAACAAACACATGAAAAGATGCTCAACATCACTCATTATTAGAGAAATGCAAATCAAAACCACAATGAGGTACCATTACACGCCAGTCAGGATGGCTGCTATCCAAAAGTCTACAAGCAATAAATGCTGGAGAGGGTGTGGAGAAAAGGGAACCCTCTTACACTGTTGGTGGGAATGCAAACTAGTACAGCCGCTATGGAAAACAGTGTGGAGATTTCTTAAAAAACTGGACATAGAACTGCCATATGACCCAGCAATCCCACTTCTGGGCATACACACTGAGGAAACCAGATCTGAAAGAGACACGTGCACCCCAATGTTCATTGCAGCACTGTTTATAATAGCCAGGACATGGAAGCAACCTAGATGCCCATCAGCAGGTGAATGGATAAGGAAGCTGTGGTACATATACACCATGGAATATTACTCAGCCATTAAAAAGAATTCATTTGAACCAGTCCTAATGAGATGGATGAAGCTGGAGCCCATTATACAGACTGAAGTAAGCCAGAAAGATAAAGAACATTACAGCATACTGACACATGTATATGGAATTTAGAAAGGTGATAATGATAACCCTATATGCAGAACAGAAAAAGAGACACAGAAATACAGAACAGACTTTTGAACTTTGTGGGAGAATGTAAGGGTGGGATATTTCAAAAGAACAGCATGTATATTATCTATGGTGAAACAGATCACCAGCCCAGGTGGGATGCACGAGACAAGTGCTCCGGCCTGGTGCACTGGGAAGACCCAGAGGAATCGGGTGGAGAGGGAGGTGGGAGGGGGGATCGGGATTGGGAATACATGTAAATCCATGGCTGATTCATATCAATGTATGACAAAACCCACTGGAAAAAAAAATAATAATAATAATAAAAAAATAAAATAAAAAATAAATAAAAATAAAAATTAAAAAAAAAAAAATAAAAATATAGAGAAGAGGTTAGAATCTCAAAAACACAATATTAAAAATACAAAGCAAAATCAATTACAAAATTTATAAAAAAATATATATGTGAATTTTGCTTTAAAAATAGGGTCTTTTTATTTGCAAGGTTATAAAATGAAAATTAAAAATAAAATGGTTATAAAAATGAAAAAGGAGTAATAAAAAACTTGAAAATAAAAAATAATAATAGTAAAAATATATCTAGGAATTTCTCTGGAGCTGTTGAGGGCAGTGTGGGGTCAGTTCAGTTTCAGATAGTTCCTTGTTCCAGCTTATACTTCTCAAGTTCTCCAGGCCCCTTCCAATGCTTAGTCAATGCTAACTACAGGGTTTTAATCTGTTGCACCTGTCCCTTCCAGAGCGTCTCCCTCTTGTTTGTTTATTTTGGCTCCTCTGTTTGCAAGTCTGTCCAGTATCTAATTTACGCCCTGACACAAGGGGGCGAAGGTGGTCGCTTACTGAGGCCCCCTTGTTCAGTTGTGCTGTGGGGAGGGGGGGCCACTGCAAACAAATGTCACTGGCGTGTGTGGGGAGCGCTCGCAGTGTACAGACTGCACCGGGTTTGCCCCGCTCACCGCGCCTGTGCTTTCCCAACTACACTGCTCAGGCTCCAGGTTGCGCCGAAGGGGAACTGTCCAAAGCGGGCCCTGGGTTGCATGCATTCCCAGGTCTAAGCTGCTCAGATTCAGGCTCCCGGTACTCCACAAAGGCGCAGACTCAGCTGGGCATGCGTTTTATGCCCTTCCCAGGTCCGAGGAGCTCAGGCGACTAGGTGCTTGGGGACCACACTGTCCCAGGTGTGTGGTGCATCTTATCATCTCCCCGGTCCCAGCCGCTTGGTTTCCTGGGTGTGCCTCTGCGGGGCTGATCTCAGGCTGTGGCCCTCCTGGAAGATGTCAACCATCCAGGATCCCAGGAAGACTTGGTTAGCAACTGGGAGCCTGCCTACAATTTGGTGGAGGATGCTGTCTCTGGTGCTGAGATTGCCTCTCGCCTTCTGGCTCTGGCTGTCGCCTGCCTGCCTCTCTGCCTCTGGTGGGGGGACGGGCTGGTCCATAGCCAGCTAGCTCTCCTTTGGTATTTGCTCAGTCCTTTGTTCTGTGAGCCGGCCAGACTGTGCCTTCGTTAGATCTCTTCTCGGAAAAGTTCTCTCTCTCTCTCTTTTTTCTCTCTCTCTGGCTATCCCACAGTTTGGGTTGCTATCTCACATTAGTGCCTTCAGATTGTCCTCAGGGCATTCAGGCCCAGTCCTTATCCTAAGCATGCAAGCCGCGCCTCCCCTGCTCTGGTGTCAAACGCGAGCCTCTGGGGGCTATTTCTCCCCTGGGAGTTGTGGTTAAGGCACATACTCTGTGGTTTTTGTTTTTTGGGTTTTTTCCCCTCCCAGTTACGTTGCCCTCTGGGATTCCAAAACCCCCTACAGATCGCTGGTGAGGGGGTTTCCTGGTGTTTGGAAACTCCTCTTTCATGACTCCCTCCCTGGGATGGGTCTCCATCCCTAACTCTTTTGTCTCTCTTTTTGGCTTCTGTAGTTTGTCCTACCTCCTTTTGAAGAGAATGGGCTGCCTTTTTGGGTGGCTGATGTCCTCCACCAGCATTCAGAAGTTTTATGGAAGTTGCTCAGCCTTCAAATGATCTTTTGATGAATTTGTGGGGGAGAAAGTGGTCTCCCCGTCCTATTCCTCTGCCATCTTAGGACCACCCCCCTTTGAAACTTTTAATGGCCAGTTTAAGGAAACTTTTTGAAATCTATATGTACTATTGATGAGCTCATTTCTTAATTTCTCCAATCTTCATATATAAATATTGTTTTTTTCTGGAATATAGCTGTTTTCTTTTGGAATCACTTGGGTATTTATTTGCAAAGAACCTGTCTTTACTATGTAAATGGATATACTGATAAGCAAGTTCCTTAATCTCTACAAACCTTTATTTCCTCAGTGAGGAAAGTTAGTTAAAAATACCTTCTTCCTGACAATAGGAAGGAGTTTTGTATTATTTAAAAATACTGTTTTCTTCAAGGAAAACAATATATATATATATATATATATGTATATGCAACTCAGAACCATCAACTTAGGGTTGCCAGATTTAGCAAGTATTGATGATGCCTGGCCTAAATTTGAATTTAAAAAGAAATATTTGATGGCACATATGTTCATATATTTTCTTTGACAAGTTTGCCTTTGATTTAAATTCTTTATTTGTGTCTATGAACCATTTTGAGTTAATTTTTGTAAATCATATGAAATGAGTGTTCAACTTTTTTTCTCTCCAAATAAATATACTATTACTGTTAACAGTGTTGTTCACTGAAAAGATCCTCTCTCTTGCATTGAATGCCATGTAAAGTTTTTCAAAGATGAGTTGATTGATCATGTCTCTCTTTCAGAATACCTTGAAACACTATTCCATTATTGTGTGCATGCATGCTCAGTTGCCCAGTCATGCCCAACTCTTTTGCAACCCCATGGACTGTAGACTGGCAGGCTCCTCTGTCCATTGGATTTCCCAGGCAAGAATACTGGAGTTGGTTACCTTTTCCTCCTCCATTATTAGGGTTAAACTTAAAAAATTCCCCCATCATTTTCATTATTATAACTTTATATTGTCCTGAAATGCCCTTAGAAAACCCTTGGATCAATGAAGAAATCAAAGAGAAAATCAGAAAATACTTTGAGACAAGCAAAAATAAAAACAAACTGTTCAAAATCTATGGGATGCAGCAAAAGAAGTTCTAAGAGGGAAGTTTATAGTGATATAGGCCTATCTTAGGAAATAAGAAAAACCTCAGATAAATAATGTAACCTGTCATCTAAATGAATTACAAAAAGAAGAACAAAGATCCCAGTGGATAGTGGTGGAAGGTGTGGGAACAGTGTATTTTAAGAACCAATGTGTTTGTTTACTATCTGTTTTGAGAAAAGTAATCTTATGCCCACTATTGGCTCAGTGTTGATCCCTTCTCGTGGACCATCCAGTAGACTTTTGAGAACACTTGAGTGAATCAGATACCTCAGATTTAGTATTCTAGGACTGCCACTTACTGGGTGTGTACCTTAAAATACTCTTCCTTATCTGAAAAAATGAGAATGGTGATAGTTAACCTCCACAGAAGTGTTATCAAGAATTACTTCCTGTAGTTTCCATTTTATTCACTCCAGCTGTGGATACTGGGGTTGTCTGTAGAAAGTCCCTAACTTTTTTCAGAAGTCTGTTTGGAAGTCCTCAAGGGTGGACTTCAGTGTTCAAGGCATTAAAGATATGCCCTTGATCTGGAAGACTTTTAAGTGCAATTAACCAGTGTCCACTTATATTAACTGTTTTATCATTTAATATTTAAGATCATTTCCAAGAAGGGAGTCCTTTAGAGAAATATATATCTGCAAAATTGAATACAAATATTAAATTTGTAACCTAATTGAATAAGATACAAAACCTAGCTGTGAATTTGACATTTGGGACTTTAGTGTACTTAATATTCACTGTTTCATATTTTAAGTGAGTTAATTATAGCATTTAAGTAAATACTTACTAGACACATACTATGTATTAGACCATATTATACCAGTACAGCACAAAAATATAAATTTTATATGTTCTGTGCCCATGAAGAGTTAACAGTTTAATTGTTTTTCCAGATGAAATTGAGCTGCAGCTTTAACAGTTTCATGAGGCCATTCCTAGAAGGGCCATACTGTCACAGTATAAAAGTGTATTTATCTCCTAGTTTGCTAAGATATAAGGTCATGCATTTAAATTGCTCACATATGAGGACATAATAAATAGAATGGGTTAGTTGATCACCTCTCCTGTTCTAAAACTTGTAACTTTCGTATTGTAGTCTGCAGTACCATTAGTTGGTGTGAGAGGAATATATCACCATGTCTAATCACTGGATTAACTGTTGCCTAAAGTCCCAGTAGAGATTTTTTTTCTTTTATTTTCACACATGCCACAGCTAAACAACTTTTCCCCATTTCTTCTTGTACAACTGGAATTCAATGTGTTGAACTCTACCAGAGTTTCATTCTTAGAGTAAAAACCAGATAGATCATTGAACTTAGATTTCAACATATGTCTTTAGATGGGTCACACAAATGAATTAATATTCACAGTGAAGTAAAACAATGTTACTGCTAACCATAGAGAGAGTAACTCTCTCAATATGTGAGTATCAGATCAACATGTAGACATATGATCTTGAAGAAAGATACATTCCAGTATCTTTTCCCTGAGTTTTTATGAATTTCTTTTCTTTTACCACTTGTACAAGCTTTAAACTAATTCATGTTAAACTGGAAGAGCAGTCTTAGTGAGACATATACCTGGGTATTTTTTTTTCCTTATGAAATATAGGTTGTCCTTGAATATTCTGATATGTTAGCTAAAATGGTAGACACACAAAGCAAGCAGAGAATTGCTATTAAGTAATTTAACAAACCCTTATACCTTTCTTTTGCAATGTCTTTAATTAATCTTGATATGCTAAATGATGGTTCATTTCTCAGACAAAACAATAGAAGTCATTGGGTATAGGCTTAAAAAATAATACTTTTAAGTGATTTCTAGACCAAAGGCATGTGCATACTTCTACTTACTCATTTAGAAATGGATTATAAAGTGAAATTAGATCTATAGGGCTGCCCTCATAGCTCAGTTGGTAAAGAATCCACCTGCAGTGCAGGAGACTCTGTTTCGATTCCTGGGTCAGGAAGATCCACTGGAGAAGGGATAGGCTACCCACTCCATTATTCTTGGGTTTTCCTTGTGGCTCAGCTGGTAAAGAATCCTCCTGCAATGCAGAAGACCTGGGTTTGATACCTGGGTTGGGAAGATCCCCTGGAGAAGGGAAAGGCTACCCACTCCGGTATTCTGGCCTGGAGAATTCCATGGACTTTACAGTCCATGGGGTCTCGAAAAGTCAGGCACAACTGAGTGACTTTCACTTTCACTTCATTAGATCTAGAGAATGTAAGATAGATTTAACTTGAAACAAAAATTAGCAAATTACTTTTGAATCATAATTTTATACAACATAGAAAATCTCCCACAATGCATATTTTTAAATGAGCAAATGGCATGATGCAGGCTTATAATTCACTCTACTCTTTCCTTTCTGTGTGTTTGTGTGTATTTTAGTTTATTAATAGAATTGAACTTACTATATATGTTTACTGAATGTTTTATTCTATACTGCATGTATGTCCTTTAATATATCTAGAGAATATACATTTTATATACACTCTGAGACCATAATTATGTGTAATAAAATTTCTCCAGAGATGACTTAAAATTTTCGGTTAATAAGTTTTAATCCATGAATTAAGTTTATTACTTCATAGGTTAGCTTCCTATTTAATGTTTAGTTTGACAAATAATAACTGTATGTATCAACTTCCAATTCCTCCTTGGCCATGATTTCCCCTGAATCTATATCATCAGTTTCTCCTAGTTGGATCTGTTGATTTTTCTTGCCTAAAGTCTCCATGTCATCTTGTATTTGACCTTATCCTGTTTGAGGCATTATACACTTATTCAATTTTCTTTAGCCTTTCCGACCCAAAATTTTTATATAATTAGCCAGCAAGCATAGGTGAGCCCATCATTTGTTTTAATGCTCCAAGTATTGATACTCTGAGTTTCTGGCTGCTTGATTTCACAATCTCAGTCTGCCCACTGACCCCTGTATTACAGCCTTACTTAGTCATTTCTGTAGAAGATGGTCTTTCTTACCTATCCACCTCCAGGTCCATAACAGAGTGTGTGTGTACCCTGCTCTGCCTGATTCTTATCTCTACACACTCAACAGAAGTATACAAAAATCATCTTCTCTAATTTCAGAAGCCAGATTGGGTTGCTCCTCATCTGGCCTCAGGGTGCTTTAGGTTCTATTAACCCAACATGAAACAGAATTTTTTTTTTTTCAATTTTCTACCCTGTAGCTGAAAATGAAGTAACACATTTTCACTGTTTTAATTCCTTTTCGTTCCTTTAGTTAATATTTTTTTTCTGTTTGTTCATGTTGTGTGTGAATGTTGTCACTGTTCAGTGGCTCAGTTATATCCGACTCTGCAACCCCATGGGCTGCGGCATGCCAGGTTCCCTGTTTTTCAGTCTCCCAGAGTTTGCTAATGCCATACAACCTGTGTATTGAATAATTGAATGCATGATGTAAATGTAGCTCTTATTATTCTTATTTTTACATTTGCAGATTGAGGTCTGTGGTATTATGGAAGGGAGTCTGGATCATGTATATTAAACATCTATTGATATTTTAAGTCAGAAACCTCTAGATTATATTTAAAGGATCTGTAACGTATAGAGGTCCTTACACACTTCCATGTCTCATTTGGGTTCTCACCTCCTGTGAGAAATAGCTCAAACAAAAACACCTACCTCAAAAAACAAACAAACAAAAAAAAAAAAACAAAAAAACACCTGTCTTCACAAAAGCAAACAACACCTTTCAGGATCAGTAAAGTCTAAATCAGTTCTCACAAAAAAAAAAAAAAACGTTTCTCTGGAGAAAACATAGTATACAGAGCTACATTTCTATCTTTCATGTCATCAGGGGATACAGAAATTCTTGGTCTGCTTTTTAAGCCCCATCTATGCTGCAACTTCAGTAAATGAGAAAGTGCTTGTTGGACTCTGCTGATAGCTGAGTTGGGATCAGGAGCTACTGGCTTGTGACAAGATGGGGACAGGAGAGATCACACAGCTCCTGTAATGTTCTAAATGGTCTTAGACAATGAAGAAGATGCCACTATTGTCCCCCATTGGAATGCACTCTAAGATACAGTTCAGTTCAGTTCAGTCTCTCAGTCATGTCCAATTCTTTGTGACCCCATGGACTTCAGCAACCAGGCTTCCCTGTTCATCATTAACTCCGGGAGCCTACACAAACTCATGTCCATCGCGTTGGTGATGCCATCCAACTATCTCATCCTCTGTCATCCCCTTCTCCTCCCACCTTCAATCTTTCCCAGCATCAGGGTCTTTTCAAATGAGTCGGTTCTTCACATCAGGTGGCCAAAGTATTGGAGTTTCAGCTTCAGCATTAGTCCTTCCAATGAATATTCAGGACTGATCTCCTTTAGGATTGACTGGTTGGATCTCCTTGCAGTCCAAGGGACTTTCAAGAGTCTTCTCCATCACTACAGTTCAAAAGCATCAATTCTTTGGCGCTCAGCTTTCTTCACAGTCCAACTCTCACATCCATACATGACTAGTGGAAAAACCATAGCTTTGACCAGATGGACCTTTGTTGGTAAAGTAATGCCTCTGCTTTATTATATGCTGTCTATGTTGGTCATAGCTTTTCTTCCAAGGAGCAAGCGTCTTTTAATTTCATGGCTGCAGTTACCATCTGCAGTGATTTTGGAGCCCGCAAAAATAAAGTCTGTCACTGTTTCCACTGTTTCCCCATCTATTTGCCATGAAATGATGGGATCGGATGCCATGATCTTAGGGACTGGATGCCAGGATCTTAGTAAGACACAAGCCCTTCACAATTTTGTCATATTCCTGTTGGTTTGCTTGCCTTCCTATTTGTTTGCTTATTCATTAATTTTGGGGACAAACTCTATTTGCTTCACACTTTTCCAGAGACATGGAGTTTTAAAAGACTTCAGAATGAAGTTTCAGTCAAGGCATTTGTTGCACAATTTATCCTTCCTGTCTGACCCAATATGTTCTGATGAGCAAGGTATTCAGTCCATAGATTTAGGGACACAAAGAATATTCAATTAGAAGATATGTTAAATAAAAATAATTCTGACTCTCAACTCAAATCCCAGCAGCAAGCAGAAAACGTAACTTCTGTCATTTTTTGAGTCTGTGTTCCCAAAGTAGTGCCGACTCCCTGGATCTTAACATATTGTGTAAGGTTGAGCAGAGTCATTCTGGTTAGAGATTCTGAGGCTAAACTTGTTACTTTAGTTCTATCCATGACTGCAGGGAGCATTGTTAGTTCATTAGAGCTCTGTGGCTCTAATTGGGTGTGATAGGCTGGAGGAAAGAGAATCTTTGAGACAGAGGACTACATAGATAATGGACTTCTATATGTTAATATACAGTTTATCCTAAAGGAAATCAGTCTTGCATATTCATTGAAAGGACTGATGCTGAAGCTGAAACTCCAATATTTTGGCCACCTGATGCAAAGAACTAAATCATTGGAAAAGACCCTAATTTTGGGAAAGATTGAAGGTGGGAGGAGAAGGGGATGACAGAGTATGAGATGGCTGGATGGCATCACTGACTCAATGGACATGAGTTTGAGTAAACTCTGGGAGTTGGTGATCGACACAGAAGCCTGGCGTGCTGCAGCCCGTGGGGTCGCAAAGATTCAGACATGATTGAGCAACTGAACAGAAGTGATACGTTAATATAGTGGGTTATATTTTTGCTTTGTGTGTTTTTGGTTTTCCTTCTTCCCATGTTGTTCACATCATAGCCAATCACTGAATTTTCCTACAAATATGTTTATAGGATGTGTTTATAATAATATACAACACTTAAAATAATGTGGTCATACCTTTAGGAATCAGGGATTCCTTGATAGCTCAGTTGGTAAAGAATCCGCCTGCAATGCAGGAGACCCAGGTTCGATTCCTGGGTTGGGAAAATCGGCTGGAGAAGGTACAGGCTACCCACTCCAGTATTCTTGGGCTTCCCTTAGGGCTCAGCTGGTAAAGAATCTGCCCACAATGGGGGAGACCTGGGTTCGATCCCTTGCTTGGGAAGATCCCCCAGAGAAGGGAAAGGCTACCCTCTCCAGTATTCTGGCCTGTAAATTCCATAGACTGTATAGTCTATGGGATCACAAAGTGACACAGCTGAGTGACTTTCACTTCACCCTTAGGAATAAGGACAATAAATGTTTCATTTTTTAATCTCCTGTTTTGTTTTGTTTTTAACTGGCTCCACAACTTATCTCAGGATATGAATCTTCTCTAGTTGTTAAAAATAAAGTACCATAGAGAGACAGTAATGTTTGATATGATAAATATCCCCTATTAGGTTAAACCCCCCCTCCCCAGCCTCCCCCCCCCTTTTTTTTTTCTAAAATACAGACTTTTTTCCCCCTAAAATAACTTTAATGGGATGATTTGGCTGGCTTTTGTTTGTTAAAATACTGTATCAGATGCTTAGCTGAACAGTCTTCTGTTTCAGCAATGGAGGATACACTGGTTTTATTTCTTAAAAAGAGCAACATTAGTCTCCAGTGCCTCTGTAAGACTTCACAGAGTACTTTTGACTATGTGATATTTTTAAACTATTTTCTATTGTTTAGGGCTCATATGTTGATTTCCATTTATATTGCTATAAGTGTGTACTGTAATACATTCCAAGGTTCTTTCCTAAAATGATTATGAAAAACATAAACAACATTTACTGGGCACATAAATACTGTGTTTCAGACACTAATGTAGAAGTTTACTCATGTTCAGTTCTCATTCAGGTTTTACAACTACCTGGTGAGGTGGGTGTGACCATCGTTCCCATTTTGTAAGTGAGAAAGCAGAGGAAACTCAGCTGTAGAATATTAAACATGGGCCACAGCTGGCCAGGTCCACAGCTACTCCATACCATGACTCGAATGTTCAGTCCTACTGTCAGAGGGTTTCACTGTGGCTTGTATGTTTCTGTTCTCAACAACACTCAAGATCTCTCAAACTCTCCTCCCATTCCCACTCCTATATGTGCCTTTTTTGCTTAATCCCTCGGGTTCCATGTTCCTGGCTTTTGTACTGTGATTAGCTGGGGTACCTTGGGGACATACATGGATTATAACAACCTTAATTTCTTCCTGAGGCTTCTTTAAAATACAGTAAACGTTTTGAGACTTCTCACTTGCTGAAATTCCTTAGTAGAGCTTGTTGAATATCCTGTGTCTATTCCATTAACACTGCCTTTTCAAATCATATTTGTTTTGAAATTTAAAATATATTTTTTTTCACCCACCTCAAAACTTGTTTGAACATTTTAAATACTGTTATCTCTGTTGTTTAGGTAAATCACTGAATAATTTGCCTGTGATATCTCAAAGTGGATTAAATAAGAAAATAATTATTTTTCTGTTCTCAACTTTTTGTTATACATGTGAAGACAAACACGCAATGTCCATACTTTACAGAGGAGGAAAAAAGTCATTAAAAAGACTCTTATAAGAAAAATAAGCTCGCCTTTCTAATACATGAATATCTGAATTAAAATGACTGTTATGGCTAATCATAATAATCCCTACATTGTTAACTAGTTGATTATATTAGAAATGTGATACCACTAACTCTAACTTTTTCAGATAAAAGCCAGTTTTATCTGTAAGTCAAACTAGGGAAAATACATTGGATTTTTGTTAAGGCCCTGTATATCTGCTTGTTGTTTAATTCTATGCATTTGTCTATTGACTAGACTTTTTTCCCCCATTGCAGTTCTTAGTAGGTAGGAGCCAATGATAGTTTAAGCAGAAATTTTCATAATATTTTGTTATTATTCTTAGCAGAGACTAGAAACTCTAAACACTGCAAAATAATAATGCTTTAATTAAGACAAAGGTTCCTAGGCTAACTGATGGTGTTTAACCTTAACAACAAAATTATAAATAGAAACTAAATCAAATTCAGGTTCATGATTTTATAAATTGATCAGCCCTGCTCCAGACATTGATCTCTTCTGTTACTAAAACAAGGTATCAATCTCTTTTTAGTGAGAGTAATAAAGAAACAATTACACAATCTGATCATGTTTAATAAGTTCACAATACTGAATAAATTAAAGCAACCTACATGTTTTAAGTAAAGCAATGAATGAATAATGAATCTTCTGTCTGAAGTGACCCATTTTCTCATAAATTTGAATTGGAGTATTGCTGCATATGAGTAACTTCGTGGCATGTCTTCTCTAAAAATAGAAGATTAAAGACATAAACTGAAAATCCAAATAGAAAGAAATTAAGTCCATTAAAGAATAACTTACTAAAAATTTCTCATATACCAAGTTTATGTGCAGTGTACTCTAGTATAAACATATTGCATGTATTCATTAAACAGAAACACTTTCTATTTTCATAACAGCTAGTAAGGTATGCCAGCAGATTAAAGTCTTTACTATGTCTTATGTGAAGAGTAATTAGAATAAATGTGAGAGCAATAGATGATAGCCTGTCACTAGGGTTATTTGGATAGCATTTTCAAGGAAATTTGCACATACACTATTTATATTTCTGAACGGAAATTTATCCCAGAGAAAATTGTAATCTTCTGGACCACTTTTGCTTTCTTGTTTATATTTCTAATTTCTCTGATGATTTCTTTCTTCAAACTAACTTTTCTTAAGTTTGAGTTAGGGCCAGGTTATCATGGTCTTTCATGCCTATAGGCATCTCACTTTGACTTTACAGTTCAGTTCAGTCGCTCAGCTGTGTCCAACTCTTTGCAACCCCATGGACTGTAACACTTTACTTCCTTCCATAAAAAGAACATTTCCTCTTGGACTCTAGAGGAAGTCTGTTTCTTTTACTTCAGTGTAGTTCTCTGCTTCTAAGGGTGATTTACAGGGTTTACTCAAATGAAGAAATTGTGTATATAAAGATATTGTATTTATCTTATGTGGTGTGTGTGTGTGTATGTATATATATTTCCGTGGTGGGATGTTGTTTTATATATAGGAAATGTTACACTGATTAAATTTAATTTGACTTCCCTGATGGCTCAGATGGTAGTCTGCCTACATTGGGAAACCCAGGTTCGATCCCTGGGTTGGCAAGATCCCCTGGAGAAGGACATGGCAACCCACTCCAGTATTCTTGCCTGGAAAGTCCCAAGGACGGAGGGGCCTGGTAGGCTATAGTCCATGGGGTAGCAAAGAGTTGGACACGACTGAGCGACTTCCCTTTCTTTCATATAAATAAATGAAATTATATGAAGGAGATTCATATCTTGTATATGATACTACATTTTAGGAACATTAATATTTTCTCTGACTTAGAGCCAAAGGTAATTGTTAAGGCATGACAATTAAGTCCAATTAATTCACTCTCTCTCTCTCTCTTATTTTAAACATAACCTGAGTGTTGCTTTTTGGCTTTTCTTCTGTGCTGTACAGAAATTATAATGCTTTCCTAATTTAATATCTAAACTGTATTCTTTAAAGTTTCTCAGTTTAGAAAGGCCTTGAATGTCTCCAGATTATATGTCTTATGTATTTCCTCACCGTTTATTCTCATATTAGGGTTTATTAGTCACATTTATTTATCCTAGTATATTCATGGTGTTGTGCGACCATCACTATAATCTACGTTTAGAATATTTTCATCACCCCAGTAAGCAACCCCGTACCCACTAGCAGTCATTCTTCTTCCTTGCACCCATAGGCTTTGGACACTAATCATCTACTCTTGGTCTCTTTAAATTTGCCTATTATGCTTATTCCATTTAAATGGAAAAATACAATGTGTGGTCTTTTGTGATTACTTTCTTTTACTTAGCATAATGTTTTAAAAGATCATCTGTATTATAACATTTATTAGTACTTTGCTCTTTATTGTTGCTCAGTGATATTATATCAGCATGTAATTGTGCTCAGTCAGTCAGTCATGTCCGACTCTGCGACCCCATGGGCTGTAGCCCGCCAGGCTCCTCTATCCATGGGATTCTCCAGTCAAGAATACTGGAGTGAGTTACCACTTACTTCACCAGGGGATCTTCCTGACCCAGGGATCAAACCTGCGTCTCCTGCATTGGCGGGGAGATTCTTTAGCTCTGAAGCACTTGGGAAGCCCCAGGGCTTATCCTAAATCTGGATAATGCCATGCCCTCCGCCAGGGGATCTTTTCAACCCCAGGATCAAACCCAGGTCTCCCACAGTGCAGGCAGATTCTTTACTGTCTGAGCCACCGGGGAAGCCCATTATACCAGTATGCCATATTTCAAAAATCCTCTTATCAGTTGATGGACATTTAGGCCCTTTATACTCTTTGGCCATTATTATCCATGTACAGGTTTCTGTGTGTATGTGTGTGTGTTTATTTCTGTTGTTTGTGTAGCTAGAAGTAGAATTTCTGGGTTTTATGGAAACTCTGTGCCTCATGTTTGAAGAACTCAATTTCACCATGTTGTGTTCTGAGCCACAGCTATGTGTGGGGCTCCAATTCTCCACATCTGAAGCAACAATGTCTTTTATTTTATCCATTCTATAGGATAAAAAATGATATGTCATTGTAACTAATAGTGATGTTCAGAATCATATTTTGTGCATATTAGCATTTGCACATCTAGTTTAGAGAAACTTCAATTCATAATCTTTCACTGTTTAAAAATTGGGTGATTTTTCTTTCTGTTAGTGAGCTGTAAGCTGACAATGCTGAAAGAAGTGTGGAGAGTTGCATGTATGTGTTCTGTTCCTAATCTTAGAAGGAATTTTCTCTGTGTCTTTACCCTATTCAGAGTTTGTTGAACTTCTTGAATATATAGATTAATGCTTTTCAGCAAATGTGACAAATCTTAGCCATTATTTCTTTTTCGTGTGGTCCCTTTGTCTCTTTCCTTTTTGTCTGGTAGTCACATTATATGCACATTCGTGGCTAATATTGTCTCATATTTCTGAGTCTCTTTTAATTTTCTTTTCTTCCTCTTTTATTTGGATTATATAACCTTTATTGATGTATCTTACAGTTGAGTGATTCTTTCTCTACCACATCAGACCTGTTGTTTAGCTCGCTTAGTGAGCTTCACATTTCAGTTATTGTGCTTAAATTCACATTTAAAAAATTATCTCTTTTAAAATTATTTGCTTTTTAAGAACTAAATGTCTTCTTTAGTTCTCTGAACATGTTTATAATGGCTGCCTTGAAGTCTTTGTCTAGCTCCTTTCAGAAGCAGTTTCTACCACCTGCTCTTTTTTTCCCATGTACACATCACTCTTTAATGTTTCTTTGTATGTTTCATATGCTTTTGTTAAAAAAAAATACCTATTTTAGATAATATGTTGAAGTAAACTGGAGATAATGATATCCTTCCCTTCTCCCCACAGGTATTAATGCTGCTCTTGTTGTTTGCTTGGTTATTTATTTGTTCAGTGATTTGGCTGAAGCTAATTCTAAGAAGTCAAGTTCTTATAGTGTGCAGTCTCAAATATTCAGGCTTTTTTTTCTCATCGATGTTATTTTTCAGCCTGGCTACATAGCAGTCATTGCATTGCATGTGTGTGTAGTCATGTCTGATTCTTTGTGACCCCATGGACTGTAGCCCACCAGGCTCCTCTCTCCTGGGGATTTTCCAGGCAAGAATCCTAGAGTGGGTTGCCTTTTCCTACTTGGGGGGATCTTCCCCACTCAGGAATGGAACCGTGAGTCTTGCCTCTCCTGCGCTAGCAGGTATAGTCTTTACCACCATGCCACCTGGGAAGTCCATGACAATTGTCCCTGGGTTAAAAAAAAAAAAAAAAAGGCCACTTAGTGGTCAGTCTTCTCTTGTGGCTCAGATGGTAAAGAATCTGCCTGCAGTGCAGGAGACCCAGGTTCAATCCCTGAGTTGGGAAGATTCCTCTGGAGAAGGGAATGGCTACCCACTCCAGGATTCTTGCCTGGAGAATCCCATGGACAGAGAAGCCTGGCGAGCTGTAGCCCCTGGAGTCGCAAAGAGTTTGGCACGACGAGTGACTAACACTAGTGATCAAGGTTGTACGTAACTAGTCTTTGCCAGTTAGAATTTTAGCGTTTGCTATTCTGTTTGTGTGCGTATGTCTATCTTGCAGGCTACTACTTCAGTTCAAGGAATTTGTTTTTGACCCCTGCCACACTCAGCTAGGTACCAATTGGATTTTTCCTCTTCAACTGCTCAGAGAGACCTCATCCTTTGGCATATTCATGGCCTTCCTATCTTCCAGGGACCTATGTGATTTTATTTTCAAGTTGCTCCTTGGAGTTTCTTTTGGGTCAGAGTGGATTATTTAGCCAGGGTTTGATCAGAGATTGTACTTAGGCTCCTTGACAGGTGAGGCTTCCTCCATTTGTCAGCTGATCTTTGTGTGGCTTTGGGAATGTTTCCAAGTCAGCTCTACATCTGTTAATTTGGGCTTAATCACTTGATAATAGGATAGGCACAATTCATTTAATGCATGTGAATTGTACAATACAGTGTTCCAACAGCTACTATAAATACAGGAGATACACCTATCACAAGAAAGACAACTATCTTGCCCCTGCAGACCTTGCATTTTAGTGGAAGAAAAAGCCAACAGAGAGTTGATGTGAGGGATGAATTTTTAAGTTAGTTTACTAATGTAGGAAGTCTGTTGAAAAATTATCTTGAAATCAAACTTTCTTAAGAAATAATTCTCTCCATTTCTTCAGTTTCTATTAAAATGTCAAAACACAGGTCTGTCTCAAAAGATATTAAAAGAAATATCATAGATAAGACAATTTTTCTTTCCTTGTAATGCAGCATGTTTCTTAGCCCATGATGCTGTTTCACACAACATTCAAGTGACTTATTGTTGTTGTTTATTTGGTTTTAATAAGGAGATTGATTTGGTATTACCTTACACATTGGGAATTACTATTGGCTTATCTACATACTAGGTCAAGGCTTTATCCTTATGCTTCCTTAGAGTAAAGAAAAATATAGCAGGTGTATGTTCATGAAAACAAAGGCTGGTAGATGCATAGAAAAAGTAGCTAAGCAACTTTAAGTTCTTGTTACAGAGATCTATACAGCTATGGAGTGATCTGCCAGGCAAATTCAGTACAAACACATGAAGGGTCTAGGATTAGACTCCCCTAAAAACCTACTAAGTCTAGGTCAACAGTTGCTGGAAAAATGCTCTCATCTGGGACCCTGATCTTGCCTTTCTTTATCATCCATCTCCTAAATTTTACATCTATTACGAATATAAGAATTACATTTTCATGCTCTCCATGTATACTTCTCTGTAAGGAAGAAATAAAATGAGATCCAGGGAAAATTGAGGCAGTATCTGATGTTCTTGGCTATTTAGGTTTTGTAAGACCAAGCAGTTTTCCACACTTCCACTCATCACATCCTCGGAAGACTCAAAAGTAAATGGTTTCAGAACCCTCCCTTGCTTTTTAATTATGCTGGTTGCTCACAAGGACTTATAGTCAGATGAAGATAGATGTGATCCCAGTAGGCGTGCTTAATGTGCTCCAAGTGATTACTTAGATTCATAGGCATTCCTGAGGGCTTCTATAACAAATTATCACCTATTTAGCAGTTTAAAACAGCCCACATAAATTCTTCAATTCTTTCACAATTCTGGAGGCAAGAAATTCAAAATCGAGTTGTCTGGCAGATTTGGTTCTTCTTGGAGTCCCTGGAGGGAAGTCTGTTCCATGCTTCTCTCCTTGTTTCTGGTGGTGGCCAGCAATCCCTCATACTCATGGCTTGTAGTGTAACAGCTTCAGTCTCTGCCTGTGTCTCTCTGTGTCAGATCTTTCTCGCTTTTGTCTGTAAGAGGTGATAAAACCAGGTCAGTGGAACTCGGGCTCACCCTTGTTGTTGTATAGTTGCTGAGTTGTATCCAACTCTTACATGGACTGTAGCCCATCAGGTTCCTCTCTCTATGGGATTGCCCAGACAAGAATACTGAAGTGGGTTACCATTTCCTTCACCAGGGGATCTTCCTGACCCAGGGATCGAACCTGTGTCTCCTGCATTGGTGGGCAGATTCTTTACCTCTGAACCACTTGGGAAGCCCCAGGGCTCATCCTAAATCTAGCATCTCATCTTTAATTTATTTGTATCTGCGAGGATTCTTTTTCCAAATAAGTCTATATTCATAGATGAGTGAGGTTAGTATTTGGACATATCATTTGGGGAGGTCACAATTAATACACAGTGGTGTATTCTAATTTTCTTTTTGTATTATTAATGGAAAATCTGGAGCTGAAGAAGGGACCAAGTTAAGATTTGAGGATGTGACCTACCAAATGGATATGAAAGAGAAATACTAATGATTTTTCTTGATGGTGCATGGAAAGAATCCTGGATTCCAGCTATCCCAGAAATAAGTCATAGGAAAAACCTAGGTCTTCCTTACACTGATTCTTTTTGACCTGCTTGTTATTTCTTCCTTGTTTCCTTCCTCCCTCCTTCTTTCTCTTTCTCAGTCTCTGCTTCTCTCTCTCCTCTCTTTTGTTCGTTTCTATTACCTTGCTTCTCTTTTATTGTTATTTTTTAATGTTACATATGGCTTCATGAAAGTCACATTTTGTGATACATTCTAAGTGTCCTATGTTATATATGTGGGGCCATTCATGAATTCCTCCATTCTTCATCCATTAAATTGCTCTATTGTTTGATATATATTCTTCTTTGTCTTACACATTTTATTTCCTCCCATCATTTTTAAGGCTTAAAATATGAATGTCTTTCTTTTCTGTTTCATCAGCTTCATCTATTCATTCTTTTCTTCAGCATGCTCTAACTTCTCTCATCTTAATAATTAAATTATCTGGACTATACAGTTTTTCCCCATCTTGCTATTTCCCTTCACAAGTATTTTTTTTTAAATACTTTAAATACACCTTATTTTTTCTATTCCTGTGCCTCGTAATCATTCACTATTTCCTTGCAGTCTGTATTACTGTTCCCTCTGCTTGGTAAAGCTGCAAATACTAAAGCTACTACTGATATATTGCTTAATCCAATATGTGTTTTCTAGTCTTCATCTTACTGTACTTCATGAAACAGGATTTCAGTCAACGTTCTTTTTAAGCACTCTCCTTCCTCAGCTTCAACTGCGTTATAATCATCATAGTGTTATTTTCTTCTTTTTCTCCCTTATTTGCCTTTGTTGTCTTCTCTTCTATTTAACTTATGAAATGTTGGGATTCATCTCAGCTAGAACACAGTAATCTATATTCTTTGTCCTCTCTTCTCTATGTTAGTAATGTTTTCAACTCCTTCTGGCTTCCATGACAGTTATACACTGACAAGTATCACATCTATGGTTTCCAGCCAGTATCTCCTTCTACACTGTGAATGTGTATCAAACTACCCCCTTATAGCCTCTACTGGGACACTGAATTCATATTTCCCACATCTTTCTTTTTTTCTTCTCCAGTCTTTCTGCACTGCAATAAAAGTACCTCCACGAACCCAGTTGTGCCAGAAACCTGGAAGTCATAATTGGCATCTTCCTTTCACTTCTGACATTCAATTAATTGCCAAGTCTTACCATTATGTATTCTGAAATAAATTGTTGTTCTTTAGTTGTTCACTCATTTCCGACTCTTTGTGTCCTCATGGACTGCAGCACGCCAGCTTCCTGTCCTTCACCATCTCCCAGGGTTTGCTCAAACTCAGGTCCATCGAGTCGGTGATGCCATCCAACCATCTCATCCTGTCTCATCCCCTTCTGCTCCTGCCTTCAATCTTCCCCAGCATCAGGGTCTTCTCTTATGAGTTGGCTCCAGGTAGCCAAAGTATTGGAGCTTTAGCTTTAGCATCAATCCTTCCAATGAATAGTCAGAACTGATTAACTTTAGGATAGAATGGTTTGATCTCCTTGTAGTCCAAGGGACTGTCAAGAGTCTTCTCCAACACCACAGTTCAAAAGCATCAATTCTTCGGCACTCAGCTTTCTTTACAGTCCAACACTTACATCCATATATGACCACTGGAAAAACCATATCTTTGACTAGATGGACCTTTGTTGGCAAAGTAATGTCTCTGCTTTTTAATATGCTGTCTAGGTTGGTCATAACTTTTCTTTCAAGGAGCAAGTGTCTTTTAATTTCATGGCTGCAGTCACCATCTGCAGTGATTTTGGAGCCCCCCCACAAAAAAAGTCTGTCACTGTTTCCACTGTTTCCCCATCTATTTGCAGTGAAGTGATGAGACTGGACGCCATGATCTTAGTTTTTTGAATGTTGAGTTTTAAGCCAGCTTTTTCACTCTTCTCTTTCACTTTCATCAAGTGACTCTTCAGTTCCTCTTTGCTCTCTGCCATAAGAGTGGTGTCATCTGTATATCTAAGGTTATTGATATTGCTCCCGGCAATCTGGATTCCAGCTTGTGCTTCATCCAGCCTGAATTTCTCATGATGTACTTTGCATAAAAGTTAAATAAGCAGGGTGACAATGTGCAGCCTTGAAGTACTCCTTGCCTAATTTGGAACCAGTCCATTGTTCCATGTCCAGTTCTAGCTGTTGCTTCTTGACCTGCATACAGGTCTCTCAGGAGGAAGGTAAGGTATTCTGGTATTCCCATCTCTAAGAATGTTCCAGTTTGTTGTGATCTGTAGAGTCGAAGGCTTTAGTGTAGTCAATGAAACAAAAGTAGATGTTTTCCTGGAATTCTATTGCTTTTTCTATGATCCGACAGATGTTGGCAATTTGATCTCTGGTACCTCTGTCTTTGCTCAATCCAGTTTAAATATCTGATATTGGAGAATTTTGAGCATTAGTGTCTGAGATGAGTGCAATTGTGTAGTAGTTTGAACATCTATTGGCATTGCCTTTCTTTGGGACTGGAATGAAAACTGACCTTTTCTAGTCCTGTGGCCACTGCTGAGTTTTCCAAATTTTCTAGCATATTGAGAGCAGTACTTTAACAGCATCATCTTTTAGGATTTGAAATAGCTAGATGGAATTTCATCACCTCCACTAGTTTTGTTCGTAGTGATGTTTCTTAAGGCCCACTTGACTTCATGCTCCAGGATGTCTGGTTCTAGGTGAGTGATCACACCATTGTGGTTATCTGGGTCATGAAGATCTTTTTTGTGTGGTTCTTCTGTGTATTCTTACCACCTCTTCTTAATATGCTTCTGTTAATTCCATACAGTTTCTGTCCTTTATTGTGCCCATGTTTGCTTGAAATGTTCCCTTGGTATCTCTAATTATTTTGAAGAGATCTCTAGTCTTTCCCATTCTATTGCTTTCCTCTATTTCTTTGCATTGATTGGTTGGGAAGGCTTTCTTATTTCTCCTTGCTATTCTTTGGAACTCTGCATTCAGATGCTTTTATCTTTCATTTTCTCGTTTGCCTTTCACTTTTCTTTTCTGAGCTATTTGTAAGGTCTCCTCAGACAACCATGTTGCCTTTTTTGCATTTCCTTTTCTTGGGGATGATCTTGATCACTGCTGCTTGTACAATGTCACTAACCTCCGTCCGTAGTTTTTCAGGCACTCTGTCTATCAGATATAATCCCTTGGTTTTATTTGTTGCTTCCACGGTGTAATTGTAAGGGATTTGATTTAAGTCGTACCTAAATGGCGCAGTGGTTTTCCTTACTTTCTTTGATATAAGTGTGAATTTGGCAATAAGGAGTTCATGATCTGAGCTACAATCAGCTCCTGGTCTTGTTTTTGCTGACTGTATAGAGCTTCTCTATCTTTGGCTGCAAAGAATATAATTAATATGATTTCAATATTGACCATCTGGTAATGTTCGTGTGTAGAGTTGTCTCTTATGTTGTTGGAAGAGGGTGTTTGCTATGACCAGTGCATTCCCTTGGCTAAACTCTGTTAGCCTTTGCCCTGCTTCAATTTGTACTCCAAGGCTAAACTTGCCTGTTACTCCAGGTAAAACTTGACTTCCTACTTTTGCATTTGAGATTCAATCAAATCACTATCATTGCTGACAACGCATCAGTCCCAGCCCTTATCTTCTCTTTCTAGCACACTGCAGTAGCTGACTAAAGATATGTCAAGTGTTCCCTTACCATAACAGAAGGGTTTTCTTAGTCATATATGTTGTGTTTCATCATTTTTAATCTTAGATCTCTCTTTTTTCTCTCCCTAACTTGGCTTTTAGGTCTTTCATTAGGTTGAGTTGAGCTGCTTTATCAGCATAGTATCTGTCGCCACGACCTTGTTTACTGCCTGGTAGCTACATTGACCTTTTCTCTCCTGAAATGTGCTGTGTGTTTTCCTGCTTCAGGCACCTTTGCTTGTGTTCTTTGTTCACTCTGATACATTTATACCATCCACTCATTGACAGTAAACTCTATTTTAATCCTTTTAAGTCACTTCTTAAATAACCTTTACTCCAAAAGGCTATTCCTAAACACCTTTTGCTCACTACCCTTTTGGCCACCACCATCCAGTCTGGTTCTTTGTTATAAACTTTCATAGCATCTTATATTTTATATTCTTGGCTCTGATAAAAATTATTTTTGTGTAGTGGTGCATTACTTGCTATCTTCTAAACTATTTTAACTTAGTAAAGATCAGTATCATGATTGTGTATGTCCCCTCTGTGTACCCAGTGCTTGAAGAGTGTTTAGCATTTATTCATTAATTCATAGTGTATTTGTTGGCTGTTCCTCTCTTTGAAGAATTGTCAGAGTACACATGCTATTTTCTGAATAAATATTGGTAGAAGGACGTTTATCTAAATGAAGGTACAAATCTAAGATATACTATACCAAGAATGATCCGAATGAATGTAGTACACAGTTCATGTCATTCTAGAACTTAAAATTTAATTTGAAATGTAAGTATTCACAGAAAACTCTTGGCGATCAGTTATCCACGATATACCTTGGAGTGAAAGATCCAGTGCCAACTACATTCCCAGTGCTGAAACTGAGAGAAGTAGTCATTTCTTTCAATCCAGATCACTTCAGTATTAACCACATGAAAAATAAATAAATAAATTTGTGTTGACATATTTTAAGTGGATTATGTACATAGCAGGTAAGTACTGTGTTCTGAAAATATTGCTAAATTTTGCATCTGCTTATATATGGTTCTCTGTAACATTTTATACACAAAGCATTTGTTACTTTCAGGCATACAAATAATGTCATATCAATAAATAGTAAGCATGCCTAATTGGTTAGTACATTGTATGAAAGAAGCCATGGGCAAAGATTTGATCCCTTAAGCATGTCAGGTGGAGCTCCTTTAATTCATCATCACGGACTGAATATCCAAAATGGGTCACCTGCCCTAAAAATGTATGCCGGAGGTAACAATAGAGACTTGTGGCTTCAGCAACACGATTTGCTTTTACACAGTAAGTGTAGAACAGAGAGAACCACACATGAGCAAATGACTAGACAAAATGATCTGTGTAAATCCACCGTGAGTGTAGAAGGAATATCCTAAGATAAAAAAGTACTTCAAGCAGATAGTTTGGTACAGGAAGTGATCTCTAAGAAATAGAGCACTGTGTTGATCTAAAATATCTCAAGTGTATCAGTGAATAAAGGATATCTCTACTGCTAACTTGGGACCTATGATTCTCAACTCAAATAACTTACAGATTTTAAGAAGATCCATGAGTAATTTTACCTAATAGTTGAAATTATTGATTTTGTGAATAAGAGTGATGCATGTAATTGTGAATGTGTGTGGGCAGGGGGTGATATTGGGCCAATTAAAATACAACTTAGGAAATAGCATTTTTTAGTTTAGTAGGTAATTCTGAAATATTTCTATAACTCTACCCCTCAGACTAGGAGCTGTAGTGTCCATACTGGACTCAGTAGCCAGAGGCCACAGGTGAATATTTAAGATTGCAGTTGAATAAATTGAAAATAAACCCATTAAAATTCAATTCTGTTTCAGTAGCCCCATTGTTCAGTGACTACCTATGTCTAGAGGCTACAGTGTTCGCACAGCTATAGAACGTTCCCATCTTCACTGAAATTTCTGTTGAACTGCACTGCCTTAGAGATTATTAATGTAAAATAATTACATGCCTCTCATGAAATCCTCAGTCTTATCATATAAACAGCTTTGATTTACATAAAATATCTGACTGAAAAGATTCCAGGAAGTATAAAGCCACACATGTAATTCAAATATTTTTTTCAAATACATTTAAGCATTAACAGTGCTCATAACATAGAAAAGCAAATTAAAATTTGCATTCTCAAACCTCATTTTAACCTAATAATAGATTTCACACTGTTAATTAAAAGTCAGTCCTTGGAGAAGCAATGCCTGTGATTGATTGTAGATTTATCATCTTTCCAATAAGGATACTTTCTTTGGCTCCTTGAAATCATCTATAAAACAAACCTCTGTTCTATTTTCCATTTTAATTTTCAGTGAGGAAATGCTGAAGTTTGGATACTTAAGGTTTTACCCTTTGTTGTATTTTTCATCTGCTCAGTGCATACTGATATAGCTTTGGGCTCACAGTTCACCAAACATAAGGCTTCATGCATTTTATAACTCTTTTTGTAAAAAAATTATTATCACAGATACATAAAAGGTTACTCTAAGGGAATTTAAAATATCAGAAATAAAATGAATATATATATATATATATATATGAATTTATTTCATGAATAAACTTGTAACCATTCTAAAGTGTAATATGCACATATACACATACATACCTCCCCTTTCATTCAAGTGGTTTTGTGTCTATAAACTGGCTTAATCTGGTAGTGATTAAAGAAACAGTTCTCTTTTGGTGATTTACGTTAGGCTTCTGTTCATGAAACCTAGAACTCTTCTACTTAGACAAGTCAGAATTTAGTAGCCTTCTTCTCTTTAGCAATACCATGATCAACCAGCCAGCATTACAGATCTCTGTGAGCCAAATTATTTTGATCATTGCTTTGACTTCATTGTCCATTTTGGTAGCCACGCCCACCATTCTGCCACTGGCCACCCCTGGCCATTCCAGGATCCTGCTGTCTCCACTGCATTTAGCATTCCCCTTCAATGATAGCAGTTCCACTGGAATTTCTGACCTACAGAAAAGAGCGACGATAGAGCTTTTCAGAGATGCTGAGACTCCCCTCATAACATGACTGTTATTTCTTACAGTCATGGTGAAGCTGAGTCCTCTGGATCCTCCCAGGATGGATAAGCAGGTCTTAAAAATATGCTATAATGTATCAGCTTCCATCACCCTTTGGAAACATTCTTATACCAGGACAGTTGTAGCATTTCAGCTTCATTAAGTTTCAGCCATTTTGGGTCCGTGCTCCAGTCAACCAACCAAACTACTTTTAGCCCTTACTAATTTCTTGAGCTAAAACATTAAATCTATAATTTCTGCTTAGTGGGCCCACACCAATAAATTAAAGTTTGGTCATTAAAGTTTCTTTAGGCAAAACAGGGCCAATAAATTTATGTAGAGGTATAAAGGCAGCTTCTTGTTCAGTCGCTTAATCATGTCCAACTCTTTGTGAGCCCATGGACTGCAGAACACGAGACTGTCAGTGGGATTCTTCAGGCAGGAATACTGGAGTGGGCAGCCATTCCTTTCTCCAGGGGATCTTCCTGACCCAGAGATTGAACCCAAGTCTCCTGCATTGCAGGTGGATTCTTTACTATCTGAGGCACCAGGGAATCCTTCAAATAGAAGACTCTTATAAAAACCCCTTTGAATTTATTCAAGTTGCATTTTCATAGTAAATTTAAAATCATCTTTCTAATTTAAAAAGTCTTGCAAAGATGAGGAAGGAAATGGCAACCCCACTTCAGTATTCTTGCCTGGGAGACCTCGTGGACAGAGAATCCTGGCAGGCTATAGTCCATGGGGTCCCAAGAGAGTAGGACACAATTTAGCAACTGAAACAGCAGAAATGACTTTGGGTAGTGTAGACATTATAACAGTATTAATTCTTCTGATTCACGAACATGAGATCTTTCTATTTGTGTCTTCTTCAATTTATTTCAACAAAGACTTTAATTTTCATTGTATAGATCTATCACTTGCTTGGTTAAATTTTTTTCCTTGGCATTTTATTGTTCTGATGCTATTGTGAATGGAATAGTTCTCCTATTTCTTTTTCAGATATTTCATTGTTTGTGTATATTAATAGAAATACAACGGACTTTTTTATGTTGATTTTATATCCTTCCACTTTTCTGAATTTATTAGTTCCAACAGCTTTTTAGTTGAGTCTGTAAGATTTTTTGGTGTATAAAATAATGTCATCTTCAAATAAAGACAATTTAACATTTTTCTTTCTGCAAAAAAATTTTGCAAAGATTCTTAGTGGTATTTCAATGAAAAAATAGATCAATTTAGAGAAATTTGACATTTTAGTGATACTGAGTCATCTGAACCCTCAACATGACGTATCTCTCAATTTATTCAAACTTTAACTTCTTACAGAAATATTTGTAATCTGTACTTTACATTCTTGCACATATTTCATTTAATGTATCCTCAAGTATTTCTTAATTTTTGATCAGTTACAGTGTTCTTGATTTTTTTTAATTTCAGTTTCTAAGTTTCATTGTGTTCATAGAAATAGACTTTTAAAAATAATATTGAACCTCTGTGTGGAGACATTGTTGAATTCACTAATTGAATAGATTTTATTTAGTTTCCATAGGCTTTTTTAACATGAATAATCATGTTATCTATAAATAAAATTACATGTATACATGTATATATACATATATTTTTTTCTAGTTTGCGTAAGTTTAATTTCTTTTTACGCTGGCTAGACCTTTCAAAGAAATGTATAAAATGGACATCTTTGCTTTTTTCCAATTTTAGGGGACAAACATTCAGTCTTTTACCAGGAAGTATATTTGCTATAATATGTTTGTAGATACTTTCTATCAAGTTGAGGACTTTCCCTTTTATTCCATAGAAGGTTTGACTTAATCTTTTCCACATGCTCTTCTGCAGGTAGAAAGATAATTGTGTATATTTTGTCTGTTGTGTTAGCTACCTTATGGTTAATTACATTTGCTTGATATTTGAGTGGTAGAATAGCTTTCACTTGTGGAATAACCCAAGTCGCTCATAATGTATTTTCTTTCTTTTTTTTTTTTTTTGTATTGTTAGATTTAGTATCATTTGGCTAAAAATGTTTGTGTCTATGCTCATGAGGGATATTGTGTGATTCTATTTTCAATTTAGTATTTTAGTCTGTTTTTAATATTACAGTGATGTTAGCTCCAAATAATTAACTGAAAAATGTTTCCTTCAGTTCTATTTTCTGGCAGACTCTGTGTAGAATGGGTATTTTTCTTCTCCAAATGTTGGTAGAATTCCCCAGTAATACCATTTTAGGAAGTTTTATGAACAAGCATTTAATTAATTTGTGTTGTGTGTGTGTGTTCGTAAAGAATCTGCATACTAATTCAGGAGATGCAAGAGATGTGTGTTCAGTCACTGGTATGGGGAGATCCACTGGAGTAGGAAATAGCAACATGCTCCAGTATTCTTTGTTGGGAAAAATTCCATGGACAGAGGAGCCTGATGGGCTACAGTCTATGGGGTTGCAAAGAGTCAGACATGACTAAGCATGCATACACAGGTGTGTATATATGTATTCTTATTATCTCACTCTTCTTGAGGAATTTTGATACTTCTTCCTAAGTATTTTTTCCATTTCATCTAAGTTACCAAGCTTATTGGCACAAGTCCTCTTATTAGCCTTTTGATGTCTTTAAGATCAATAATGATGCCCCCTTATATTATTTGTGTGTTTTTCCCTTTTTTTCTGATGATTCTGGTTACAATTTTGTTGATTATTGCCGTCTTCAGACTAGCTTTGGATTCCACTTTTCCCTATTGATTTTATATTTTTAATTTCATTTGACATTTTATCCTTATTTTTTTTCATCTTTAAATGAAATGTTTTAAGGACTGCAAAGGAAAACCTAAAAATTGTTGTTACTCTCAGATGATATTAATGTAAATATGATATGATTGTGAAAGCCAAAGATCAAAAAGAACATACAGTTTGATCATTAAAAGAAACTTATGAGAGTTAAAGGTAAGACTAACATACAAACTTTAGTTATAGTTTGCATATCAACCACAAAAATAAAATTGCAATTAATAAATAAACTTTATGCAGCAACCAAAAAAATGAGGTACATAAGAAAACTTCCAGCAAAAAGATGTGCATGAACTTTATGCTGAAAATATTTAAAGATACTGAAGTTTATTAAATAATACTACATTAATGGAGATCCATAAAATCTTCATGGCTAGTTGGAAAAAATACTTTAAAAACATTTTTACCTATCAATACATTTTTCATTGATATAATGCCTTTCCAATCAAAGTTTTCACCAAAAATATGATAGTTTTTCTTAAAAGTTAGAAATATGATTCTAAATTTTACAAGAAAAATTAAAAAATATAAAAAATAGCCCAGAAAATTATGAAAAAGAACTCTTTTTAAACTTTTGCCCAATAAATATTTGAAATATATTTTCATTTTCTCTCCAATACATTTTCTTATTCATTAACTTTAGTGTCAATTATATAAAATATATATACATACCATATATGATTACACATATCTCTGTATACACTTATGGTCATACACAGGTGGCGCAGTGGTAAAGAATCTGCCTGCCAGTGCAGGAGACACAAGCGACCTGGGTTTGATCCCTTGATCGGAAAAATCCCCTGGTGTAGGAAATGGCAATTCACTCCAGTATTCTTGCCTGGGAAATCCCATTGTCAGAGAAGCCTGGCAGGCTGTCGCCCATGGTTGCAGAGAGTCAGGTGCGACTGAGCACACACACATACATTTAGCAATATGCATTTAAGTTTCTTCATTTTGTGGCTTGATATTTCATTTCTTTCTAGTCACTGAAAATGTTCTGTCAACTATGTGGATATACCACTGTTTATTGATCCATTCACTTATCCAGAAGGTTATCTGGACTGCTTCCAAGTTTTTCAGTTATGAATGAACTGTTATAAGCATTTGTTTGCAGTCTTTTATAAGGACACAAGTTTTCAACTTGTTTGGATAAATACCAAGGAGAGCGATTGTACAATATTGGCTTCATAAGAAATGGACAAATTGTCTTTTAAAGTGGTTGTACCGTTTGGTATTCCACCTGTGATGAATGAATTTCTGTAGTTCCATATTCTCACCAGCGTTTGGTCTTGTCAGTGTTCTGCATTTTCCTTATTCTAATAGGTGTGTACTGTGCTAAGTCACTTCCGTTGTGTTCAACAATTTGCGACATTGTGGACCATAGCCCACCAGGCTGCTCTGTCCATGGGATTCTCCAGGCAAGAACATTGGAGTAGGTTGCTGTGCCCTCCTCCAGGGGATCTTCCTGACTCAGGGATAGAACCCTCGTCTCTTAGGTCTCCTGAATTAGCAGGTGAGTGTAATGGTATACCATTGCTGTTTTACTTTGCAGTTCTCTAATGACACACGATATTAGTCATCTGTGCATCTTTTTAATTGAGGTGTCTTTTAAGATCTGTTGCTCATTTTTAAAATTATTGAGTTTTCTTTCATATTTTGATACACAACACTTCATCAGATGTATCTTTTTTAGTGTTTTCTCCCAGTCTCTGGCTTATCCTTTCTTTCTCTTATTAGTATCTTTTGCAGAGCTGAAGTTTTTAAATTTGTGGAGTTCCACTTATCAAATTTTTTCTTTCATGGAGTGTGCTTTGGGTGTTATATCTAAAAACTCATTGCCGAACCCATGTTCACCTAGATCTCTTATGTTATCTTCCTAAAATTTTATGGGTTTGTCTTTTCATTTTAGGTCTGTGACCCACTTTGAGATAAACTTTAATTTTGTGAAAGGTGAAAGTTCTGTATCTAGATTCTTTAGATTCTTTTTTTTAAGCATGTTGATATCTATTATTTTAGCACCATTTGTTCTGTGTATCTATAAATACACATTTTTGTAAAAATAGCTATTATTTTAATACTTCCAAATAGTGAATAGTTTTATTTGTTCAAAGCAATAACATCAAATTGTCTCACCAAGCACATTTCTCATGGCATAATGTTTTGCCAACATTAAGATATGTTATCATATCAAAAAAGACTCTTATTTAAGTAATTAAAACTGTAAAAGGGTTTAATCTGTGAACTTAAGTGACTTTCATGTTGTGAAAATGTTAGGTTCTGTATTTCAAATTATGCTTCTTAGCTAGTAGTGTTTTTTTGGGGAAGGGAGGACTTTGCTTTTGTTAAGAATTAAGTTACATCTAACATATGGAGTTGAAATACACTGAACATTTTTCCCTAAACTGGGTACATTGCAGGGCATGTTAATTTATAGAGTTGTATGGGAAGTATCACTTAAAATACCACCTTTTATTTAGTTATGCCAGGAAATAAAATAATTCTTTCCCCAAACTTTATTATTCCAACTAGTGGACTGAAATGATTGCTTCTATCTCTTGGGTCCAATAAAACAATTTAGTTCTTTAATTGGTCCTGTTCCATTTGAAGACCCTGCATTTTGGGGATAATTATTTTTTTGTTTACTTAGTAATAATAATTTTTTTTGCATTAGTTGTATACTACCTGCTGAGTCATCAGCACAGAAACCAGAGGTTAATTTCCTTCCTACTAAATGAAGCAGATAATCAGCCATTGGAGGATGGCTCCTATTCAGTAAATAAGTCTGGACAAGCTGAGGGATAGCCCAGTGCATCACTCAGGACTGTTCATGCCATCTGCTCACAAATTAAATCAAAGTAAGGATTTAATTTGTTACATTTCAAAAGCTGTACTGACAAACCCATATGGACATTTTAAATGTCAATAGATAACTGAAACACTTTACTAATATTCCATTGAGTCATGGGTTATGGTTTTCATAAACTTCCTCTCCTGCAACCAACATGTGGAGGGTATTTTTGACCAGATGCACAGCTCATGACTGTCAAAGCAGATGCTTCTCACAGCATTACACAAAGGAAGATTTTAAAATCTAAGAAGTCATTTCAATTTTATGGCATAAAATTATATCATTTTTATTGAAAACAAGTTATATAGATGACTTGAGATTGTGCTGAACTTTCTAAGAAACTGTATTTATGAAATATTCTTTTTTCCTTTAAGAAAATATGTGTCATGGGGAGAACTAGTATATTTCAGAGTTATCTCCTACTGTGTAAGGAAAACACATCAGACAATAGAGAGACAAAGAGCTAATAACTCATTTTCCTGAGGAGAAGTACTCAGTGGATGGGTTTTAGGAAACATGGCTATACAAAGGTTAGCTTCTGTTTGTCTAGGATTAAAAATAAATGTACATCAGTGTGCATGAGTATATTTGAGACAAATTATGTAACACATTGGTAAAGGTTCTGCTTGATTCAAGTCCTTGAGAAGGGAGACATTAATATAAAATATGTCTCTATATGAAAAGATGTTGGCAACAATGAATGTGATATCTCGTGAGATATATTCTTTATTCTTTCTTTAGAATATCATTAGTTCCCCCACCTCTTTTTTTTTTTTGGTAACTTTACTGGGTATATGTACTCAAGATACATAATCATTTATTCTTTTTGCCTTTATTATAATTAAACAGAAATGCATCTGCCAAGACTATTTCATGTAAAGCATCTCTTGCAAGATATACTTACATGTATAATGAGGGCAAGTGATACCTACAGACATGTTTACAGAGTAGTTTCAATGAATGAATAATCTTGCATATCAAACAATCTCTCTCTCTCTCTTTTTTTTCTTTTGGCTGCATCATGTAGCTTGCACGATCTCAGTTCCCCAACCAGGGATTGAACCCGGGCAACAGCAGTGAAAGTGCTTAATCCTAACCACTAGACCACCAGGCAGTTCCATCACACAACCTCTTTTAAATACATCATCTTAGACTTTTTAAAAATAAAGTATAAACTATATTATTTGTGTCTAATACCATTAAACCCTATTTTTCTTGCTTAGTAATGACGTTGATCTAGAAAGAACATCCAGTATTTCTATTTTATAGATGACTCAACTGAACCTCAGAAAATTTTCTTGACTTGCTCTTAGTAGTATCTTTTTGGCTTTGAATCTTAATTTTTTTCTTTTTTTTTTACTTATTCTCATAAGTGAAACAATAGATGTCTTGGCATATGTGGACTTTAATAAATTTAGTAGCATGGTGTGGTTTTTCTATGAATCATGTTAAGACACTGCTAAAAGAGACCTGTATTTTCAACCTAAAATCTGTCTCTATTTTAAAATGTCTTTTAATAAAGACAATGGTACTTTTTTAAATTTCAGAATAAAAGAATGATTTCATTTTCAATTCTAATATCCACCACTATCACCTCTTGTGGATGGTGGAAGGACCATGTCTACCTTGAGTCAGTATCAGCAAATTTATGATATAAAGTTGAAGGAATTAATCTCTTAATCATTAATCTAAAAACACTAGAGGAAATTAAGAATATTGTACTTCTTTATCAACCTTTTATGCATTTGTTAGCTTTTTATTTTTTAAATCATAGGGGAATTTAGAACTGCAGGAATAGTTAGTACCTAGTACCAACTTGCCAGTATTCAGGAGTAGTTGGTGTCTAGTACCAGTTTGCTAGTATTAGATCAGTTTAACATGTAGGTTAAACTTCAGTTAACCAGACTGAAATGAGAAATAGGCTAAGCAAGAGGATAAGGAAAAACTAAGGCAATCTATGGAACTCACTTAAGGTCAAAGCCAGCAAGCAGAGTTCAGATTTGAGGCAGAAAATGAGGTTAAACCCAAGAAGCCAGGCACCGGATAAGCCTGATGTTTTTACTTTGTAGGACTGGAGCAAATCTTCCTTCCACTCATTGTTTTAAATAATGACAATGTAATATAGAAGTGTAAAATAACATTTCAGTAATTCCATTTCATAAAGATTGAGAGGATTAGAAATCATGACAGTTGTAGGTAAGCAAAGAAACAATTTTCAAGAACCAACAATTCACTGGCTGTCTGGGCTTGCCCTGTAGAAGTATTCCAGAAACAATGATCTGATTGGATGTGGCTTTTTTTTTTTTTTTTTTCCCTCCAGATCTTTCATTTAGTCGCTGCAGAAGGATTGACTACTAATATTTAAATTCTGTACTTGATTTATTAACATTTTTTAAGCCTTAGCTTTGTAGTATAGACTGTCAGTCACAATATAGTAGCCAATGAAGATAAATGTCAATGATACTAATATGATATCAGTGAAATTTACAGGATTTTTCACTTGGAGGATAAAGTACCCAAGGCAATTTATACCTTTTCCTTCCTCGTGTACTCTTGTTTTTAACTATCTATGGAGCCTTAGGGGCAGCCAAGAAAGATTTATTCCTGTAATTTTCTTCAAACTGTTCATATATCTTTCTTAAGCCATAACAAGAGCCTACACTGCAGTTGGCTTTATGAACAAAGCCATATTCTTGTCATGCTACATTTTATTGTTAATATATAAAACTTTAATGAAGATATATCATATTTTTTTCCTGCTAGACTACTAGATTTAATAGTTTGTATTGTATTTTTTGTGGAGTCATGTTTCGTCTGATTACTTTTTGATATCGTGTCCTCAAGGTGCCATTCAAATGTAGGAGGCGAATCTTCCAGCAAACAAAAGCCCAGGACCAGATGGCTTCACAGCTGAATTCTACCAAAAATTTAGAGAAGAGCTAACACCTATCTTACTCAAACTCTTCCAGAAAATTGCAGATGAAGGTAAGCTTCCAAACTCATTCTATGAGGCCACCATCACCCTAATTCCAAAACCAGACAAAGATGCCACAAAAAAAGAAAACTACAGGCCAATATCACTGATGAACATAGATGCAAAAATCCTTAACAAAATTCTAGCAAACAGAATCCAACAACATATTGAAAAAATCATACACCATGACCAAGTGGGCTTTATCCCAGGAATGCAAGGATTCTTTAATATCTGCAAATCAATCAATGTAATACACCACATTAACAAATTGAAAGATAAAAACCATATGATTATCTCAATAGATGCAGAGAAAGCCTTTGACAAAATTCAACACTCATTTATGATTAAAACTCTCCAAAAAGCAGGAATAGAAGGAACATACCTCAACATAATAAAAGCTATATATTACAAACCCACAGCAAGCATCACCCTCAATGGTGAAAAAATGAAAGCATTTCCCCTGAAATCAGGAACAAGACAAGGGTGCCCACTCTCACCACTACTATTCAACATAGTGTTGGAAGTTCTGGACACAGCAATCAGAGCAGAAAAAGAAGTAAAAGGAATCCAGATAGGAAAAGAAGAAGTGAAACTCTCGCTGTTTGCAGATGACATGATCCTCTACATAGAAAACCCTAAAGACTCTACCAGAAAATTACTAGAGCTAATCAATGAATATAGTAAAGTTGCAGGATATAAAATTAACACACAGAAATCCCTTGCATTCCTATATACTAACAATGAAAAAACAGAAAGAGAAATCAAGGAAACAATACCATTCACCATTGCAACAAAAAGAATAAAATACTTAGGAGTATATCTACCTAAAGAAACAAAAGACCTATACATAGAAAACTATAAAACACTGATGAAAGAAATCAAAGAGGACACAAACAGATGGAGAAATATACCGTGTTCATGGATTGGAAGAATCAATATTGTCAAAATGGCTATTCTACCCAAAGCAGTCTATAGATTCAATGCAATCCCTATCAAGCTACCAACGGTATTTTTCACAGAACTAGAACAAATAATTTCACAATTTGTATGGAAATACAAAAAACCTCGAATAGCCAAAGTAATCTTGAGAAAGAAGAATGGAACTGGAGGAATCAACCTGCCTGACTTCAGACTCTACTACAAAGCCACAGTCATCAAGACAGTATGGTACTGGCACAAAGACAGAAATATAGATCAATGGAACAGAATAGAAAGCCCAGAGATAAATCCACGAACCTATGGACACCTTTTCTTTGACAAAGGAGGCAAGTATATACAATGGAAAAAAGACAACCTCTTTAACAAGTGGTGCTGGGAAAACTGGTCAGCCACTTGTAAAAGAATGAAACTAGAACACTTTCTAACACCATACACAAAAATAAACTCAAAATGGATTAAAGATCTAAATGTAAGACCAGAAACTATAAAACTCCCAGAGGAGAACATAGGCAAAACACTCTCCGACATAAATCACAGCAAGATCCTCTATGACCCACCTCCCAGAATATTGGAAATAAAAGCAAAACTAAACAAATGGGACCTAATGAAACTTAAAAGCTTTTGCACTACAAAGGAAACTATAAGTAAGGTGAAAAGACAGCCCTCAGATTGGGAGAAAATAATAGCAAATGAAGCAACAGACAAAGGATTAATCTCAAAAATATACAAGCAACTCCTGCAGCTCAATTCCAGAAAAATAAATGACCCAATCAAAAAATGGGCCAAAGAACTAAACAGACATTTCTCCAAAGAAGACATACAGATGGCTAACAAACACATGAAAAGATGCTCAACATCACTCATTATTAGGGAAATGCAAATCAAAACCACAATGAGGTACCATTACACGCCAGTCAGGATGGCTGCTATCCAAAAGTCTACAAGCAATAAATGCTGGAGAGGGTGTGGAGAAAAGGGAACCCTCTTACACTGTTGGTGGGAATGCAAACTAGTACAGCCGCTATGGAAAACAGTGTGGAGATTTCTTAAAAAACTGGAAATAGAACTGCCATATGACCCAGCAATCCCACTTCTGGGCATACACACTGAGGAAACCAGATCTGAAAGAGACACGTGCACCCCAATGTTCATCGCAGCACTGTTTATAATAGCCAGGACATGGAAGCAACCTAGATGCCCATCAGCAGATGAATGGATAAGGAAGCTGTGGTACATATACACCATGGAATATTACTCAGCCATTAAAAAGAATTCATTTGAACCAGTCCTAATGAGATGGATGAAGCTGGAGCCCCTTATACAGAGTGAAGTAAGCCAGAAAGATAAAGAACACTACAGCATACTAACACATATATATGGAATTTAGAAAGATGGTAACGATAACCCTATATGCAAAACAGAAAAAGAGACACAGAAATACAGAACAGACTTTTGAACTCTGTGGGAGAAGGCAAGGGTGGGATGTTTTGAGAGGAATCGGGTGGAGAGGGAGGTGGGAGCGGGGATTGGGATGGGGAAGACGTGTAAATCCATGGCTGATTCATATCAATGTATGACAAAACCCACTGGGAAAAAAAAAAAAATAAAGTGTGAAAAAAGAAAAAAAAAAAAAAAAAAACTCTGAACTCAAGGACTGAGAGGGTGTCCTTGGTTGGAAATCCTCCGTGTGTCTCATCACACATCAGTGCTGGAAGACAATGCATGCTGACTCCACAGAGGACAAGAGATGCTTGCATTCAGTCCTTCTCCTGGGCCCTGACTTAGATGCTTCTTCCTTTGGTGGATTTTAACCTGTATCTTTTTCCTGTAATAAATCATGACTCTCAGTAAAAAAAAAAAAAAAACAAAAACAAATGTAGGAGGCGGCCTTCAATCTGGAAGCAACAGACAGGACCTGCTAACATCATATTTTAATCATCCTTTTAATCTTTATTAAGTATTCACACCAAACTTCACCTATAATGGCAATATTAAACTACTGTATTTCAATATAAAATATATTTTTGGAAATGTCATCAAAAATGATTAGAAAATTTTATAATTTAATGTTTTATATGAAAAGTATAAAGTATACTTGAGTTTAAAAATTATAGAAATAAACTCATAGATATATGAATTTAGAAATACGTGACATGATTATATATGGTTTTACAGTATTTTTTTGTATTTAAAATTTTCCACACTGTACATATATCATTATACTTACACACAGAAAATCTATTATATAAAATAACAATAGCATTTTCACTTAAAAACCAGAATTTTGCTATAAAAATTGGTCTGTAATTTTTATGCTTATGAATAGGTTTGCAAATCAATTGCACAATATTTCATTCTATGTTTAGAGGTGTTACTGGCTCTAAAGATAGAGAAAGCACCTATGTGACTTCATTATATTATTTTTGACAGATAGTGTATTGTTCTGGTAACTATGAAATTACCTCGTAGGATGTGACTTCCCCCCTCTCTAGATTATAATTCTCTTGAATCCAAAGAGTCTATAATATGGCACTCCAAACATATTTCCCCAAAGCTCTTAACACTCCTGATTTATTGTCCTAAATAGGCATTCACTATCTGGGTAACATTGGGTAAATTACTTAATCCCATACTGATCTGACATATTGACACAGTTGAGTGGGACAGTATAAACAAACATTATACATAAAGCACAGACAGTGTTTGGCACATATTAAGAATTCAAATCATTATAGCCATCAAGATTGTTTAGCAACGTATAACTTTATGGTTATTTTAAAATTTTTTTTACTGAGATATAATTGACATAATCATCAGTCCAGTTCAGTTCAGTTGTTCAGTTCTGTCTGACACTTGGCGACCCCATGAACCACAGCATGCCAGGCTTCCCTGTCCATTACCAACTCCTGGAGTCTACCCAAACCCATGTCCACTGAGTCGGTGATGCCATCCAACCATTTTATCCTCTGTTGTCCCCTTCTCCTGCTGCCCTCAATCTTTTCCACCATCAGGGTCTTTTCCAATGAGTCAGCTCTTCACATGAGGTGGCCAAAGTATTGGAGTTTCAGCTTCAGCATCAGTCCTTCCAGTGAACACCCAGGACTGACCTCCTTTAGGATGGACTGGTTTGATCTCCTTGCAGTCCAAAGGACTCTCAAGAGTCTTCTCCAACATCACAGTTCCAAAGCATCAATTCTTCTATGCTCAGCTTTCTTTATAGTCTAACTCTCACATCCATACGTGACCACTGGAAAAACCATAGCCTTGATTATATGGGCCTCTGTTGGCAATGTAATGTCTCTGCTTTTTAATATACTGTCTAGGTTGGTCATAACTTTCTTTCCAAGGAGTAAGTGTCTTTTAATTTCGTGGCTGCAATCACCATCTGCAGTGATTTTGGAGCCCAGAAAAATAAAGTCAGCCACTGTTTCCACTGTTTCCCCGTCTATTTGCCATGAAGTGATGGGACTGAATGCCATGATCTTAGTTTTCTGAATGTTAAGCTCTAAGCCAACTTTTTCACTCTCTTCTTTCACTTGCATCAAGAGGTTCTTTACTTCTTCTTCACTTTCTGCCATAAGGGTGGTGTCATCTGCATACCTGAGGTTATTGATATTTCTCCCGGCAATCTTGATTCCAGCTTGTGCTTAATCCAGCCCAGCGTTTCTCATGATGTACTCTGCACATAAGTTAAATAAGCAGGGTGACATTATACGGCCTTGATGTACTCCTTTTCCTATTTGGAACCAGTCTGTTGTTCCATGTCCAGTTCTAACTGTTGCTTCATGACCTGCATACAGGTTTCTCAAGAGGCAGGTCAGGTGGTCTGGTATTCCCATCTCTTTAATAATTTTCCATATAATCATCAGAGAAATGCAAATCAAAAGTACATCACACATGTCAGTATGACTAGCATCAGAGACTATAAGGACTTCCCTGGTGGTCCAGTGGCTAAGACTTCCTCCAAAATCAAGGCGCCTGGATTTGACCCCTGGTTAGGGATCAGCTAAGAGTTCATATGTCACAACAAACATCAAAGATCCTGTGGACTGCAACTAAGTCCCAGCGCAGCCAAATAAATACATATTTTTAAAAAGACTACAAATAACAAATGTTGGTGAAGAGATGGGGAAAAATGAATCCTTGTCCACTTAGTGGGAATGTAAATTGGTACAGTCATTGTGGAAAACAGTATGGAGGCTTTTCAAAACAAAGAATAGAACTACCATATGATCCAGCAATTCCGCTTCTGGGTATGTATCTGAAGGCACTAATTCAAAAAGATGCATGTACCCCAGTGTTTATAACAGCATTACAATAGCCAAGATACGGAAGCATCTTAAGTGGCCATTGACAGATGAATGAATAAAAATGTGGTGTATATATGCATCTTTTGAAATGTAGTATTAGGGAAGACTCTTGAGAGTCCCTAGGACTGCAAGGAGATCCAACCAGTCCATCCTAAAGGAAATCAGTCCTGAGTAGTCTGATTGGAAGGACTGATGCTGAAGCTGAAACTCCAGTACTTTGGCCACCTGATGTGAGGAACTGACTCATTTGAAAAGACCCTGATGCTGGCAAAGATTGAAGGCAGGAGGAGAAGGGGACAACAAAGGATGAGATGGTTGAATGGCATCATCGACTCGATGGACAAAAGTTTGAGCAAGCTACGAGAGTTGGTGATGGACAGGGAAGCCTGGCGTGCTGAGTTCAGTCGTGTCCAACTCTTTGTGACCCATGAACTATATAGTCTGTGGAATTCTCCAGGCCAGAATACTGGAGTGGGTAGCCTTTCCCTTCTCCAGGGTATCTTCCCAAACTATGGCTTGAACCCAGGGATCCCAACCAGGGACCGATTCCAACCCAAGGATTGAATACATGTATGTATGTATGTATGTATACACACACACACACAAATAAAAGCCATAAAAATGAATGAAATTCTGCCATTTGCAACAACATGGATGGACTTAGAATTATGCTTAGTGAAATGAGTTAGAGTAAGACAAATACTCTAAGTTATCCTTTATAAATAAAACAAACAAATGTATGTAACAAAACAGAAACAGACTCAGAAAGAACAAACTACTTACTGATCACTAAGTGGGGATAAGTGAGTAAAATTGAAGTATGGGATTAAGAGATACAAACTAATATATGTGAAATAGGTAAACAACAATTATGTATTGTACAGAACAGAAAACTATAGTCATTATTTCATAATAACTTTAAATGGAGTGTAATCTATAAAAATATCGAGTCCCTGTTGTAAATGAGACTAACATAATATTGTAAATCAGCTGTGCTTCATGAAAAAAAGAACAACATTATGCCAAATGATAAGAATTCAACTTAGTAATTGGGTGTATTTGGAGTTAACTGCTGCTATATATAACTATTTCATTTATTTATTTCTGTGATAACTATTATATTTTATACTTTTATAGTTTTTTTTTCATTTCACCACAGTAGGATAAATAAATAAATCCAGTTCAGAAAAAATACAATTGATATGTAACATTGTATAACTTTAAAAGTGTTCAAGTTGTTGATTTGATACACTTACAGATTGCAATGTGATTACCAACTTTAGTTAACACCTGTATCTCATAGTTACTTCTTTTTTATAATGGGAATATTTAATATAAAATAGCTTAGCTTTGAAGCCTATGGCATTATTGACTATAAACTGTGCATCGATTCTCCACAACTTATTCATCCGCTAGTTTTTTTTTTTATAGTTCTTTTTTGTTTAAGGTTTTTTTTTTTTTTTCATTTATTTTTATTAGTTGGAGGCTAATTACTTTATAATATTGTAGTGGTTTTTGTCATACATTGACATGAATCAGCCATGGATTTACATGTATTCCCCATCCCGATCCCCCCTCTGCTAGCTTTTTAAGTTTGTACACTTTAATCAACATTCCCTGGTCCAGGTAATCAACAATTCTATCCTGTTCCACAGTCAGCTGTTTTGGATTGCACATAGAAGTTCTTGTTTAGTCACTTGGTTGTGTCCAACTTTTTGGGACTCTTTGTGACCCCATGGACTGCAACATACCAGGCTTCCCTGTCCTTTACCATCTCCCAGAGTTTGTTCAAACTCATGTCCATTGAGTTGGTGATGCCATCCACTTATCTCATCCTCTGTTGCCCCCTTCTCCTCTTGCCCTCAATCTTTCCCAGCATCAGGGTCTTTTCCAATGAGTCAGCTCTTCGCATCAGGTAGCCAAAGTATTGGAGCTTCACCATCAGTCATTCCAATGAATATTCAGGGTTCATTTCTGTTAGGATTGACTGGTTTGATCTTCTTGCAGTCCAACGGACTTCAAGAGTCTTTTCCAGCACCACAATTCAGTCTTCTTTATGGTCCAACTCTCACATCCATATGTGACTACTGGAAAAAGCATAGCTTTGACTAGATAGATCTTTGTTGGCAAAGTGATGTCTTTGCTTTTTATTATGCTGTCTAGGTTTGTCATAGCTTTTCTTCCAAGAAGCAAGTGTCTTTTAATTTCATAGCTGCAGTCACCATCCAGAGTGATTTTAGAGCCCAATAAAATAAAATCTGTCTCTGTTTCCATTGTTTCCCTATTTGCCATGAAGTGATGGGACCAGATGCCATGATCTTCATTCTTTGAATGTTGAGTTTTAAGATGGCATTTTCACTCTTTCACCTTCCTCAAGAGGCTCTTTAGTTCCTCTTTGTTTTCTTCCATAAGGGTGGTATCATATGCACATGAAAATTCATAGCCAAAACCCTATCAACCTGATATCTCAGAATGTTACTGTGTTTGGATAGAGGACTTATATGAGGTGATTAAGTTATTACAAAGGTTTAGGGTAGGCCTACTCCAATTGGTGACCTTATATGAAGAGGAAATTTGGACACACAGTGAGAACCTGGGGCATGTTCACACAGAGGAACGGACCATGTGAGGACGCAGAGAGAAGGCAGCTATCTGTAATACAAGGAGAGAGGTCTCAGAGGAAATCCAGCACCAGCACCTAGTCTCCAGATTGTGAGAAATAAATTACTGTTGCTTAAGCCACTCAGCCTGCTGTTCTTTATGACAAAGCTAACACACTACAGTGGCAAAACAAGACACGTCTCTGCCCCTGCTTCATTTCAGCATTGTAATGTGTTGGGTGCCGTAACTGATGCGAAGGGGTGTATGTTTCATAATTATTTTCTTCCTTTTTTTTAATTTATTTTTTAGTTGAAGGATAGTCACTTTACAGAATTTTGCTGTTTTCTGTCAAATATCAACATGAATCAGTCATAGATAGGTTTATGGACTGTTTTAGAAAGAAAAAAAGCCAATATGTTATTATCTAGATAAAATAGTATGATATGGAGAAATAGATGTAACCAACAATATTATTTAATCTTTGAAGAGAAAATTTCACAGTACTGTTGAAAACCATACAAGAACAGACATAAATAAATGTAAAAAATAACCTATTAAAGGGTGAGACTACATTAAAGATTCCCATTCTAATTGTATTAAAATACATGTTCTCATTGTATTAAAATACATCCCAATAAAAGTAACAAAATTTTTTTCATAGAAGTTGATTAATTAATTTAAGTTTTGTATGTAATTTTTAAAGTTTTGTATGTAATTAAGAGTATAGGAATAATAAGGGGAATTTTGAAGGCTAGAAAGAAGTAGATTAATGTGCTTAAAAGTTAAAAAAAATTTTAACTTTCAGTGATGTAAATACAGCACTTGTAAAATAATATAAGAAAATAATCCAGAAATGGGTCTTAACATATGTGTGGAATTGCTACATAAGTGACATTATAAAATTAAAAGAAAGAAACTAGTTAATCGTTGGTGTTGATTCATTTGACTTCATACATTTAAAAATAAAATCTAATTAGAACCATGAGATAATACTACCTTATATTTTGTAAGAATTCAGTCTTTGCTATGAAGTATAGAATACAAACGACCAGTCAAAAATAGATGTGTTAGTGAAAATAAGCAACTACTTTTTTTTAAAGCAGACTATGTAAGAGACTGGTATTCTAATCAAAAGCTGAATAATTTTTCATTTATATATTGTCTCCAATAAGTGGGACTTCACAATATTACACTTATCTGTTTCAGATGACTACACTTGTTAAAAATTAGATTCTCCCACTACATTTTGTGAATCAGGATTAATTGGGAACATAAAATGCTTAATTCTTTTTTGATAAGATTAAAGGCTTTCAATTATTAACTATGTAGGAGAAATATTAACAGATCAAGGTATAGGATATCTTTTTACCTCATCTCTTTTTTATATTTTTTCATTTCATTGAGGTTTCATAGGTCTGCTTGCTGATCCTATCATATTATGGTCTTTAAAATGAATGAGCATGAGGATTCTGTTTTGTTATTAACATTTGAACTTTGTTCTGAACTTTCTTCTGTGTTCCAAACTGTTGAGGACAAGTTAGATTCTGCCTCTACAGAATATGGCAAAGAAGACATTCAATGTGCAATCGCTCAGTTGTGTGTAACCCTTTGCAACCCTGTGGACTATAGCCTGCCAGGCTCCTCTGTCCAAGCGATTCTCCAGGCAAAAATACTGCAGTGGGTAGCCTTCCCCTTCTCCAGGGGATCTTCCCAAGGCAGGGATCAAACCCAGGTCTCCTGCATTGCAGGCATATTCTTTACACCCCGAGCCACCAGGAAAGCCCAAATACAACACATTATAGGTGCAAATCTAAAAATGGAAAAGACATTATGATCTCAGTTGACTTTGTCCTGCAATGGCTTAGAGCAGGGCTTGGTTTCCCAGCCAGAGATTGGGTTGGGTCACAGTGGTGAAAGCACCAGATCCTAGCCACTACACCAGTGGTCAGTAACAAGGACCCTGGCCCTTTGGCCTTGCAGAAAAGAATTTCCACGAAGATAGAAACTAGTGCAGCCAGTATTTATTAAGAGGGAAAGAGTATAGTACATATGGATAGGCACATGGGTAGACTCAGAAAGTGAGTCCCTCGGTTGTGCCTACGTGGCAGTTTAGATCCTTTGTATGAGGCCTTTCTCTGGTTTCCCTTTGTCCAGTCATTTTGATTTGCCTGGTTCACAGTCCATACTTGGTATATCTCAGGATTCTCCCGTGTGAGTGCACATGCATCACTTAGGATAGATTCTACTGCAAAGGCATCTAGGTAGAGCATCCCTTGACATTGCTTTCTGTTTGGCCTGCAAGGAGCTTTTCTGCACATATGTGGTCAGGAGGTCTCTTGATTTCAGGAGTGAAAAACATGTGGTTTGGGCAGGGCCCAACCTTCTTTAATTGCCTTGCTATTCTTGTCTTGGTCAATAGGGAATGAATCTTCAGTTGCTTTATCCTGGTTGAGGGGGAGGGGAGATGGGGAGGGGACATCTGCCTCCTGCTCAAGTACTTTCTCTTATATACTTTCAACTTTCAGAGGACTTTACAACAAAGTTAGAGATGAACTGAAAACATAATTTAATAAAATATGAAAATTAAGTAAATATATTAGAAAATGTTATCAAAATTGAGTCAAGATGTTTAGGTATCTTTCCACTTGGTAAACACATGTAAACATATATATAGAAAAATGTATTCATTAAAAATGTGAGTCACTATTCAATTAAAAAATTCTCAGCAAAATGATAATAGGAATGTGCCATTCTCTATAAAATGAGAAAGGACAAATTTGAATAGAAAGTTCAAAAAGGAACCCTGACATGATAACTAACATGGTTGCATTTTCAGACAAATCACTTTCAGAAAAGTGTACATAGAGAATTTTGTTCTCTTGAAATCAGTTCCCTAAAACTATCCTTTGAAAAATTCATATACCTCTGAATACGTAGTACTAAATGCAGTACTAAGACTGATGAGATAGAGAAATTTTGTGTATCAACATAAGAGAATATATACATCTGCATTCATTGCTACATTGTTTGTTTTAAAGAAAAGAATTGAAAAGAAATTAAATATACTTCAACATAAGAATGTATAAATTATTGTATTGTCCCAAAAAGAATAAATTATAAGCTACATATACAAAAACATTAAGCTCCAAAACCAGAATGCTTAATCTTGAACAGAAGAAAGCTACAGGGTAGTATGAACATCATGGTATCATTCAGATTAACTGCCAACTCCGCATAACAACACACATAGATTCATGCACGTTTAGTGAATATATGAAGATATACATGAGAATGGATAAACACAGATGTCATAAACCAGCTGCCTTTACAGAGAGAACAGAAAATGGAGTCTGGAAAATAGTGGGCCTAAACTGTGTTTACATTGCTTTAATTTTTAAAAAGAAAAAAGTTCTTAAATGTATATAGAATCTTGTTAAGATTTGATGGAGTTGGCTGCTGGGTATATGGGTATCTCATATTCTCTATTCCTATCTCTTTAGAAAAAAAATCGTGATTAGGATATAAAACCATAATGATATAGGATTTCTGAATGAGAGAAATCAATTGAGAAAAGATAGAGACCACAGTGTAAAAATAGAATTTGTAAGTGTATTTTATGGTGCAGTGTTTAAGAAAGTTGATTCAGATGGCAACATAAAATAATATGGAGTTATAGTGTAATATGAAAAAGTCAGAAAATTGGTTTTCTCAATTTGAAACTATACAGAGGAAACTAAGAAAAAAAAAACTTTAATTAATATACCACAATTTCCTTGTCTACAAAACAGATGAGTTTGCCTCATGGAGTTTTTGTATGGTTTATATGTGATTAGGAGTAGATGGTCATGTGTGAAATATTAGTGTGACTAAATGTATTATTGGAAATCTAAATATTCCTATTTTGTTTATTTGTGAATTTACTTTGAGAATTTTCTTTTTGTCTATACCATGTATACCATACTTCTATATCTATACCTATGTAATATATCTATACCTATGTCTGCATTGCTTTAATTTTTATCCAAGATAGATTCAATAACTGCCATTTGTTTAACGTAAACTATCTGATTCATTTAAGTTTTGCTAAAGCTATGGTTTTTCCAGTCATGTATGGATGTGAGAGTTGGACTGTGAAGAAAGCTGAGCACCGAAGAATTGATGATTTTGAACTGCAGTGTTGGAGAAGATTCTCGAGAGTCCCTTGGATGACAAGGAGATCCAGTCAGTCCTTCCTAAAGGAAATCAGTCCTGAATAGTCATTGGAAGGACTGATGCTGAAGCTGACACTCCCAATACTTTGGCCACCTGATGCCAAGAACTGACTCATCGGAAAAGACCCTGATGCTGGGAAAGATTGAAGGTGGGAGGAGAAGGGGACAATAGAGGATGAGATGGTTGGATGGCATCACCGACTCAATGGACATGAGTTTGAGTAAGCTCTGGGAGTTGGTGATGGACAGGGAGGCCTGGCGTGCTGCAGTCCATGGGGTCGGAAAAAGTCGGACACAACTGAGTAAGTGAACTGAACTGAACTTGTAGCAGTATGTACCTTGCAACCTAAATTAAACCTTTTAATAAATATCCACGTAGGTTTATAATTATATTAAATTTATTTTACACCTACCTTGTGACACTGTAGCAAACCAAATATTAGCATCCTTAGCTTATGACTGTTAAATTTTATGTACAAAGTACCTTGATTTTACATAAATATGGACTAGTTAGATTCTCTAAACATGAATTGAAATGGGTTCTAATATATTTCCAGCAGAACTGACTCAGAATAATTCCATGCAATGCAGAAAAGCATCACTCTGGTTTTTGTTTGGTTGGCTTTTTTTTTGGACCAGACATATACTCAGATCAAAGTAATCTTTGTTAGACATTTTTTCCTTTTTAGTTTAAAATGAGGAGGAAAAGGTATGAGCCACGTAGTTACATGCATTTTTTGAAAGAAATTTCTTGATCAAGAAGGTTGAAAGATTCATGGAGTCTTCAAAAAGTTTTCATGGTCTTTTTCCAAATGATTTAAATCCATTGCCAGTTTTACTGTGCTCACTTTAATTTCTGACTCTTTGATCTGAATTAATCAAATTCTTTAAAATAAGTGTTTCCAGTTTTGAACCAGGAGTGATTACTGTCATTAACAACAAAAATAACAGTGAGTAAGTGAGTGAGTGAGTGAGTGAAGTTGCTCAGTTGTGTCTGACCCTTTGTGATCCCATGGACTTCTACCAGACTCCTCCGTGCATGGAATTTTCTAGGCAAGAGTACTGGAGTGGGTTGCCATGTAGAGATTTTGGTTAACATAAGTAATGGGCATTACTTACTTCAGTTTTCTGGAATCATATTCCTTTGCCACAAATGAGATAACTCTAATTAAAGTTCTCCATTGACTCTTGTTACCTCATACATTATTTTCTATCTTCTTGATTATTCTCAGCCCCACTAACCATTATTGTATTCCTCTCCCTTAAATGTTAATTAGATGCTCAGTAGGTATTTCTTCAATAAGCAAATTTTAGGTAAAAATATGAAAAGCTAAACAGACCATCATGGAGGCTTCCTTCATATCTCAGTTGGTAAAGAACTTGCCTGCAATGCAGGAGACCAGGGTTTGATCCCTGGGTCAGGAAGATCTCTTGGAGGAGGAAGTAGCAACCCAGTCCAGTATTCTTGCCTAGAAAATTCCATGGACAGAGGAGCCTGGAGGGCTACAGTCCATGGGATCACAAGAGTCAGACACAACTTAGTGACTAAATCACCACCAAACAGATCATCATATTCCCTTCTTTCATTTTTTTACACTTGCTTCTTTTGTGTTTTAATGCCATTAATATTTTATCAATTTTCCCCAAGTGTAGCAAAAATGTGGTATATCTGTTATGTGTTATATTCTGCTATGCATGTGGCATAAGAATAAAAAAATATTGCCTTGAGAAGACTTATTTTAGAATAGGACATACATTCAAAGGGATTAGCATATATTCTAATAACTTAAATTGTTAAACATATTCATAAGTATATTTTAATAGGCTGCTCTAGTCTCTGTTCTTCCTGGGTGGTCCAACTTTATGGAAAAACTAAACATGCCATTTGCATGAGAATGTTGATAAAGAGCATGTGGTCAAAAAAGGTAAGGATGCTTAAGTGTTTAGCACTCTAGTTTCCTATGTTTGTTTGTTTTTTAAACCAGTCCTTTCTTCAAGACACAAAAGTATTTTGTTTGCATTCCAGAAGATAACCCAGTACATCACACATAAAAGCAACCCATATACATTTGTTGAATGAACTTGGAGTAGCTAGCTACATACACATGGAAAAGAGTCACAGGAAGGTATTGGGAACCCAGTTGAGGATCTTGCTGCCCAATTTGGAGCTCAAACACCATAAAATGGTGGCAGAACAAATTACAAGTAGAAGAAAACATGGATATTCGATGCAGTTCTATTTAGCATTATTTCTAACTGCCAAGGTACAATAAAATTTAGTTATGCCTCAGTTAATTACTATAATCCCTTAATTATCTAATTAGAAAATTATCATTAAGTTTCAAAATTTAAAGGAAAATAAGACAGAAAGACAAGGGGAAACATGTAAATGATTTTGTTTTTCTTTTACACTTCTAAATCTTTTTCTCCCTTGAACTTATTTTGTGTCATTTCCCTTCTTCTGCCACTTTTAAATTGGCCTAAATGTGTTCTCTGTGATTATTCATTGCATTTAATTGAATATCGCTTGAGTACACTGCCCCCTACTTTTGCAATTTCCTCACACTTGATGAGGGGTAGCTAAAGGAAATCTGCAAATGTGAACTCATTTCCTCAAATTTTGTAATTGCCTTTCAGGGAGATATTAAAGGTGTGAAAATTTAATCTTAAAAGATAAATAAATGTAGAGCAACTTGAAATGAGGTTCTAAGGAGATTCTAAATTCTTATTATCCATCATTGTAATAAAACCTTTTTATTATTCCTTTACTCGCAGTTTTTTAAAAATTGTTTGTTATTGGAGTATAGTTGATTTACAATACTGTGTTACTTTCTGCCATTCAGCAAAGTGGATCAGTTATACATATATCCACTCTTTTTTAGTTTCTATTTTCATATAGGTCATTACAGAATGTTAAGTAGAGTTCCCTGTGCTATACATTAGGTCTTCTTAGTTATCTGTTTTATTTATAGTAGAAAGGTTTTTTGTTTGTTTGTTTTTTCAATAAATGCCTGATCTGTAGCAAGCAATACACTATGTATTCATGTAAGAAATTAAAAAATTTTAACTTTTAAAAGTATTTGCATATACATATGATACATACTTGATGTATTTATTGTCATGTGTAAGAAATTACTTTGTTTATTTCACTCAATTTTACATTGTAAGCATTTTTATATTGATTCTAACTCCTCCTGATGAAAGATAATTAAGACACATCATTCTGAGCTTTTCTCTGACACTTTTTTTAATGTATCTCTTATCATTTATGTGTAAATCTAATAAAAATGACCGAGTGTTTCAGTTAAGGTCCATTCTTACTTTGGGAATTATTCATTCATGGAGAACTGGAGTTCTCTTTCTCTAAGGCTTTAGGATGTTCAAGGCCTAACCCTTCCAGAAAGGATGTCTGGTTCTGGTGCTATCTCAAACTTGCTGGTTCAGTCTGCGTTAACTTGGAGCTCAAAAAGCAAGATTAGCTGGCTTGCATGTTGGGCAGCATCTTCAAAGATGGCCTTTATTAATAGCAAGAATGTTGTACTTCCTCATGAAATAAGCTGCCAACTTTTGAGGTGAGGTGCATGTATATCATAATATTCTATAAATATACATGAATTCCTAGTTATTTATAGGTTTTTTTTAAATGAGTTATTTGTTGAATTTTTGCTGTGTATCAAGATGGCTTTCTAACTTCTCTCCTTACTTTTTACTCTAATGGGGGACTAATATTGATTTGTTTGTTAATATTGAACCATTCTTTAAGGAACAACCTTGATTTTGACGTGTTACTTTTTACTGGGATTTTAGAATCTGTTTCCTAATACTTTATTAACTTTAATAAAAGAAGGAAAACACACACATTAGACCTGTACAAATTGATGATGAATGAATGAATGAACAAAAACTGAATAAACACATGTACTGGCAAGCAGATGAAGAGAGATAACATGATCCCATAGCAGTCTTCACTATGTATCCTTGATGTGATTCACCCTTGCCCCACCTTAACCTAAGGGTGATGGTTATCCTTGCTTGTAATAGCATAAATTGGTTTTGTCTTGGTACTTTATGTAAGTAGAAATAGAATAAGCAATATTTGGGTTTAGTATCTTTTACTCAATATTATGTTCATGAAATCCATTCATGTCATTGCCTGTAGTTTGAAATAATTCTTATCACCACTATTTTAAAGTCATTATTTAAATATTCCACAAAATATTAATCAATTCAGTTGATGTATGGACTTTTTGATAGTTAGCCATCTGTGCCAGAAGTAAAGAGGGCTGGGAAAACCGAGACAGCAAGAGAAAATGTGTTGTGAATAATTCTAGTAAACAGTTTTGTTGAATATACAGCATTTCTGTTGAAAACGTACCCAGAATTTCTGTGTTGTAAGTGATGTCTCCTTGGCTTGCGTACGTGATGCCAAAGAGTTGTATAAAGTCATTGTTCGGTCACTCAGTCGTGTCTGACTCTAAAGTAGTTGTACAAATTTACAGTTCATCACCGTGTCTGAGAGTACTTGTTGCTCATCAAAACGTGTAGTTTTCTTTGTTGTCATCCTGAAAAGTGTGTAGTGATACCTAATCATTGTTTTCTGTAAATTTGCCTCAATGAATCATAACATTAAGCACTTTTTTATTGTTTAGTAGCCATTTGTATATTCTTTTCTCAAGTGATTGTTCAAATCTTTTGCAGTGTTCTTTTTCTAATTTTTTTTTTAATTGGAGGATCATTGTTTATTTCTGCTGTACAGCAACTCAAATCAGTCATAATCATGTGTGTGTGTGCGTGCGTGCCCTCCCTCTAGGCCTCCCTCACTCTCCCCATCTCAGCTGTCTAGGTCATCACGGGGCTCCGGACTGAGCTTCCTGCGTTACACGGCAGCTTCCCACGAGTTGTTCTACCCTCGGTGGTGTATCCATGTCAGTGGTGCTTTCTCAAGTCGTCCTACCCTCTCCTTCCCCGTGTCCACAAGTCCGTCCTCTGCTTCTGTGTCTCCATTCCTTCTCTGCACAGAGATTCATCAGTACTATTCTTTTTAGAGTCCATATATACACATTAATATATAGTATTTCATTTACTGACTTACGTCAACCTGCATGACAGGCTCTCAGTTCATCCACCTCACTAGAACTGGTTGAAATTTGTTTCCTAGAACTGACTCATTGGAAAAGCCCCTGATGCAGGAAAAAATTGAAGGCAGGAGAAGGGGGCAAAAGAGGATGAGATGGTTGGATGGCATCACCGACTCGATGGACATGGGTTTGAACAAGCTCTGGGAGTTGGTGATGGACAGGGAAGCCTGGCGTGCTGCAGTCCATGGGGTTGCAAAGAGTCAGATACAATTGAGCGACTGAACTGAGCTGATGGTTGAGTAAATAGTTCATTGTATATATGTACCACATCTTTTTCCATTCATCTGCTGATGAACATCTAGGTTGCCTTCCATCCCCTACACATTGTAAATAGTGCTGTAGTGAGCATTGAGGTGCATGTGTCTTTTTGAATTGTGATTTTCTCAGGATATATGCCTGCTAGTGGCATTGCTGGGGCATATGATAGTTTTATTAGTTTGTTAAGGAATTTGCAAACTGTTCTCCATAGTGGCTGTAACAATCTATATGCACACCAGCAGTAGTAGGGTTCCCTTCTCTTCACATCCTCTCCAGAATTTTATGGTTTATAGTATTTTTTTTTTTTTTTGATTATGGCCATTCTGATTAGTGTGAGGTGATACCTCATAGTAATTTTGATTTGTATTTCACTAATAATGAGTGATGTTGAGCATCTTTTCATGTGTTTATTGGCCACCTGTGCAGATTTCTTTCTAGGTTTTCAGTATTTATCTTACTGATGTGTGGGAATTTGTTATATATTCTGCATGCAAGCCGTTTGTTGGACATATATGTTATATTCCAAATTTACTGACATACTGGTGTGCAGCAGTTTATCTTTTAGGATTTTAAATAGTTCAGCTGGAATCCCATCACCTCCACTAGCTTTGTTCATAATAATGCTTTCTAAAGCCTTCTTGACTTCACAGTCCAGGATGTCCAGCTCGAGGTGAGTGGCCACACCATCATGGCTATCCAAATCTTGGAGACATTTTTTGAACAGTTCTTTTGCATATTCTTGCCACCTCTTCTTATTATCTTCTGCTTCTGTTAGATCCTTACGATTTTTTGTTACTTATCATGCCCATCCTTGCATAAAATGTTCCCTTACTATTTCCAATTTTATCGATCAGATCTCTGGTCTCACCTATTCTATTGTTTTCCTCTATTTCTTTGCATTATTTATTTATTTAAGAAAGCCTTCTTATCTCTCCTTTGTAATCTCTGGAAGCCTTCAATTGGGTATATCTTTCCTTTTCTCCCTTGCCTTTTGCGTCTCTTCCTTCCTCAGCTATTTGTAAAGCCTCCTCAGACAACCACTTTGCTTCTTTAATTTCTTTTCTTTGGGGTGGTTTTCGTCATTCCCTCCTGTACAAGGTTATGAACTTTCATCCATTGTTCTTCAGACACTCTGTCTACCAGATTTAATCCCTTGAATCTATTTGTCACCTCCACTATATAGTTATAAGGATTTGATTTAGGTCATACCTGAAAGGCCTAGTGGTTTTCCCTACTTTCTTCAGTTTAAGCCTGTATTTTGCAACAAGAATAGTCAGCTCCCAGCCTCTATTACTCATCTTTAAATTTGTAGTGCCTAGCAAAGTGTCTGGAAAAATAACTAGGGAAAAATAAGTAAATACATTAATAAATACATCCATGGTATTACAAATGACATTATTTCCTTCTTTTTACACTTAAATGATTTACTGTTTGTAGATATCACATAGTCTTTATGCTTTTATCTAGTAGTAGACATTTGGCTTGTTTCTATATCCTGTCTATTGTGAATAATGGTATAGTGAACATGGGAGTTGGAGATGTCTTTGAGATCCTGTTTTCATTTCCTTTGAATGTATAGGTAGAAATGGATTTTCTGGATAATTAGGTATTTCCGATTCTAATTTTCTGAGATATCTCCATGCTGCTTTTAATATCAGCTGGACGATTTTACATTCCTGCCAATACTGTACAAGAATTTTGGTTTCTCCACATCCTGGCCAATGTTTCTTATCTTTGATCTTTTTGATAATAGCCACCTTAACACATGTAGGGTGATATTGTGGTTTTGATATGCATTTAACTGATGGTTAGTAATTTTGAGCATCTTCTTATAAAACCTCCAACAAAGATAAATTCAGGACCAGGTGGCTTCAGTGGTGAGTTCTATCAGATAGCTAAGAAAAATTCATGCTGATCTTCTTAAACTCTTCCAAAAAATTGATGAGGAGGGAACACTTCCAAACTCATTTTATGAGGCCAGCATTACCCTAACACCAAAGCCAAACAAAGACAATATAAGAAGAAAATTATAAGCAAATATCTCTGATAAACATAGATGTCAAAAATACTCAACAAACTACTGGCAAACAGAATGTAACAGTACATTAAAAGGATCATACACCATAATTAAAGGGATTTTTATCTTGAATAGAAGGATGGTTCACCGTATGAAATCAATTACTGTGAAACACCATATTAACAATTTAAAAATAAAAATTGTCATTTCAGTAGCTACATAAAAACATTTGATAGAATTTTAAACACTTTTATAATAAAAATGCTCATCAAATTGGATACAAAAGGAAAATACCTCAATATAATAAAGACCATATGTGACAAGTATGATAGATCATACTCAACTGTGAAAAGCTAAAAGCTTCTGCAAAGGAAACGGTCAGTAGAATATAAGTACAAAATAGAATATAAGTACAACCTGTGGAATGGGAGAAACTATTTGCCAACCACATATCTGTAAGGAGTTAATGTTCAAAATATATAAGAAACTTCTACATCTCAATAGCAACAAAACAGTCTGATTTTAAAATGGACCAAAACATGGACAAAGGAGTTGAATAGACATTTTTGCAAAGTTTACATTGACTTGTGGAATATCCAAGAACTTGCTTGGATCAATAGACTTAACAGCAAACATATAGCAGGAGGAGACTTGAAAAGTGCATGTACTTTGGGGCTTGCCCTCTTCCTGCTCTTGGAAATATTGCAACTGCCCTCATAGGAATGAGCCTAGACAAGCTTGTTGAATATGTAGACCCATCTAGTCTGTCAACTCAGATGAAGGCCAGTAGCAACTAACAGCAGTGACAGTGAGTGAGTCCATATTAAATCAGTCAGCCTTCAGCTGACCACTAGCTTGGGTCTGACAAGTGTTTACATATATATGTATATCTACACACACACACAGATACATGCACACACTATATAAACATGGCATGTAATTATACTATATAGTATGCATATAACATATATAATAATTATAATTATAGTACTTAGCATAATGCCTGTAATCTGGTAATTTGCTCACACCATTTTAGTCATTGCTACTGCTGCTTTTACTTTGGTATCTCTGTGTAATTTATGTGGTGTATTTTTTTAAACAAGAAACATAAAAATGGAAAGGATTTGCTGAGAATGATATAGTCTCCATTTTTATTTTAGTTATTATAAGTCCTATTTAATGTATACTGTGACATCTATAGATATTTTTGGAGAGGGAAATGGCAACCCACTCCAGTGTTCTTGCCTGGAGAATCCCAGGGATGGAGGAGCCTGGTGGGCTGCCGTCTATGGGGTTGCACAGAGTTGGACACCACTGAAGCGCCTTAGCATAGCATAGATATTTTTATGCATTTTATATATGTTAAGTATTTGAATATTTATATACACAACTATTAAAGTGGACATTTTTATATATTCCTCAATTTGCCTCACAAAGAACTCTTTTATTGAGATATAATTGACACGTAACATTATGTTAATTTCAGTTGTATAGCATCATGTTTTGATGTTTGTACATATTGCAAAATGATTACCACAAGAAGTCTAGTTATTAATAACATCTGTCACCATACATAGTTAGAAAAAAACTGGTATGTGTGATGAGAACTTTTAAGATCTACTCTCTGAAGAACTGTTGCCCTCTATAGCCAAGAGACTATTTTCTATGCTGCTTGAGTCTTCTAGGTACTCAGCATTGTTCTAATTAAAAGAAATGCTCCTTTTCAAACTATTTTATTGCAATCTTCAGTAATAGCCTGCTCCTAACCCCTGGTAATGTTAGTATATTTAATACAGAAGTCACTATTTTAAATCTCCAGTTCTCACTGAACTCTAAAATGCTCATTATCAGCAGTATAATCTGAATTGTCTGACAGCTCCTTATCTTAATTTGACAGAGAGAAAGTGGTTTTCTTTAATTAGCACTAAATTAATTAGAGGTCAAAAGAAAAAAATATATATTAATTGAATTATATCTTTGCCAGTAATGAATTTGTCACAGTAGCTTGGGATACATCCAAGCTCTCCATTCCAAGGCAAGGTCAACGTAATTTTTACAGAAGTTAAAATTTAGTTGAATTTAAAAAGATCAAGGGGATTTTTCATTCCACAAAGTGTGGAATCAGTATATTTTAGGCAAAAAAATCTATACAATATCTTTGTATACAAAAATCTATACAATAGAAAAAATTTGACTTACTGGTGATTTTCATTTGTTAATACATTTACTATATTTTAGTATATGTATTTTTTTCTGTTTAGTTTTTTAATTAAAAAAATTTTTTAACATATAGTTGATTTATAATGTGTAAAGCAAAGTGAGTCAGTCATACATACATATATATATGTATAGATAGATAGATAGATAAACACACATTTTTATTTTGGTTTATCACAGCACATTGAATATAATTCCCTGTGCAGTGCAGTAGGACCTTGTTGTTTATTCATTCCATACATCCTATTTTGAATCTGCTGATCCCAGACTCCAAATCCTTCTCTCCCCCACACTCCCTCCCACTTGGCAACCATACAAGTCTGTCTTCTATGTTTGTGAGTCTGTTTCTGTTTTACAGATAAGTTCATTTTAGATCCCACATGTAAGCGATACCATTTGGTCTTTGTCTTTCTCTGTCTGACTCACTTCACTTAGTTTGATAGTCTCTAGGTCCATCCATGTTGCTGCAAATGGAATTACTCCATTCTTTTTTCAGGGCTGAGTAGTATTCTGTCGCATACATGTACCACTTCTTCTTCCTTTTTTGTTTAATTGGATGATAGTTGCTTCATAGTGTTGTGTAGGAGGTAAAGTCAACAAAAGAAGGGTGGTTGGGAGGGACATGGAAACTTGGCTCTTTTTAAAATATATATATATATACTTTTTTTTTAGTAGTCTATATATAACTACAGTCCACACAAATGTTTTGGCACAGTTGTCCTGAAGAGAAATCTAAATTTTGATCGTATAGGATATAGGGTGTTTTGGGGTAAAATGACTAAGTATTTTTACAATACTCAAGTCTTTTTGGAAGAGGTCGGGTTAAGCGTTTGTTGGATCTTGAGCAAGGAAGTTCAGCTGTCCTACCTGGAGCTTGTGCACTGAAGCATTTTGGAGCAAAGAAACGTGTGAGAAGTTACAAGCTTCTGGGGCACCACAAAGCAGATCATTTAATCTGTCCTGTTTAGAACTCAGTTACAGAATCACAGCTGTATTTGTTTTGAAAGGGGGGGGAGGGGGAAGCTCAGTATTTCCGATGCTGAGTGTAGAATTTTCTGTTCCAGTATTTAAGCCTTATTACTGAAAGTAGCCTCTACAAACTTCCAAAAAGTACTAAATAAAGCGAGTTTAGGTTGATTTTACTTGGACAGCTAGAACCAAGAGATATTATTTCTCAGCTTCTTGAACCGTTTTAGTCTTGCAGAGCCCATGCTGCTTGTGGTGAATTATTAGAAGTCATACTTTGCTCAGTTTCAAAGAAAAATGTTCATTTCACCCAACCTCAGTACCATTGCTTTGTTTGGATTTTATAGCATCTAACCGATTTTGTCGCCTGTAAATCTATATTGCTGCACAACTGGCTGAAAAGTACTGAGAAATGAGTCTATGAGATGATCTAAAGCAACTGTGGATGATGCAAAGCTCAGTCAAAGGAGGACACTGGAGGCCCACGCGGTTACTGCTACCTTAGTCTGAGTTATTTAAAACTTGCATCCACAGATCCCGTAACAGTGGTGCATCTTCTACATGCACACACACACAAAAAACAGGATTCGTTTCTTCTCATAACACTTATAGGAGAGGTTAATGTATTTGAAGTATATATATTGAAATCACAGTATATATGATATATAATATTGAAATATTGTGTATATACATGGATAGTTGGAAAGAGGCATGACTAAATTTACCCAAAAATATCAGTCTGTATTTCAGTAAAAGGTGCGCACTAATTACACATCACACCACTGTTATGTGACAATATTAGGGATACTTTTCAAATAGGCACAATTCATTCTTTCCTTCAACTAAATGACTTATGTTTGTAAAGCTATTTTATGCTGTGTACTGTGAAAAGGGCAGATGACTCTGTAGTGAATGGAAGATGAGCTCCATCTTTGCATTGTTTATGGTTCAGTAAAAAAATGAAAGGAAGCTATATTTCATACCCACCAAATTTGGTCAGTTGTCAGTGATGTCTGGAGTGACGGCAGTAATCCCATTCCTGGTCTAGTAACTGTTAATAAAAAAGAAAAGTAAAAAGGGGAAGAGGAAGAGAAGAGGAGGAGGGGAGAAAAAGGAAAAGAGGGAGAGTAAAAGAAAGATGCTATGTTTGAATTGTAGGTAAACAAGTTGCTGATAACTCCATGATCCTCAGCTTCTCTATATCTGTAAAGAAAAACCGTCTACCTGAGATAGACAGGTAGCCCTCTGTCTACCTCACTTGATTATAGAAATTTAGTAAGATATATGAAATGCCTAAACTAAAATTTCTCTACCTCATTTAGGTAGTATTATGATATTGGCTTCCCTGGTGGCTCAGTGGTAAAGAAGCCACCTGCAATACAGGTGATGCAGTTTGGATCCCTGGGTCTGGAAGATCCCCTGGAGAAGGAAATGGCTAACCCTCTCCAGTGTCCCTGCCTGGAAAATCCCATGGACTGAAGAACCTAGCAGGTTACAGTCCATGGGGTCACAAAAGATTCAGACGCAACTTAGAAGCTAAATAGCAACACTGATAATTTACACGTGAACAGAGAGGCACATTGGATGGGTTGAGTGCGTTAATTACTGTGTTTGATGGAAAATTTATTATTTCTTTTTGTACTGAGTGATAGTTTGTGCCTCCCCTAGTTTAGACTTTCACAAAGGACCAGTTTCCATATCTTATAGCCCCTGGGAGAATAAAGGAGCAAGGAAACAAAATGAGGCACAGTAAAGTTTTTAAATGATCCGTTTTTCTACTTAGAAAAGGAAAGCCTAATATTTTATGCAGTACCATGGTTTGAATATGTGAGACCATTTTAGATGCTTGAGACATTTATACAACACATTATTCTTTTATTTATTAAATATAAAATATATATTGCAAGCCTACTGTGTTGGTAGGTAGGTAAAACTCAAAATACATTTAAGAAAATATCTTTTTATCTTTTACAAACCAACCCAGATTTTTGTGTCAGTCAACCAAGGTTCAACTGTGACATATTAGTATTAGGTTGTGATCTCAGATTAATGTGCAGACAAAGTTGATTCGAACTATCATAGCATGGAAGTGTATTAGGCTCAACCTCTGGCAGATTACTCCTTCTCTGTAAGACTCAGACTCTTCCACAGGGAGAATAAATGTAAATGTCAAAGGGGAATAATAATAATGTATATCTTATAAGAGTTGTTGTCAACTTAAACGAGGTAATAGATGTAAAGTGCTCTACACAGCATTTGACATACACTAAGTATTTGATAAATGGTAGTTATTATTTTTATATTATGTCAAGTACATATTTAATCATTTTTTCTACTTCATAAAAAGGAGTACTCTTCTAAAAGAATAATAAAGGAAGACAAGGAAATTTCAGGATAATACAAAATGTTAGAAATACTTTACCTCGTTTCTTTTTTATGTTTCAGTCAAGTATGAAAACTTGGAAAATTAACCCTGTTTTGCTTCTTCTGGCTTCCCTAGTGCCTCAGATGGTAAAGAATCTGCCTGCAATGCAGGAGGCCTGGGTTCGATTCCTGGTTTGGGAAGATCCCCTGAGGAAGGGAATTTCAATCCATTCCAGTATTCTTGCCTGGAGAATTCCATGGACAGAGAAGCCTGGCAAGCTACAGCCCATGGGCTCGCAAAGTCAGACGTGACTGAACAACTAACACTTTCTTTTCTGATAATTAGCATCATAAAGTTGACTTTCCAAAGTTGTAGAAAACATTACATAACATAATATAGGGAAGCAGAAATCCTCTTGAGGAAAAAAAAAGGAGGGGGGCTTTGTTAGGGAAAATGTTTAAATACTTTGAAGTAGCAGGTGAGATATTGAGAATGGGAATCTAAAGCTCTTCCTCCCTTCCCCAACTGTCTGTGTCAGAAAAGGAGAAACTTTGTTTATTCCTTGAGAAACATTTCTATTTAATTCTGAGAGGAAATAAGAATAAAGTGAGGGGCGGGAGGGGATGGAGGACACAGAACTGATGGACAGAAGAAAGGAACCAGACGTAAATACAGTAAAATAGCTATATCATTAGATAATGCTATTGCCTCTGTTTTGTTGTTGCTGCTGTTAATAAGATTTATAGTTTCCTCAGCTCCTCCCATTTTAGTACCAATGACTCTGCACAATTATTTAAAAATTTAGAACTCTAAATATACCATGTTTCCACATTGTGATATCATATGATGAAAAACAAATCTAAAAATTTTGAAACACATAGCTTGATTAATGTATTCAATCAAGTCTAGTTTACCTAATGACAAAATAGTACCTTGAAAAGGGACATTCAATCAATTCTTGTTTTGCCTTATATTGTCAAATCAGTTTTTCCTTCCTAGGGCAAGAATCCTCAAATAGAAATATTAATTTTCAAACAGTTGTGTGCCCTTGAAAAAATCCTTATTGCTCTTATTAATATTAAATGACCATTATTAAGTCACTGAAATGAAACACTTGCAGACTTTGGATATTAACTTGTGTGAATTTTCCCATCATCTCAAAACAAACTGGTAGGGCTGACCCACCCATCTGCCCCAACATCTTCATGTATGTTTAAAATTGCCTACACAAAAAGACCATCTCAGAGAAAAAGCCTTCCTCTTAAAACTATAACTTGTGACATTCTACTCTTGAACTAATAATGAAGTAAACAATGAAAGAAACTATAATTTGATATATAAACATACAGAACAAAGAATAAGGACACAGGGCTTGGATGACACATTCTAGGAGGACTAATTATCATGAGGGTAAATTTTCATAATAAAATATTGAATTATATTAAATAGTTATACTAGCAATACTGTTGGTGTTGTTTAAAATTAAGTTTAGAACATTGAAGAAAGCAAATCAGAAATTATATTACCATTATGAATCAAGATTTTCCTTATATTAGAAATTAAGGTAAACTGTAACATCAAAGAAATAGAGAAGGATTGCTATCATGGTCATGTTAGGACAAAATTGAAAACACTGTCATTCACTCATGAATTTTTAAATCTTTTTTTTTAATTGAAGTATAGTTGATTTACAATAATGTTTCAGGTGTATAGCAAAGAGATTTAGTTATACATACATATGTATAAGTATGTTCATTTGCATCATTTTTTTAGGTTCCACATATAAGCGATATTTTATGATATTTGTCCTTCTCTGACCTACAAATTCTAGTACATCCATGTTGCTGCAGACGTCGCTATTTCATTCTTCTTTATGACTGAGTATCATTCTATCATATGTGTATATACTACATCTTCTGCATCCGTTGTTCTGTCGATGGACAGTTAGGTTTCTTCCATGTCTTGGCTACTGTCACCAGTGCTGCAGGGAATATTGGAGTGCGTGTATCTTTTCAAATGATGGTTTTCACCAGATATATTGCTAGTAGTGGGATTACAGGATCATGTGGTAGCTCTATGTTTAGTTTTTTAAGGAACCTCCGTGCTATTCTCCATAGTGGCTGCACCAATTTACATTTCTACCACAATATAGGTGGATTCCCTCTTACTTACACCATCTCCAGAAATTACTTTCTGTAGACTTTTAATAATGGCTATTCTGACCAGTGTAAGGTGATACCTCATTATAGTTTTGATTTCTATTTCTCTAATACTTAGCAACATTGAACATCTTTTCACATGCCTCTTGTCCATGTCTTCCTCAGAGAAATGTCTGTTTAAATCTTCTGCCTGTTTTTTGATTTACTTGTTTTTATATTGATCTGTATGAGCTGTTTGTATATTTTGGAGATTAATCCATTGTTCATAGCATCACTTGCAGATGTTTTCTCATCCAGTATTATAGGTTGTATTTTCATTTCATTGATTTCCTATGCTGTACTAAAACTTTGAAGTTTAATTAGCCTCATTTGTTTATTTTTGCTTTTGTTTTCATTACTCTAGGAGACAGAGCCAAAAAATATTGCTGCAATTTATGTCAAAGTGTGTTCTGCCTATGTTTTCCTCTAACAGGGTTATAGTATCAGGCCTTACATTTAGGTCTTTAATTCATTTTGAGTTTATTTTTGTGTATGGTATCAGAGAATATTTAAATTTTGCTCATGTAAATGAAGATGTCCAGTTTTCCCAGCATCACTTATTGAAGAGATTGTCTTTTCTCCATTGTATGTTCTTGCTTTTTTGTTGTAGACTAATTGACCGTAGGCTCATGGGTTTATTTCTGGGCATGTCCTGGGTTTATCCTGCTCCACTGATGTGTATTTATGTTTTTGTGCAAGTACTATACTGTTTTGATGACTGTAGCTTTGTAATATAGTCTAAAATTAGGGGGCCTGATTTCTGTGAACAGGGCCAGTAATAATTTGATCAGGATTGCATTGAATCTGTAAACTGACTTGAGTGTGCCCGTGTGCTCAGTCATAGCCATGTCTGACTCTTTGTAACCCTATGGATGGTAGCCTGCCAGGCTCCTCTGTCCACGGGATTTCCCAGGCAGAATACTGGAATGGGTTTCTATTTCCTCCTCTGAGGGGATCTTCCTGACCCAGGAATTGAGCCTGCATCGTCAGGTTGCATTGCCTTTACCCCTGAGCCACCCAGAACTTGGGTAGTATAGTCGTTTTGACAATACTGGTTCTTCCAAGCCAAGAACACTTCACTAATGATTTTAAAATAATGTGACTCTTTCTAGTTCTGTTTAGTAAGATCACTAGTTAAGATGTCATCATACCAGAGTAAACCTGATATAATGTCTTTTTTGCCCAAGTTATCATTTGCAACTAAAAGAGACTATGACTTCCTCCTTGAGGTAATGGTTGATTTCATGTTTGGAGCAGGAAAGATGCAGGTAATGATGGCATTTTAACAGAAAGCATTTTAATGCAGTTGTGTTAAGAAAGCCAGGAACCAGGTTGAAAGGGCTCATACTAGTCAGATTGTAATAGTCATCAAAATAAGAATAATGATTGCAGTAGATGGCTACATACTGAATTAATAATCTGACATAAGTCCATAATGATACCACAAGTATAAAAGATGCCTCCAATATTTACTGCTGATATTTTTAATTTAAATCTTTAGATTTAACTTTTGGTTTGGTATATGTTAAGAATTGACTTCTTATCTGGTATTGCAGTTGTAAGGTAAGACAACCATAGCTCTTAGACCAGGTATCTTTGATAAGGCAGCATCCTAAAAGGATATAGAAAAAGTCACTGTTTTGTGAGTTTGATGTCCCAGAGTTCTCTCGTCCCCTTCTAAGAAGCTCCCAAAGCACCTTCTCTTAAAGTTTCACTGAGGCTTATTTTAATGTTAAGATTTAAGTATTCCATTTGAAGGTCAATGCCAATGAAACAGAATTGTTCAAAAGTAAGCCAGAACTTCTTGAGAATCCCACCTAGTGTGCTGTTGGGCTAGATGTATGCAGTTGGGTAGAAGGTGTCTTTAGGCCTTGTTCGTGATCAAATGACTATATATTCAATGTTTATAGTGAATCCATAAGTATTAATTTTCCCCTATTTCATCAATGTAAAATAAGTTTTAATATTCACATTCTTCACAAAACTTCTGTTGATAACCAGTGATCCATACATTTATGCTGCCTATGAGAAGATTTTCCCCCAAAGAGCCTAATACTTAAAAATGACCAAATTGCCTTGCTTTTTTTGATAATAGAAACCTAGGCAATTCTAATGAGCCTGCATTCAAATGTCGCTAGATTTTAATGAAACTAGATTTAATATCTAGACTTATTTTCAAGTGTCCGTCCCATGCTGAGTGAGATCCCTAGGCGACTAGTACCTGTAGGCAAGCTTCATTTTTAGCAAGTCCACACTCCCATTCACGGCCTTGGTGTTGCAGTTCCCATAGAACTCAGAATCTCCCCATGACTCTAGCATCATCATCTCTTGTGATTTAGTTCAGAAAGTCATGAGGAAGCAGCCTGGTGGCTCAGCGGGTAAGGCCATCACCAGCCTGTGCTGTGTGGCAACTGCCAGGCGCCAGGCTTCCAGAGGTGATGGGGTGGTCAGAACGCTTCTCTCCCCTTTCCAGCCTGCCCGCCTCAGTCTACAGGGCAGGGAGACCGCAGCAAGTAAAAGCAGTTGCGTTCTTTTACATCAATGCATCAAAACACCAACCAGGAAGTTGAGAGAACCCCATTCTTTGCTATGTAAGCCACAAGCAAGCCTTATTGACGCTCCCTAACTATGTGCGTTGCACCAAGTGGAAAATAAGCTGCAAGTGGTCAGCAAAATACAAAACCCAAAAGACAGAAAACAGCCAGACCGATTTCTGGGCAAATGATGCAATAAAATCTCTTCTTATGTGTTACAAATAGGTGCTAAGTTACATTATTTCCTGGCAAACATGAGATAATACGTTGCCACCAAAGTTGGTAGCTTGAAACGGTCATTTTAGTGTCTCTCATGGTTTTGGTGGATCAGGAATATAGTAAGAGTTATGGTTATAGTCAAACACTAGCTACAGCTGGGACAGCTAAGAACTGAAGAGCTCAGGCTGGCTGGACATCTCTCTGTCTGTCTCTCTCTCCCTTCATGTTGTATCTGGATTTCTCCATGAGGGCTCTTAGCTGGGCTAGTTTGAGCCTCCTCACAACATGACAAGCTCAAAGCGGAAGGGTTCTTTACACTTTAACTACAAGACCAAAAAAAAAAAAAAAAAAAAAAACCTACAATACCTGACATGATTTTCATTCTGAACAGCAGAGAGTAATACTTTGGCAGGCATTCTTTAGCCTATATATAAAAATCTAAGCTTCAGTTTAAAAATCTTGAATTAGAGTTGTGTATGTTTGTCTGCTACTGTAACACAGAAACCCTCAGCTCAGCTCCACCTCTTCTGTTTGTATAATCTTGAAAACTTTATCCAGCCTCATTCAGCCTAAATTTCCTGAGTTGTAGTTCAGTTCAGTCGCTCAGTTGTGTCTGACTATTTGCGACCCCATGCACTACAGCACGCCAGGCCACCCTGTCCATCACCAACTCCCCAAACTCATGTCCATTGAGTTGGTGATGCCATCCAACCATCTCATCCTCTGTCGTCCCCTTCTCCTCCTGCCCTCAATCTTTCCCACCATCAGGGTCTTTTCAGGTGAGTCAGCTCTTTGCATCAGATGGCCAAAGTATTGGAGTTTCAGCTTCAGCATCAGTCCTTCTAATGAACACTCAGGGCTGATCTCCTCTGGATGGACTGGTTGGATCTCCTTGCAGTCCAAGAGACTCTCAAGAGTCTTCTCCAACACCACAGTTCAAAAGCATCAATTCTTCTGCACTCAGCTTTCTTTAGTCCAACTCTCACATCCATACATGACTACTGGAAAAACGTATCCTTGACTAGACAGACCTTTGTTGGCAATGTAATGTCTCTGCTTTCTAATATGCTGTCTAGGTTGGTCATAACTTTCCTTCCAAGGAGTAAGCATCTTTTAATTTCATGGCTGCAGTCACCATCTGCAGTAATTTTGGAGCCCCCCAAAATAAAGTCTGTCACTGTTTCCACTATTTCCCCATCTATTTCCCATGAAGTGATGGGACTGGATGGCATGATCTTAGTTTTCTGAACGTTGAGTTTTAAGCCAACTTTTTCACTCTCCTCTTTCACTTTCATCAAGAGGCCCTTTAGTTCTTCTTTGCTTTCTGCCATAAGGGTGGTGTCATCTGCATATCTGAGGTTATTGATATTTCTCCTGGCAATCTTGATTCCAGCTTGTGCTTCATCCAGCCCAGCATTTCTCATGATGTACTCTGCATATAAGTTAAATAAGCAGGGTGACGATATACAGCCTTGATGTACTCCTTTTCCAATTTGGAACCAGTCTGTTGTTCCATGCCCAGTCTGTTGTTCCATCCTCAGTTGTAAATTACAAATAAAAATAGTATCTCATAGAGTTATTGTGAATGTAATGCATATTACTCTTAAGAATAATACCAAATAACTTGTTTGAATGTACAGGTGAGGAATCCAAGTTTCATGGTAATGTGTCATTATATATGAATATATTAAATGAAGCCTAGAAGGATTAAATAATTTGACCCAGGTCTTTTTCCCTTCTTTTCACTTCTCTTCTTTCCTCGTTATTTGTAAAGCCTCCTCATACAACCACTTTGCCTTCTTGCATTTCTTTTTCTTTGGGATGGTTTTTGTCAGTGTCTCCTGTACAATGTTACGAACCTCTGTCCATAGTTCTTCAGACACTCTGTCTACCAGATCTAATCTCTTGAACCTATTCATCACCTCCACTATAAAATCATAGGGGAATTGATTTAGGTTATACCTGACAACCCAGTTATTTTCCTTGCTTACTTTAGTTTAAGCCTGAATTTTCATATAAGGAGCTAATAATCTGACCAGTTTCTTGGCAGATTTCTGTTAGCCTTTGTTCTGTTTCATTTTGTACTCCAAGGCCAAACTTACCTGTTACTCCAGGTATCTCTTGACTTGATTTCCTACTTTTCATACCAGTCTCCTATGATGAAAAGGATATCTTTTTTTTTGGTGTTAATTCTATGACGTCTTGTACGTCTTCTTAGAACTGATCAACTTCACCTTCTTCGGCATTAGTGGTTGGAGCATAGACTTGGATTACTGTGATGTTGACCGGTTTGCCTTGGAAATGAACCAAGATCATTTTGTCAATTTTGAGGTTGCACCCAAGTACTGCATTTAGAACTCTTTTTGTTGATTATGAGGGCTACTCCATTTCTTCTGAGGGATTCTTGTCCACAGTAGTAGATATAGTGGTCATCTGAATTACATTCTCCCATTCTCATCCATTTTAGTTCACTGAATCGTAAGGTGTTGATGTTACTTTTGCCATCTCCTGCTTGACCATGCCCAGCTAATTTTGATTCATGTACCTAACATTGCGTGTTCCTATGCAGTTTTGTTCTTTATAGACTGGATTTTACTTTCATCACCAGACACATCCACCTGGACCTTTGTTCTGCTTTGGCCCAGCTGCTTCATTCCTCCTGGAACTATTAGTAATTACCCTCTGCTCTTCCCCAGTAGCATATTGGACACCTTCCCAGCGGGGGGGCTCATCTTTCAGTGTCATATCTTTTTGCCTTTTCTTATAGTTCATGGAGTTCTCGTGGTTTGCCATCCCCTCCTCCAGTGGACCATGTTTTGTCAGAACTACCCACTATGACCCATCTATCTTGGGTGGCCTTGTATGACCTGGCTCATAGCTTCATTGAATTGCTCAAGCCCCTTTGCCACAATAAGGCAGTGATCCATGAAGGAGATTACATGTAGATATATAGATATATAATATATATTATATGTAATATAGTATAGATATATAGATATCTATAGATACATATACATAAATAGAGATATATACATATATAATATATGTTACATGTAATATCTAATAATGTGGTGAGGCCATTTAATATAGTATTTCAATGAACACTAGCATTTATATATTTTCTCTATATATACATTACATATATTATGTGTGTATACATATATAACATGTTCTATATGGCGAGAAAATATATAAACGTTCGTGTTTGCTGTAATACTAGATTAAATGTTATCTCCACAAAAATGAAATGGTAATTATGTAAAATGTTGAAGGTGTTAGCTAAAGCTGCGGTGGTCCTCATACTGCAGTCTATAAAGGTGTCTAATCAGCATGTGGTGGGCCTGAAGCTTACACAGTTCTGTGTCAGTTATAGCTCGCTAAAAATAATAGAGCTGGGAACTGGAAATAAATTATAAATAGAGGATTTTAGGAATATATCTCAGCACTTTTTATAAAAGGGTCATCTGTATAATACATAATTATTTATAAATACCCTCTTGGTCAAGTCAAATAATGAAAAAAAAAATCTGACCATTTCTTTGAATTTCATCATCTCTTTGTTATTTAGCAGCGCTATCTAAATTAAAACCCTGCAGAAGTAAGTCCTAGAGCAACAACGACAGAAATAATAGCTAACTATCATTGAACATACTCCATGTCACTTTTTTTCAGGTATTATTTCAATAGTATTGCATATTTCAACTCAAGTTTTACCATAACTCTATGAGGTAAGTTACAATAATTATTCAGCTTTTATAGCTGAGGAAACTGAAACACAGATCTATTAAGTAATATACCAGTATAACAAAATTAATGAGTAAGAAATGTGTTTAAGTCTAAACTCTTCCACTCTGGTTCCTGCTCTGAACTATTACATAACAAATTACACCTGGATACAACAGAGACGTCTTCAAGCATGAACAAAGAGTAGGACCCCGCTTTAGTCTTCCATTCTGTACTTTGAGGCACAGGTTAATGAAAGCATCACTCCTTATAAACTCAGCCATGACTAGCACGGCTCCTTGCACCTAACTGTGCCTGAACTTCTTTACAATGTGCTCCATCACTGTGCACTGTAGAAATCTCGCCTAATCACTGTCTGGGGAGCAATCTTACTGATTCAATGCTCATACCTTTCTCTGAAATCTCCCCCAGTTTCTAGGTAGCTCAAGTTAAATAAATCTTAGGTCTGTCTAATGAATGACCACACTTGTTAGACCATGGTTTTAAGATGACCGTTTTCCTAAAAATGAGTTCAGACAAGTTTGTAAATGTAAGACTCACAATATCATGGTATCGGTATTCCTGTGTATAACCGCCTGCTTGATTGCATGATTACTAAAGGGTACATCTAACAGATTTCCAAGTTAATTACATCCACAAAATATCCAGGGTGGGGATGGAAATGCACATGCTTCTGCCTTTAGTGTTTAGCTACCCTGTAATTGCATAAGGACATTAAAATGTTTCTTCTAATGGTAAGCAGTACAGTACACACACGCGTACAAAATAATAAATTATTTCAGCAGCTCAGAGTGGCCAAAAATAATCATATTAGGACAGATTAACAGGTTTAAGAATGAGAGTACAAAAATTTCCCCAAGAGTTACATGAAATAAAAAAGTCATTTATTATGAAAATTGAGTTTAAATTTGAATTTAGTTCCCTAGAACAGTATAACTGAAATGTTCCTATATGATCTAATCTTAGCCATTCTTCCCATATTACTTAATTTAAATCCAAAATATAATGATTAGACAAAACATAGTGATATTTTTCTTTTTTCTCTTGGAGAATAAATCCATTCCTCCATTTTTTTCCTGCAAAGAATATTTTGTTTGAAAAACAATGAGACACTGGATTTTTGAAGCTATAAATTTTCTATAATTTATTTATCTTGAATATGAAAATTTAAAAGAGCTAAGAATTTTGTAATTGTCTTTAGGAAAATGAGGTATAATGATAAAACTAATGAGAATTATATGGACAATACTAAAAGATTTTATAGTTTCTACAAAGTCTAAATAAGAATATATCTTACATGATAGTTGAACTACCCAAAAGTTGATACCATATGAGTGTTACTAAATATTGGAATGGATGTCTGAAACAGTTTTCAGAATTTTTCCTTGTTGGAGAACTTTAAAAAAAAAAAAAGTTAACTGAATCTGGTTAACACTCAGTTCAGAATTTTCCTCTATCACCTTTATTTGGGTTCATAGTTTTGTTGCCAGTATAACTTTAACTGATTAACTCTTCCTTTATCCACCACTACTCTTTTCCACTCCCTGAGAGAGGTGTTCTTAAACTTTTAAAGCACAGGTTTGTCATAATTAGCTTTTAATTGAAAACATAAGAGAAAATAATTCTGCTTTACTGTCAACTGGTTGGGTATACCATCATAATAATACGTTCTAATGAGAACATTATCCAGTTAATGCCAAAAACAAACCTGTATGATCATGTCCTCCTGGTAATACGTCAGCTTTATCCAAACAGAGGGGTCCAGTCTTTTTGTTTGGTTCCTGTGAGGTAATCTCTAACCCCTGAGAAAAGTCTTTGGCTATCTGGGAGCCTTGATTCTACCGGATGTAACAATGTGAAATAGGTGGAGTGAATGTATTAGTTCATGTGGTTATCAGCTCTGATTACAGAGGAGTTAGAGACTGAAGTCAGCCAGCCAGCCGGTTTACATGATCAAGCCCCAGTAAGGACTCTGAACAACAAGACTCAGGAGAACTTCCCTGCTTGCCAATCCTCCATGCACGTTGTTACAAACCAATGCTGGGGATATAGGGCTTCATGGTGAGAGGGAAACAGGGAACTCCACAATGAAACTTTCCTAGACTTCTCTCCCATACATCCCTTCTTGTGGCTGATTTTAATCGGGTTCTTTTCCTTTCAGTAAACTTTAACTACAAGTAGAATAGCTCTCAGTGAGTTCTGTGTGTCCTTCTAGCAAATTATTGACCCTGAGGTTTTGGGAGATCCTTGAACTTGCAACTGGTGTCCAAAATGAGGGTGATCTTGTGGTCTATTCTTTTTCAAACTCTGCAGCCTCCTACTCACAGAGGATTGAAAATACTAACAAATAAAATTTCTTACTATGCTATGCAGTTTTACAGTGAAATCCCTTTTATGAGGTGACCATGAAAATTCTCTGCATATCTGTGACAGTGAATAAATAAACCACTTGGTGCCCAGTTGTCAGGATTGTTGTATCAATTACATACTGAATTTGCTCGGGAAATATAGCTGCTCAGCGGCTGGAGATGCTAGTAACCACAGTGGTGCCGTGTTCTGTAATGGAAAGTACGTACCCCTCCATAGGAGAACATACCCTTTGCTTACTATCTTCAAGATGCTGTATTTTCCTTCTTTGTCTATCTCCTAAAAACATTTCCCAAATTATTGCTCTCTTTCTTTCCCCATTATTTATCAAAATTTATCACATCCTGGAAATGCTTTATGGCATTCTCTCAAGGCTGTGTTTTTATTTTAAAGTATTAGCTTTCTGTACCTGTGACTACTCTTAAAAGTCCCTTGAAGTCTGGTCTATTTCTCTCTCTAACACCCTGTATTGAAAAGAGAGGTTTTCCTAGCAAAGCAGGCTGTAGTCTCCTTAGGAATATTGCATTTTGAATTAAGTCATTAGTTTAACATGTGTTAGACATGGCTTCCTTTTCCAGATTAGCCTCTGTAATACTTGATTGTAAAATAAGAGAACTTGCTTAACCTTTCCGTTATTAATGACTTACATTAGGCTTACTCAGCTGTATGGCAAGAAACAAGCCAACAGCAAAGCCTCTTGTAACTACTCCAACCAAGGAAGTGTCATTTGATCAAAACTTAATTCTTTCTCAGACATTGTGATATTGTATATCTACCTGATTTAAAGAAAAAAACTGTGCTACATTATTCAGTCCAGCTAGTCATATGGTATTTTCTGGGGGGTGCTCTTTAATATCCCTTGTAGTTTGTAATCACTGGGGTACAATTTATGGGTTCATAAGTATAAGTTGAGGTCAAATCAGGAGCAGTTTTACCCTTCCTCCATGAAGGTAGACAGCTTTAGCAGGCTTAATAGGTCTACTGCCGTTTTACAACAGAGACACCACTTACAAATCTTCCCATAAGAAGGGTTAAAAAAATAAAATCTGTTGATTATCTATAGATTATACTTCTGAACTCCCAAAAATGTGGTGCAAATAATCGCTCTTCAAGAATCACTCTTTCTTTTCTGTCTCATATATGGACAGAATTACCCAGATGAATTTCTCATTCGATAAGTGCTAAGCATAAGGGAATTCGTTGTAGTGAAAACTGTAGATTGGAAGTGACCTTTACATCTCACTCTGATTTAGCCCATTGGCAAGATACTTGGGATTAGGAATCTGCTTCCCCAGCAGGATAAGTTTCATTTAAAACTTAGCTTCCCACTAGACCAGTGGCTGTATGTCCATAACAGGAAGTAATGTGTCTGATTCTAACTATCCATTGACTCCCAAGTTCTGCAGGTGTCTGGCAGCTGGCTTACTTATAAACTCTTAGCAAACAGTTTGATAACAAGCAGTATGCTTATAGACCAATGACAAGATTATGGTTGCTCTTGCCTCATGAAATTGGGAGAACAATATGGATAGATATGTAGTCTTCCCTTAGAAAGATAACCCACAGTATGTGCAGAGAATAAATAAAGAAATGGTGCTTCTTACAAACACTGGAACATCTTGGTCGTGTTTTGTTGGAGAATAAACCTTGCACATACTAGAAAGTAAATAAATGCTGCTGATTTTGGGTTATCCATGTATAATGTTAAAAGTGGTGCCATTTCAATACATATCATATTTCATATGTTTCCCAGTTGTTTCCTGGCTCCCAGACAATGTTCATGCACAAAATGGAAAATCCAATTAATATTAACATAGAATATGGAATTATCAAATAAACTACTGGAAAAACTTAAAATAGGCTTTGGGTTGTCCGTATGTCTGATCCCACACATTGACATAGAAAATTTAAAGTTTTTTTTAAGTTTTGCCAAAAAACATGGAGAGCTTAAAAATACATAAAATTTAAGAATGCATATCACTCATTTCCTTTCTTAAGTGTGTGTGCATATATACATCTGTGCATATGTATATGCACACATATGTATACTGTGTGGGTGTATGTATGTATGTGTTTTAGAAAATTCCTACAAAATGTTCTGGAATTTTTAAATTACATAAAGGTATTGTTGCTTTGAAGCAAGAACTGAGGGTAGGCCTCTCTCCACTAGGAACTCACCTAGAAATGTCTGCGATATTTGAAATTATTGTCTTAATTATTATATACTCAACATACATGTGACTAAGATGTAACAAAATTGGGTCCTAGGTATTTTCCTAGTATCGATTATATTTTCTTGACTGTGATATATTTTCAAGTAATTTGAGTAAGTTAATAGTTTTATTAAAAATAAACATTACTGACATTGTTTTAAATAATACATTATTTTATATACATATATATATATATGTATATATGTATTTACTTTTGAAAATAGACTTCCAAAACTTACAATTGTCCAAGGAGTTTTGAGAAACAGTTTTAGATGGTTTTGGCCCACACAAAGAGACACAAGTGTTGGCCAATTTAGCCTTGACCAGAAAAAAAAACAATCATCAGTGTCCCTGAAAGATTTCTATTCTCAATCTTCTCCATGTAGTCTTTCTAAACTCACCAAAATCTGTTAAAATCTAGATATAAAGTCACAGCACAAACTAAAACATTATTTTGTCTACAGACCAAATATAGAAAGTGAGATTTGTGCTGATCAACACACTGAAGAGAAAGGCCACAGAGACCAACTAAAGATTTTTAGTTTAGTGAAGTACAGTAAGTAGTAATACAATTATATTGAAACATAATGAGATAAATTGCAAACCAGGAGCATTATGTAAACTCTGATGGCTCCTGTAACTTTATTCATTGTTCAGTAAAATTTATTAACATGGATTTTGTGTGTGTGTGTGTGTAATTATCTCACAATAGAAGCTAATAAGACGAGGAATCACTAAAGATGTTTGAGACTCATTTTCTTGTTTACTACCTCATTAAATTCAGTAAAACCCATACCTTAATTATTTTGTTTTTCTGTTTTTCAAATCTGTAGATAGCTTTGGCACTTGACCAATTGGAAACATGCACTGTTGAAGGAAAATGTACAGTATATACCCTTTTATTTTTTTTTTAAATTTTTTGTTAAGTTATTTTTAACTGGAGGATGATTGCTTTACCATATTGATTTCTGCTGTACAATGTGAATCAGTCTTAAATATACATATGTCCCCTCCTTCTTGAATCTTGCTCCTGCTGCCCCTCATCCCACCCCTCTAGGTTGCCACAGAACATTGAGCTGAGCTCCCTGTGTTACAGAGCACTAGCTATTTATTTTACATATGGTAATTTATATGTTTTAGTGCTACTCTCTCAATTCATTGCATTCAGTATTAATATAATACATATGTGAATTTTTCTGCAGGTATCTTTTTCCATACAAACTCATTCAGTTCAGTTCAGTCGCTCAGTCGTGTCCGACTCTTTGCGACCCCATGAATCACAGCACACCAGGCCTGCCTGTCCATCACCAACTCCCAGAGTTCCCTCAAACTCATGTCCATTGAGTCGGTGATGCCATCCAGCCATCTCATCCTCTGTTGTCCCCTTCTTCTCCTGCCCCCAATCCCTCCCAGCATCAGGGTCTTTTCAAATGAGTCAGCTCTTCGCATCAAGTGGCCAAAGTATTGGAGGTTCAGCTTCAGCATCAGTCCTTCCAATGAACACCCAGGACTGATCTCCTTTAGGATGGACTGGTTGGATCTCCGTGCAGTCCAAGGGACTCTCAAGAGTCTTCTCCAACACCATAATTCAAAAGCATCAATTCTTCAGTGTTCAGCTTTCTTTATAGTCCAACTCTCATATCCATACATGACCATTGGAAAAACCATAGCCCTGAGCAGATGAACCTTTGTTGACAAAGTAATGTCTCCGCTTTTTAATATGCTATCTAGGTTGGTCATAACTTTCCTTCCAAGGAGTAAGCGCCTTTTAATTTCATGGCTGCAGTCAACATCTGCAGTGATTTTGGAGCCCAAAAAAATAAAGTCTGACACTGTTTCCACTGTTTCCCCTTCTATTTCCCAAGAAGTGATGGGACCAGATGCCATGATCTTAGTTTTCTGAATGTTGAGCTTTAAGCCAACTTTTTCACTCTCCTCTTTCACTTTCATCAAGAGACTTTTTAGTTGCTCTTCACTTTCTGCCATAAGGGGTGTCATTAGACATTTCTATATAGAAAGAAATGACATTTTTTCTGGAATACACACTGACAATTTAAAAGTAGTCATTAAGAACTTAATATCAGGGACTATTAGATGCTAAATATACAAGCATAAATTATCAAGATCCTTTTTTAGAAGGACCTAAACAGCAGTGTGTATGGGGGAGGGGTGACAATCACATAGAGAAACACTTCAGTGTGCAGTGTGTTCAGTGTGATGGTTTTGATGGAACATAACAATACTTAGAGGAAACAATATTGTATGTAAACAATATTGTACAATATACAATTGTAGTACAGTTGTATACAATTGAAATGACAGTTATACATTGAAGGACTCTGTTACTAGCTGGAATGAAAGAGGTTAATTAGGTTCTGGGTGCAAATCCACATTATGTGTACTTTAATGTGAAATAAAGTTCTGAAATCTTTGGGGTAAGAAATGGGTAAGATGTCCAATATCTTGGTTTTCCTATTATGTGTCTCATCTCTGGTCATCCACTTCTCTTGAGTCAGAACTTAGGGGTTCGTAATCAAAAAACAAAGATCCTAGCATCCAGTTCTATCACTTGGCAAACAGATGGGGAAACAATGGAAACAGTGACATACTTTATTTTCTTGGGCTCCAAAATCACTGCAGATGGTGACTGCAGTCATGAATTTAAAACACACTTGCTCCTTGGAAGAAAAGCTGTAAAAACTTAGCATATTAAAAAGCAGAGATATCACTTTGCCAACATAGCTTCGTCTAGTCAAAGCTATGGTTTTTCCAGTAGTCATGTATGGATGTGAGAGTTGGACCATAAAGAAAGCTGAGCACCAAAGAATTGATGCTTTTGAACTGTGGTGGAGAAGACTCTTTGAGAGTCCCTTGGACTGCAAGGAGATCTGACCAGTCCATCCTAAAGAAAATCAGTCCTGAATATTCATTGGAAAGACTAATGCTAAATACTCCAATACTTTGGCCCCCTGATGCGGAGAACTGACTCATTGCAAAAGACCCTCATGCTGGGAAAGACTGAAGGTGGGAGGGGAAGGGGACAACAGAGGATGAGATGGTTGGATGGCATCATCAACTCGATGGATGTGAGTCTGGGTAAATCTGGGAGTTGGTGATGGACAGGGAACCCTGGCATGCTGCAGTCCATGGAGTCACAAAGAGACAAAGAGTCAGACACGACTGAGTTACTAAACAACAACAACAAATTTTCTTTAAAAGCTTACAGAGGTATTCTGTATGATATATAAAATGTCCAATATTAAAAAAAATTACATGTAAGATGCAAAAGTCTTCAGCATAGTAAAATTCTGAAAGACATAAAAGTAAGTAAATTAGGAACTTATAATTCCCCCAGCAACTGTAACTCAGCGCCTGTGCACAGATGGAGCTTTTTGGCACTGCATATGTACTGTAACTTATATGTATTTTTATATATACTATATGTAGCTTACCAGGGATATTTTCACTCTGGGAACCATGAACTGAAATTTTCTGACCCCTGTGTATTAATAATAAATTTTTAAAAAATCATAGTAACATAGTTTTTAGCAAATGCTTTATTTTTCTTGCTTTATTTTCAAAGTATATGAGGAAAATAGTGTTATTGATTCTCAGAGAAATAAATACATGAGATAGTTTTGAGTAAGTGCAGATTCATAAACTTACATTTTATAACTGCCTGACATAAGACATAAGTTCGCTCAGGGGCCCAGTAACTTGTTTTAATAAAATAGTCATAAAACTATGTGCTTTATGACAATAGCATCTTGTTCTCTAATATTTTGAGCCCCAAATACAGCAATAATAACACCCCTTGGGCGTGTGCGTGCTAAATTGCTTCAGTTGTGTTGACTCTCTGCGACCCTATGGACTGTAGCCCACTGGGCTCCATGCCCTCCTCCAGGGGATCTTCCCTACCCAGGGATCAAAACCACATCTCTTATGTCTCCTGTGTTGGCAAGCAGTCTTTACCACTAGTGCCACCTGGAAAGCCCAATAATAACCCTTACTATTTAGCTAAAAGAGACATGGGAGAATTTGATCTGCACAAATATTTATCTCTGAAATTTGTCTTTTTTTTAATCTTCATGGATATGGAGTGGAGTATGAGACTCAAGGAGGAGAATTTTTAATTGAGAATTCTCTTTTTTAAAAGCCCAGATTGAATTTTTAGAGTGTTGTATACCTCCAGTATATAATCCGGAGAATGTTAGAATGCTTTGTTCTCCTGGACTGAAGACTGTTATCCTTTTGGCTGGCCAGGATTATGACTTGGCCATGCAACTCAAGAAAGTGAGCTGATACTGAGTGTGATACTAGAATGGTTCTGTCTTATTTGCTCACACCCTTAAGACTAGATGCATTGCTGCAGGGATGTTTTGGCGTCTGTTTAATGACCATCTCTTCATGGAGAATTTTAAAGATTGCTGATTTGTACCATTCATCAATTTCCATGATATAAATACTCCCACCACTGTTGGTTTCAGGCTATGAAAGCATGGTTAACCAACTTACAGAATTCTTAAAAATTTAGCAACTAGCTCTTATGACCCAGTATCTACTGGTCCTAGCATGCCACTGAACTGCCGTCTCATGCAAAGATCTGTTTTTAAATAGCATAATTTTAAACCAACTTGATGCCATAGAGAACATCTGCTGAAAGCAAGACATCTAATTTGGTCTCATAGGCCTTGTTCATCCAATATTAGCAAATTGCTAATTTCTTCATTTAACATACTAGAATATTTAAAACTCCAAGGAAATGTCCAGTTGTATGTCTGTTTGGACTTTCAGGGTGCTTTAGTATCTGGGCACAATTGTTATTTAAATTCTACCTGAGTGAATCTTTTAGTAAAAGTAAATCATGAATTCCCCTGTAATGACTACAAATTATGGACATTCTTTATAAGAGTGTAGACATTCTGAAGGTTGAACCCAGATCAGATTCACCCCTATAACCTAGTTGACATCAACATATGTTTTTTAAAATAATGTTCTCAATAAATCCATTCAATTCTGAATAAATGAATAAATAAAGGGATGAATAAAAAAGAGTGATCATGCTCTTTGACAGTTTGACAAGCAAACCTATGATAAAGATTAAGAATATACTTGCACAATAAATGTGAAATAATTGATTTTTCATTTCACCATTCTGTCAGGAAAACAAATTTAATCTCTGATCTTTTATTTGTTTACAAAATGAAGAATAATTTGAAGTCTGTAGACACTATAGTGGTAAAGGCATTTGTAAATAGAATTTGAACAGGCTAAGGACTTATTGATTTAGTAATTACAGCTTTGTTACAGTAGGTGGAACTGAAGGTCTCCACACTAATGCTGCTTGATGAAGAACAGTGGGAAAGTAGACCCAAACATTGTTAAATAGGAGTATATCTTTCAGTCCTTCATGTATAGGATATTCCATTAAAAATTCAGTGAGCTATGCACATAATTAGACATTCCTGCTGTCACAAAGAATTTCCTTTATGAGCACTCTGATATACCTTGACATGGAAAGCTCAAGCTGGCTGGCTTGCCTCTAAATAAGGATCTGCTGACTAATTCACATTAACCTCTCTTGCATTTCTAATAGGTTCAGAGAGACTCCTTTTTAATAAGCAGCTCCTGAAAATAAGAGATGCCCCTGTTTCAGATACTGTTTCTCAACGGAAGAATTTTGGAAATATCAGGAGGAATTTCTTGTTTCCACAATGGTTGTCCTTTCATTCCATGTGGTGGGGCCCAGAGATGGGGTGGGTAGGAATGGTAAACATCCTTGAACATACAGGATATTCCTGCTCAGTAAATAATTGACCTGCCAATAGTGTAGATAATGTCTGTGGTAACCAGCCTCCAAGATGGCCACAGAGAGCCCCACCTCATGGTATTTACACGTGTGTTCCCACCTCACATTATACCTGGATTGATCTGAGTGGTCAGTAGAATACGGCAGAAAAATTGGTATGTCACTTCCAAGATTAGGTCTTAATATACACTGCCTTCTGTCTTGGGTGTACATTCTCTCTGTCTCACACCTCGCTCTGAAGGAAGCCAGAGGTTATACCCTTTCACAGGTTATTCAGGCTGCCTGAAGTGAGGTTCACAAGGCAAGGACCTAATGTCTGTAGCCAGTAGGTAATCAGGCAGGACAGCCTACCAACAGCAATATGAGTGAGCTGGAAAAGCTGCCTTTTGGTCCCAGTGGAGCATTCATATGACTGCCATCCCATCCGGCAGCGCTATGGCAACTTCATGCAAGACCCTGAACTAGAATCAGTTGAGCTAAGTCACTCCCAGATTCCTGACTCTGAGAAACTTTCTGAGATAAGTGATTCTTTATTTAATCTGATAAATTTTGAGATGATTTGTTATGCAACATTAGATAACTAATACACTCTCCCTGCTGACAGGTCTGGTGGCAAATGTTTTATTGATTTATCTGAAAAATCTCATGTATATGGGTAATTAGTCTAATTGTATTTCATACTGAACCCAAAATACTTCCTCCTGACCAGTAAAATTTTGATTCTTTTAATGTGATCTTACAAAGGTCCATACAGTCAAACCTGTGGTTTTTCCAGTAGTCAGGTACTGATGTGAGAGTTGGACCATAAAGAAGACTGAGCGCCAAAGAATGGATGCTTTTGAACTGGGGTGTTGGCGAAGACTCTTGAGAGTCCCTTGGACTGCAGGGAGATCAAACCATCATTCCTAAAGAAAATCAACCCAAAATACTCATTGGAAGGACTGATGCTGAAGCTCCAGTACTTTGGCCCCTTGATGTGAAAAGCCAACTCATTGGAAAAGACACTGATGCTGGGAAAGATTGAGGGCAGGAGAAGGGGGCAACAGAGGGTGAGATGGCTGGATGGTATAACTGACCAGATGGACATGAGTTGGAGCAAGCTGTGGGAGATAGTGAAGGACAGGGAAGCCTGGCGTGCTGCAGTCCACAAGGTCACAAAGAGTTGGGCGTGACTTAGTGACTGAAAAACAACAGTGTCTACCTGACACATCGTATATGTTCAATATTTATTGAGTGAATGAAAGGAAATATATTGTGTTAGTTTTCTTGGGTGGCAATTATAAAGTACCACGGCTGAGTGGCTTAAACAACAGAAATGCATGGTCTCTTATTTCTGGAGGCCAGAAGTCTGAGATCAAGGTGTCCGCAGAGTTGGTTCCTTCTGAGGGCTCTGTTCCAGGCCTGTCTCCTTGCCTTAAAGGTGTCTGCCTTCTTCCTGTATCTGTCCACATTATCTTCCTTCTGTGCTTGTCTCTGTGTCCAAATTTCCCCTTTTAATAAGGACATAAGTCAAACTGTATTAGGGCCTACTCTAAGGGCCTCACTTTAACTTAATTACATCTGTAAAGACCCTATCTGCAAATAAGATTATGTTCTGAGGTACTAGTTAGAATTTCAACATATGATTTCTGAGGGGACATAATTCAACCCGAAAAATACATCTGTGTGTTAATCTTACATCTGTGCTAATGTTAAACATACATCAATGTGTTATCTCCTTGTCCGAGAGATAGTGGAGGACAGGGAAGCCTCTTGTGCTGCAATCCATGGAGTCACAGAGAGTCGGACACAACTTAGCGACTGAACAACAGCAATGTGTTAATGGCTTTCTTTTTAATTTTTCTAATGAAAATGGTTATACATTTGTTATCCAAAGGTATAATAAATATATTTTTTTAAATTTTCATCAAGCAATATATGCCAGGGGTAAAAATCAAATTGTACAAAAGAGATTTTTTTAAAATAAAAGTAGAGTTTCTCTGATTAAATAGAACAGTTATTCTCAATTCTGGCTGTATGTTAGAATTTTCCAGGGGTCATTTAAAAGAAATGTATGCCTATTCCCACTAGTGACCAATTTAACAGGACCTGAGTGTGATTATTTTTTAGAGCTGTCTGGGTGATGTGAATGTGAAGCCAGCACTGAAAATTGCTGGCTAGAAGGCAGTCTAAATTGGAGGATTCATGGAAGTTGATGTGAAAAGCTAGGTTGGGGGTGGATGGTGAATAACCTAGTGTCTTGTAATAAGACTTTTGAACAAGATCACAGTCATAAGCCTAGATCATCAAGTAGATTACTTATACTGATGCTTCTCATTCAGTTGTGAAATAAAGAAATTATTTGAATAAAATCAGTAAGAATCAGTTATGAGAAGATTTTACTTGTGCTAAATTCCTCATTCCTTTATGGTAGGACTTTCTCAAATGGGAGTCTAGGGACATAGGCAATCCTCTGATTTACCTCAGATTTCTTTTCCAGTTTTGTGCTTTCATTTTCATTATAATCACAAAAAAAATACACTTTTTTATCACCTGGATGGCTGTGCTATAAGTGAGTATCATATCGTTGCACATAGAATTATCCTGGAACCAAGTAGAACTACTACATTCATCAAGGCTAACATGAAAGGAAGAGGCAGATGCACAGATTCACTGAAGGCCAGGTGGCCCAGAAGAGCAGGACATTGAAACACAAGTTCTGTGTGGTTAAAAGAGAGATCAAAGGTGGAGAATAGAGGCATGACAGAGTCAAACATGGTTAAGGCAGGCGAACCCGAAATAATCTATGCTACTAGCAGTCAACAGCATATTCACATTGTGAGCAATGACTATTAGAACTGAGTAACATCTTAGTCACATTCACTTCAGCTCCATTTTCATCTTGTGCTTTCCTTTGCATATATTCTTATTTACTTTGTTTTTATGCTATTTGAAAGCTATGGCATGCATTATGCCTCATTTTACATTTTTAAAAATGCATATGCCAATACTCACTCTTCAGAAACACATATGTACTTATATATTGTAAATAGAAATAAATCTATTCAAAGGTAATTTTAAATATAAGCAACAGGTTTTACATTCTTTTTAAATATATATTACCAGTTTTTAAAATATTGCTTTAGAGATAGGGAACTGGAATTAAATGGAAGTAATAATACAGAAGATAAAATTGGAGACAGTGAATAGTAATGAAGCTCCATCATTTGTTAGTTTTGTAAACTTTGTAAAACATTTAATTTCTGTGAACATTGGTATTTGGTCTACAGTTTAAGTATACTTTTCCTGAAGGGTTATGCCTATGATTTTGTGAATATTAAATGAGGTCACTCATGTTAAAGGGGCCAGAAATTAGTAGGTATTTGATAAACATTGGTTTCCCTGGTAACTCAGTTGGTAAAGAATCTGCCTGCCAGTGCAGGAGACGTGGATTCGATCCCTGGGTTGGGAAGATCCCCTGGAGAAGGAAATGGCAACCCACTCCAGTATTCTTGCCTGGGAAATCCTATGGGCAGAGAAGCCTGGTGGGCTATCATCCATGGGGTCTTGAGAGTCAGACACAACTTAGCAACTAAAGCACTACCGCCAGATGATGGAAAAATGATATGATGGTTGGGACAAATTTTATAAGTACTATGAAACTATTTGCAATAACATCCTCTGTGTGTGAGAGAGAGAGAGAGAGAGAGAATAAGTTCAGTGTGTCATCAAAATACCATGCTAGGAAACCTCCTAAAGCCTTAAAGCACTTACCTTCTGTCATCTACAGCCTGTTTCTCTCCTGACAATACCAAGAAGAAGTGGTGAGGGCTAGTGATTGACTGGGGAGTATTCAGGCAAGAGGGCCCTGTGTAGGGCCCAGAGCCTGCACGTGGCCTTGGTCTTTTGGTCTTAATAACTTTCCGTTACACACACTTCCTTTGGCACCAGTGAAATGAGGTTTGATTTATTTTTGATGGATCTTCTCCGCTATGGAACTCTATTGCTTTCAAAGCTGTTGCTGCAGCAACACCTGAAGTGATTTTTATCACTGCCATAAAAACATTAAATGATTTCAGGTGCCAGAGACCTTTTCCAGGTTTTGCTGTTTGATAAGTGAAGTCAGTTGTTAAAGAATGTTTTTCAGCTGCTTGAACGTTTGACATGCCCCTAGAAAATCTATATTCTGTTCCTAACAGGATGTTTCATGCTTTGTAAATGTGGGGAAGCACTGACAGATTGAGATTTGCGAGGTATCTGTGATATTCTTTATAGAATAAGCAAAATGCGTTATTGTCTGTTGTTGTTATTTGTTTCTTTTTGTTGTTGTTGTGGTTGTCTTTCATGTGATTTTTAACAGATTCTATTGGTTAAGGAGGTTGTGGGGAGATCACATGGGTTCTGTATTTCACTCTCAACTTAGAGAATTAAAGGCTCATTTTAAAAGTACATCCCTCATGATTAGCAATTACAGCTAAATCAGCTAGGCAGAGGAGTTTTATTTGCCTCTAATTTTAATGTCCCCTGACACCGCTTGGCCAGTGTTCTACTGAGGTGGATTATATAGTGTCTCTCCGGATCAGGTCACCTTCTAGAGAATGATAGTACAGATGAGTGCCAAAGGTGTATAGTTAGAGAAAGCTATCCATATCAGGACCACACAAGAAGAGCTGAAGTCACTTCTGAGCTCATTGTAGGCTCAGATTTAAGACATCGAGGGCTAATATTTAAAAAGGATTTGTCTAGAACAGAATTAAATCAACTTTGTGATAAAGAGAGCCTTTCTAGGGAAGTTGGCCTGACGTCTACAGGCCTCCATGAATGGCTATCATTATTTCTTAATATTCCAGTAATTTACAATGTAACTCACTGAAAAATTATACTCCAGGCATATGACTACATCTTCCTGTTTTTTACTCTCAAATTCCCAGATCCAAAAGGTAACAATATAAACAAAATCTGTGTAGCTTTGAAATCTTCATTCACCTATTTTGGAGTAATTCCCTGAGAATTTATGTGGAAGTATTGCAGTGTCCATTGTGTGTGTGTGTGTGTGCGCGTGTGTGTGCATGTGAGATAAAACACTTGGGAATTTGATCATTCATATATGTGTGCATTGAAGAGGATAACGTGGGCAAAATATTGAAAATAGAAACTGTCCTTGGAAATATAAAATCTAAGGTAATTAGAGATCTGATAACACAGTTGGGCATATTTTAATGTGCTTATATGCAGCTTCTGAGAGTTTGAAAATTAATCATAGAGGCATGATTTTTATTTATATATGCAATAAAGCCACAGTTCTTTCCCATCTTGCATTTTGTTCTCCTCCTAGAGCATGACAAAAAAAAAAAAAAAAAAATAGAGCTAGCTTCTGTTATTTGATTTTTTTCAAGAAACTATTAAGCACATGGCAAAAACATGCCAAAAGTGTTATGGTTAAAGAAACAACCTCAATGAAACCAAATGGGTCAAATTATAAAGGGATAGGGGCTTTATTTTCTGCAGAAAAAACTGTGTCAACATTTAAAAAACTTACAGTGCTCTTATAATACTTATTATAGATTTAGAAAGGGATACTGATGCTGGGAAGGATTGAAGGCAAAAGCAGAAGAGGGTGACAGAGATGGTTGGATGGCATCAAGGACTAAGTGACCGTGAGTTTGAGCAGACTGGGAGAGTGAAGGACAGGGAAGCCTGATATGCTGGAATCCATGGGGTCGCAAAGAGTCAGACACGACTTAGTGACTGAACAACAACATGTCTTCCACATGAGTGAACACAAACAGATAACAGACCAAGAGAGGTTTTTCTATCCAAATTTCCAATGCATATCTGAGGAATAATGGTTGGTTTCTGCAGAGAAAGAGTTTAAGAGTTGCCTTAATTCATTCTTACCTAATGGAAACCCTGAGCTGATAAACTATGCCCTGCTGGAATGGAAAACATCCTGTATCAGAGCTGCTTTCTAAAGTGGCCATAGCATTTGCAGCACAGAGTCTCCACTACTAATACTTAGAGAATGCAGTGATCTCAATAGTAAAGGATAAAATGAATAAAAAATGTTAATTTACTTATGTTGATATGACGCAGGTGTGAATGCAGACTATATGAGCCTTAAAAAATGCAAACCTGTAGATTAGTTATATCTCAGGAATTACAATTTTTCATTGACCTCTTTTGATAATACGGGTGTTTTTCAGACACGGGGCATGCAAAAAATAGAATAAATAGGTAATGAATATGAAAATTTAAATCATTATTAGTAACAATACAAGGCAAACTAAATACTGCAGGATATTTAATCAGTAATGTGTAAGATAACTTGCAATATTCTCTCAATGTGAAAGGAAAGAGCAAAAGGAAAAATAGTACTGAGCTAAGTTAGTTATTTAAATTGTAAATTAGAAGGAAAAATTCATGTTTCTAAAGTAACAGAACAATAAGGACAGAGGAAAAAAATAGAATTGTATTAGAATGAAAATCCAGTTAAAGATTGAAATGAACCAAAATAAAGCAGGAAAAATAATTAAAAGGAACACTTAATGAAGTGACATTTAAAAATCTCATGAATAAAGATTAATCTCATAGGAGTTTAGACTTTTGAAAAGTTGGAAAAAAGCTCACATGTTAATGTACAAAAATTAGGTTGAGATTAACATATTCAATGACATTAAATGCCTGCAGAGAAAGAAGGAATGGCTATAGAATCTTGAGGAAAAATATTGTCAACTGTACTTCTATGCCAAGTCTAATTGTCATTATTACTTTTAATCATAATGAAAAAGAAAATATATGCATACATACATACATATATAAAGATAAATAAATGAAGGTATTCTGAAGCAAAAGCCAAGATTATACTTACCATGCATTTTTTTTTTTTTTTTTTTTCTGGGGAAACTAAAAGCTGCTCTAGTTAACTCTTTTTGTGTTGCAAATTTGCGGATTAAAATGGATTAAAAGGTATTGTCTGTGTGGTCACCATTTGGAGGTCTTTCATGCAATTGTAATTAAGTGTCAGCAGAGTATAGCAAGCCTCAGCGAGGTGTTCAGAATTACTCATTGATACGTCACGCAGTTTATGCTCCCGGGCTCACCTGGACTCTCAGTTAGAGCAGTGGTACATGACTTCATTAGATGGCTGGGCTTCTTGCAGCTCGCTTTCTCAATTTGAAGTGAGGACATCTCCAAATGCATTTGGAGAACCAATGTTCTAAAAGATTAAGACAGAAGCAAAAAAGCTTTTCCTAAACTGGCCTTGTAAGTCATCCAGCATCCTTTTAACCTCTCAAAAGTCAAAAAAGTCATTAAAAAAAACCCCATGTACCCCAATATTCATAGCAGTATTATTTACAGTTGCCAGGATATGGCAGCAACTTGTATCCATCAACAGATGAATGGGTAGAGACGATGTGGTGTGGACGTACAGAGGAATACTACTCAGTCCTAAGAAAGAATGGAATCTTGCCATTTGTAGCTACGTGGATGAACTTGTAGGACATTATTCCAAGTGAAATAAGTCAGAGAAAGAGAAATACTATATATCACTTATATATGGAATCGAAAAAATATGACAAACTAGTTAATATAACAAAAAAGGAACAAACTAAGGGTTACCAGGTTGTGGGGAAGGGGCCATCTCGGGGTGGGAGAGTGGAAGGGACAAACTGCTGAGTTTTAGATAGACTGAAGGATGAATTGCACAACATGGGAAACACAGCCAGGATTGTGTAATAATTATAAATGTAAAGTGACCTTTAAAATTGTGCAAAAAAATTTTTTTAAAGGAAGATAAATCCTTTTTATTCATGTGTAAAATAACAAAGAACTTGAAACCAGTTTTAATCCATATAGTATCCTTATTACTCAGGCTAATTGAAAGATGACTTAATCTCACCATCTACCAATTAAAACAAAGCAACTATAAACGCAAAGATTTAGGAGTTGAAAGAAAATTAAGGCAATAATCATAGATTGCTTAGGAAAGACCACCTATGTCACCAATACATCTCAAAATTTGGAGTGCTTGCTAAACAGTATCCACCGAAAAATATAGATGAATAGCTTTAACTTATTTCATTTTAAAATAAAAAATAAAGTGGGACTTCAAAGCAAATCAGTAAGTGGGAATACATAAAACTAAAAGTTTCTGCACAGCAAATGAGGCAGTCAACAAAATGAGAAGGCAACCTGTGGAGTGGGAAAAAATATTTGCAAATCACACAGATGTTTGTAAATCTGATAAGAGGTTCATATCCAAGAAATGTGTACAACTCAGAAAAAAAATTACAAAGGACCCAATTAAAATGGCCAACAGGCACAGGAAAAAATGCTTAACGTCACTAATAATTCAGTTCGGTTCAGTCGCTCAGTCGTGTCTGACTCTTTGTGACCCCATGAACTGCAGCACGCCAGGCCTCCCTGTTCATCACCAACTCCCGGAGTCTACCCAGACCCATGTCCATTGTGTCGGTGATGCTATCCAACCATCTCATCCTCAGCCGTCCCCTTCTCCTCCTGCCCTCAATCTTTCCCAGCATCAGGGTCTTTTCAAATGAGTCAGCTCTTCACATCAGGTGGCCACAGTTTTGGAGTTTCAGCTTCATGTTCAGTCCTTCCAATGAACACCCAGGACTGATCTTCTTTAGGATGGACTGGTTGGATCTCCTTGCAGTCCAAGGGACTCTCAAGAGTCTTCTCCAACGCCACAGTTCAAAACCATGAATTCTTCTGTGCTCAGCTTTCTTCACAGTCCAACTCTCACATCCGTACATGACCACTGGAAAAACCATAGCCTTGACTAGACGGACCTTTGTTGACAAAGTAATGTCTCTGCTTTTTAACATGCTCTCTACGTTGGTCATAACTTTCCTTCCAAGGAGTAAGCGTCTTTTAATTTCATGATTGCAGTCACTATCTGCAGTGACTAATCATTAAGGAAATACAAATCCAAACCACAATGAGATACTGCCTCATGTTAGAATCGCTGTCATCAAACAGTCTAAAGATAATCAGGGTTTATAAGGATGAAGAGAAAAGGGAAGTATACCAATAGTATACCAAGTATACCATTGGCGGGAATGTAAATTGGTACAGCCATTATGGGAAAAAATATGGAAATTATTTTAAAAATTAAAAATAAAACTGCTATTTGATCCAGCTATCTCATTTGTGGATATATATCTGAAGGGAGTAAAATAGGTATCTCAAAGAGATATCTGCACTCCAATGTTCACTGCAGCATTATTCACAGTAGCCTAACTAACGGACAGGTGAGTGGACAAATCAGATGTGATATATATGAAAATACAACGGAAAACTATTCAACCATTGAGAAGGAAGTCCTTCTCAAATTGCTGTTTGTGACAATAAGAGGAACCTGTAACACATTAGGTTGGGTGAAACAAGCTAGACACAGAAAGACAAATACTGCATAATATAACTAACATGTGAAACCACACATACACAAAAAAGTCAGACTTATAATAACAGAGTAAAATGGGATGACCAGGGGCTGAAGGGTGGGGAGATACTAGTTTAAAAGTGTAATTGTTTAGCAGTAAGATGACTAAGTTCTGGAGACCTAATACACAACATAATGACTATAGTTAATAGTAATGTTTTTATACTTGAAATTTGCTAAGAGACTAGATTCCAAGTGTTTTTTAAAAAAAGGAAGTGTAACTGTGTGAAGTGAATGGTGTGTTAATTAGCTTGATTGTGGTAATATTTTCATGATGTATACATGTATAAAGACATTAGATTGAGCAACCTGAATATATACAATTTTTTATTTGTCAATCATACCTCAATAAAACCAGAGGGAAAAATAGAAAAGTATCAAAATAAAAATCAAATACAAATAAGAAAATTATTCCCCCAAAACATCTCCAGTTCTGGACAGTTTTACTGATCTCTTCATTTCTTTCACACCTTCATTTCCTGCCATGTAAGTTGTTCCAGGCCAAAAGTAATACAAAAGTCTTCAATATTGCTTTATGATTATATAAGTATACTAAATCCTGATAAACTTAAGATGAAATATTGCTTATAAATATTTATGTAAATGCTTTCAATAAAGTAATGAAAATCAAATTTGGCACAAAGGGACCATCATCATTGGTAAGAGTATAAATTGATGTGGAATATATAATATAAACCTTAAGCATGTTTTTCTTTATAGTGCAGTTTCTGCACTTTTGGGACCTTAAGGAATTAACCAGAGATGCCCTTAATTATTAAATAAAAGTGTTTTTACCACATATTTATTATAATTGTATGAGTTTGTGATAAATTAGTGAAAATCAAGATATCCCACAACATTGTTCCCACATTGTCTAAAATGAGCCTGTTTTGATTGGAAACATTAAAAATAATTAGATAAATCATATATTAAGAAATATGTTATTTTTATAATTAGGAAAACATTAAAAAATTTTCAGTTTTTGTTATAATAGCTTTATCCTCAAGGGGAAATAGTGATAATAGGGAGACAATGGGGGTTATCTCCTAATTATAATACACTAATTATGGACGAATGTTGGCATTCCTGGAGGGGGGATGGGCAGGAAATAAACCTAACATTTCTAAAAGGAGTGGCAGCTAACTGATTAGAGACTATTTGGAGCAAAATAAACAGATGTAGTGGCTGTTTGTCACATGAGCCTCGAACTGTCCCCATGCTGCTCTTGGCTCAAACTGTACATTTTCCTGCTCATATCCACTCATCAAAATGGCACCTATTCTTCTGCTCAGAAAACACTGCACCACTTACACAGATTTCTCTTATACTGCTCTAGATTATAGCTGTTTGTGAGGTTATTTCATCTCACTTTCTGACTCTCAGAACGCAAGTAGTCTATTTTGTTCATCACTGTGTCTCTCATAGCAACATACAGCACGGTTCCTGGCATTTAGCTAGTGCTTGATAAATATGTGGCAAATAAATAAATGTTGACTAAATTGGGTCTCTTGTCAGAATCTTGGCCTATTTTTTATTATTATCATTATTCCAATTTTCTAATGTCTTCAGAAAACTCAGTAATTCAGTGAAAGGGTTAGAGTTTCTGGGAATGAGAACTTGTCACAGATATTGTTAAATCATACGGCATACCATACATAGATGCTGTACTTATATTTACTCTATTTTTTTCCCCTTATTTGTCTACTTCCCTGCAGTTCTATTTCTGTCATGCTGGGTTCAACTCTGTGCCGCAGGGACTAGAAGTCTGTATATAGTCCATTTCCTAGACTCCCATTTATGTTCTGCCAATGGGAGTCACTGGCAAGAAATTGAAATTGTGGAGGGAAAAGTATTTTCCTATTTTTTTCCTGTTTTAATAACAGTTCTGACAGGACAGGAGTACTCAGCCCAGCAGCACCCGTGTTCAGGGCTGAGCTAGTAGTATCAGCCAGCTGCGGGATTCCGGGGACTTTGCTGATTCTGGCAGAAGCATTGGTCGTTCCATCAGTGGCACAGTGTCTTATTCTGAATATTATCTCTAGGTCAATGTAGAAGCGTGACTTTGTTTGTTTGGTCTGCTCTATCAAAACACTGTAGTCTGGGTGGCTTATAAATAAAATACATTTATTCCTTACAGCTCTGGAGGCTGGGAATCCCAAAAGCAAGGCACTGCCTGAGTGAGTGTCCTATGAGGGCTGACTTCGTGCTTCACAGATGACTATCTTTCCCCCATATCTTCCCTTGGCTGAAGGGGTGAAGGCGCTGCCCGTGGTCTCTTTCATAAGGGTGCCAATCTCATCACCACTTCGACAGTCCTCACCAGATACCAACACACTGGAGGTTAGGCTTCAACATGTGAATTTTGGGGTGACATAGACATTCAGTCTAGAGCAAAACCTAAGATCTGTGTTGTCCAAGCAAAGCCAAGAAAAATTAATGACGACCCAGACGTATTTGGTTGTTGTAATGTTGTCATTATTTCCATCGACAGGATAAGTAGGAAGTCGTGTACTGGATCTGAGGAGGGGTGTCGTGTACAGTACTGAGTTGGGATCAGTGACTCTTTCTCCATCTCAGCCACCCCTGGCTGATAAGTCAATATGTCTCTGACCTTTGATAGCATGATATCTTCCTGTCTGCCCAAGAAAGCTGCAGTTGCCTCAGAGCCGACTGTGGAATCCATAAAGTGGATCAGTATTTTCCAGAGATATGTGGGGAGATCAGTGCTCAGAGATGTAGGGCAAACTGGCTTTCATGCTGAAATTATCACTCAAGGTTTGGGAGTTCATTAGGCAACGGTAACGTGTGTGCCTCAACAGACTTTCTCTCAAACACACACAGCACGTTTACATTGATTTTGGGGTGGGAGAGTAAACACTTTTTTTTTTTTTTTTTCCCAGAAAATAGCCCTTGAAAACACGTTCAAAAACAAATTTCATAAAAATAGTAACATTTCTTAATAAGAACTTGTTTACAGTGACAAGCCTGGGCAGAAACACTTCATCAAAGCAAGTTTAATTTTTATGGAGGTGAAGCAAATATTTTACATACTGCTCGCATCATAGAACGGTTCTCTCTGTTGCTTCACTGGTGAGTGGTTTCTCTCAAGGCCACCTCCTCTCTCTCATTTTCCTCCCATCAGCAAGGTTGAGATCTGATTTCTGCAGTTACCAGTGTCTGGGCTACCTCCCAGGTAGTGCATTAACTTTTTTAGTCCTTCCATCATTTTCATACCTAAACTTTTATGTTAAATTCTCTTTGCTGTTTGACCTTCAGGTGGTCTTTCCTCCCTCCCCTCCCACCCTCCCTCTCTTCTCCCCTTCCTTTCTTTTATTTTTTGTTGAACTCTGAGACACATATATTAGTGTCAGATATCTCAAAGACTTAAAATTTTTCTCAGTGATAACAATTAGGAAATAAAGAAAAGCAAGTTTGTACAATGAAGTGATTCAAGAGTTTATTGACAATAGATTGTATTGAGTGAGTATTTGAGACATTTCCATGAATTAGGTACTGAGATGAGCATCTGGCATAAACTTTATCATACTTCTATGATGATAGTACTCATAGAATGCATATTTTACGTTTATTGATACTGAGAAATAAATAAACTAAGAAAGTTCCCCTGACTCACACAGTTAGAGAGTTGGATAAACTAGATTCAAGTCATGTATGCATCTTCATTAATTGATATTAATATGCAATGTTTTAGTACCTTTCTGTGATTGTGGTTTTCGCTCTGGAGACTGTGGGATTGTAGTTCTTGCTTCTTCTGTCTGCCCTCTGATGGAAGAGGATAAGGGGTTTGTGCAAGCTTCCTGATGGGAGGGACTGGCTCTGGGGAAAACAGTCTTGCTCTGGTGGGCAGAGCCATCCTCAGGAAATCTTTAATCCTATTTTCTACTGATAGGTGGGGCTGTTAGTCATTTGGCCTGAGGCATCCAGTCCTGATGTCTACAGGTCTGTGGTAGGGCTGCAGGTGAATTCCAAAAGGCCAAGGAGTGCCTCCCAGGACTGTTGCTGCCATTGCCCCTGTCCCCACTGCAGGACCCAGCTGGCCCATGCCTCCACAGAGACCCTCAAACGCTCACAGGCAGGTCTGGCTCTTCTTCCTGTAGGGTCAGTCTCCTTTTCCCTGGGTCCTGGTGAGCACAAGGTGTTATTTGTGCCCTACACATGTCTCTGTTTCCCCCAGTCCTGTGGAAGTTCTGTAATCAAATTCTGCTGTCCTTCAAAGTCAGATTGCCTGGGGATTCCCAGTCCCTTTGTTAGATCCCCGGGTTAGGAAGTCTGATGTGGTGCCTAGAACCTTTGCCACAATACGAGAACTTCTTTGGTATTATTGTTCTTCACTTCATGGGTCACCACCTGGCATGTATGGGATTTGATTCTAACATGATTGCACCCCTCCTATCATCTCATTGTAGCTTCACCTTTGTCCTTGGATGTGGGGTATCTTTTTTGGTGGGTTCCAATATCCTCCTGTCAATGGTTGGTCAGTAGCTAGCTGCGATTTTGGTGTTATTGCAAGAGAAGATGAGCACACATCCTTCTACTCTGCCATCTTATATCACTATGAACTCCCAGGATGTAGGTCTGGAACACGCTGTCTCTCAGAGCTTCTACTTAGAAGGCTATGAGTTGGGTCTGGATAGTGTGAGTCAATTCATCTGGGAAAAGTTGGCTTAAAACTCAACATTTAAAAGACTAAGATCATGACATCTGTTCCCATCACTTCATGGCAAATAGATGGGGAAAAAGTGGAGATAGTGGCAGATTTTACTTTCTTGGGTTCCAAAATCACTGCAGACAGTGACTGCAGCCGCAGAATTAAAAGATGCTTGCTCTTTGGAGGAAAAGTCATGACAAACCTAGGCAGTATATTAAAAAGCAGAGTCATCACTTTGCTGACAAAAATCCATATAGTCAAAACCATGGTCGTTCCAGTAGTCATGTACAGATGTGAGAGTTGGACCATAAAGAAGGCTGAGCACGGAAGAATTGTTGCTTTTGAATTGTGGTGCTTGAGAATACTCTTGAGAGTCCCTTGGACTGCAAAGAGATCAACCCAATCAATCCTAAAGGAAATCAACCCTGGCTATTCATCAGAAGGACTGATGCTGAAGCTCCAATACTTAGGCCATCTGATGCGAAGAGCTGATTCCTTGGAAAAGACCGTGATGCTCGGAAGGATTGAGGGCAGGAGGAGAAGGGAGTGACAGAGTATGAGATGGTTGGAAGACATCATTGACTTAATGGATATGAACTTGGGCAAACTCTGGGAGATGGTGAAGGACAGGGAAGTCTGGCATGCTCCCGTCCGTGGGGTTACAAAGAGTTGGACACAACAGTGACTGAACAACAATATTCAATAAATACTAATAGTTATTGATACATACATATTTATCCATTAATATATATTTAAGTACCTGTTGTCAGACACCAAGAGTGTTTGTATTATAGCCCTGATGAAATTGAAGAAAAAGTCAGAATACAGCATCCACACCCTTAAAAAGTCTTATACTACCTTTTACAATAGGGCAAAGCAAAGGCATGATTAAGTTGCTCTTACCTCATTCCTATTCTGATAATAATATATTTTCCAGAACTTAATTAGGTGTGGACAAAAGCATTTATCAGAGTAACATTCGTTAAAGACAGCTGAGGGCATCTCATATTTGATTGTCCTTTGGCAATGCTGTTTTTTAGAGTTTTATTTCATTATGATGTTACTCCCCTAAGGGTGTGGTGGGTCCTGTAACACTTTCATAGGGTCTGCGATGTCAAGTTGTTTTTATAGTAATATTATGACATCATGTTACCTTTTCTCTGTGTCATAGTTTCACTGACGGCACAACAATGGTGGGAAAACGACCGGTAAAGTAACACCAAGCAAGACAGTAGCCCTCAAAGGTACTAATGTTATTATGTTCTTCATCACCATGAATTTGCTGTAAAGAAATTAAAAAACAGGTTCACTTAAGATAGTCCTTGAGGATGTAATAAGAAAAATTAATTTTGTTAAATCTCAATGCTTGTGTACATCCTTTTTGATATTTTGTATGACTGAGAAGCTTGCGTAATCATCTCTACTATATAATGAAATGTGACTATTCAAGGTAAAGCACCTGTACAATTGTGCTACTAGCTGGTCTGGATGCTTTCTTTCTTTAAAAAAAAAAAATTGATTTTACTTGGAAAAAGAAAACAGACAACCTGTGGTTAACCAGACGTGAGTGTTTGACGTACGTTTTCTTAACAATGAACAAAGACTCTGTAACTTCACGGAAAGTAACTGACAGCGTTTTTCTTTCAATGACAATTTTCGGGCCTTCAAGAGAAAATTAGAATTCTGGAAAATTTTTATTAGACCCTGGGTGCTTGAAAGCTTCCAGATACTTAAATACTTTACAAATAAGATTGAAAGTAAAAATAAAAATATGTTTTTTTCCTACTGCATAATGAAATGTGTCAAACATTTAGAGGATCTGCATAACTCAGTGAACTAATGTTTCTAAAATAATCGATGTCTGGTGTTAGCAAAATCATGCATGAATAAAAGATCCATGTAAAATGCAAGACAGATCAATCAATTTTCTGGAGTGAAATGTGTGCCTTGTTTTAGACTGCTGAATTTGCTGTGGTATCAATTATCATTTTTCCTCAATTTTCACATCTTCAAGTATCTGTGTGAGGGTCGTTTCTGTGTTTTCCTCAACCAAGGACATACACCGCCACAGACTGAATGTAGAAACAGAAGAAAGCTACTGTCCTCTATTAAGCCAGTCTTTACAGGTATTTAAAAATATTCAATACAGCACCACTCTTCTCACTAAATGTTTTTGTTTGAGAAGTAGTTATTTAAAAAATGTATTATGCAAATATGTAATAAGTTTATTTGGTCTGTAAATATTTCCCACAGTGTTAATTTCCAATATGATAAATATTAGTAGATATAGGCCACATGAACACCATCTCCTTATAGTCCTCTATTTTTAAACTTATTTTTGCCACCTCAAGAGTTCCCTGGGGAGGTCTAACACTGGCCCCTGTACACAGTGGGCAAGGAGAGCCGTAAAAAAGAGGCACCCACTCCAGACTGGCAGATGGCAGATTTAACAAGCACGGGAACTTGCATACGAGGTTGTCTTGGGTGCTGCAGCTAGATCTCAGCACCTCAGGCCAGAATCTTGGTCTATTTAGAGGCCTGACCAGGGTTAAATCACATATTCAGTCCAGATGGTCTCAACACCTTACTTTCTCAAAGACGTGCCCTTGAAACAACTTTGAGTGTGGCAATGGTGGGTGAAATATGTCAATGCACTCCAAGGTCGAGGAGAGGAGGGAGGCGCTTCCAATTGCTTGGGTCCAGCTTGCAGTCAGTTGACAACCACATCCTTTCAATGACTTACTCTACCTAGGGCCCCAAGCCCAAATGTTTGAGACTTGCTTCACTAAGAATTTATTAATCAACTTATTAGTAGATTGAAGAGTTAACATTTGCCAGGATTAGAAGTTTCCCTCAATTCAGTTAGTCTTTTCTCCTCTTCTATGTGTCTTTGCTAAATAATGGAGCCATAGTCCCTCTTTCCACAGGTAGAATGAAGTGAGTGTCTGACATTTGCTTATTGAAAAATAACACCTGTAATAAATTCCACATGGCTTGGAATTGTTTCTTTCCTATGTAACTTGGACCTAGCGGTATTCAGGGTCACCCTCTCACCCCTAGCTATTTCTACTTTCCTGTATTTATCCCTTTCACCTATTTCTTTTCAATTTTATTTGGAGCAATTCTCTCTCTTCTTTCTTCCTTTCCTCCCTCCCCTGTTCTACCCCTACCCTTTCTTTCTAGTCTTACTGAAATATTGGTGAAGCCATTTTATAATGGTTTATGTGTATAATCAGACTTTTGAGTAACATTAGCTCTTTGGAGAATATTTCATTATGTCCAAGATTGTCTTCAGTTTTAACCAATCCCATTTAACGGTGGGATAGGCAACCCAAGTTTTAATAACTACATCACATATTAAGTGTTTGGCTGGAAAATCGTATAGTAGGTTCCTTGATGTAAACAATCAAAAGATAATTTATAATAGGGCAATATGCAATTAGAGATTAATTTAAAAATGCACTCATTTCTGTAATGTGATTCAATGTGAGCATTAAAAACCTTTGTATTCATTGAATACCCAAGACCATATAATATTTGTGTGACATGAAAGTAGCAGAATAATATGAATATTGAGGATGTATATGCACACATAAAAAGGCACTGAAAGTGAAGAGAATGTACTAAAATATGCTGATCTAGCAATTGAATATTTACAAATGTGATAAATCTGTCACTTTTGAAATCTGAGTGAAAATTGATAATGAAGAGTTCTACAAGAGAGCAAGGTTATATAGCAGGATATTCCACTGCTCACTTGGCTTTGAGGCAGTATTCCAATCTGAAACAAAACCAGGGGAGCCAGTCTCCCACTTCTACTGTCTCGTCTGTCAGAGTTCTAAAAGTACCTTGTGTAAGCTATAATTGTTTTTCCAAGAAGCCCTATTATTATTTAATTGGAAATGATACTTCAACTCAGAATCTTCAAATCTCAGATGCTCACTGCGATGTGTGGTCACTGTTTGTAAGCCATTCTATATCATTTGGTAAAGAACCTGCCCGCCAATGCAGGAGATATAAGAGATGCAGGTTTGATCTCTGGGTTGGGAAGATCCCCTGGTGGATGGCGCGGCAACCCACTCCAATATTCTTGGCAGGAGAACCCCAAGGACAGAGGAGCTTGGTGGGCTACAGTCCACAGGATCAAAAAGAGTCGGACAGGACTGAAGTGACCTCGCATGTAGCATGGATTCCAGAATCAAGTGTGAAGTATATATTATCTATCTAAAATGAGTGGATGCTGCCCAGTTCTATCAAAGTTTTCTCTAGGTGGACAACTTCAATATAAAGCAAAACATTTTCTCATAGGAAATATGAGAGAGAATTATAGATGGCCATAGTTTCCTGTTTTCTAGTGACCCATGACAGTGATCAGTTCAGTTCAGTTGCTCAGTCATGTCTGACTCTTGGCAACCCCACGGACTACAGCATATGCCAGACTTTCCTGTCCATCAACTACTGGAGCTTGCCCAAACTCATGTCAATTGAGTCAGAGATGCCATCCAGCCATCCCATCCTATGTTGTCCCCTTCTCCTCCTGCCCTCAATCTTTCCCAGCATCAGGATCTTTTCCACTGAGTCAGTTCTTCACATCAACTGGCCAAAGCATTGGAGTTTCAGCTTCAGCATCAGTCCTTTCAGTGAACAAATAACAGTGATATTTTGATCCTTTTATTACAGTCATGGTGTTTGAGTCCACACATAGCACATAAAGCCAGTGTCGTTAGCTTCCCTTGAAGTGCAGAAATAGAAAAATATTCACACTGATAAAGATGTTATTCTTTATTTCTGATATGCTTTTTGAAGGCAACAACTGCTTATATTCTATCTATTTGGATTTCTTTTTCTCCAGGTTCTTTAAAGAATCTTAGACAACTATTAAGACTCTTATTATTCTTCAATTATTTAAGTTGTAGTTTTGAAACTATATGAAGGATGATTTTTAAAAAAAAATTACCTCCCCTAATTTTTTTTCTTAATGTTGAGAAATTTTCTTACTTGTTACTTTCTATATTCCTTTGTTTTCTTCCTTTCTTGAGTCAACTCCTTCCTCAGCATCAGAGCTAATCTTTTTGCATGACCACTTTAATGTATAAAATAGCACTAGGAATTATAAGGATTATGAATTATGTATAACTGTAATCATATAATGCAGTTGGAGATAGACTATTTTGCTACTTACAGACAAGTTGTATCTGTTTATTTATTTTTAGGATTTTTGATGCTAGTGAAGGTGTCTCTCAAGTTATAAACTGTTTCATGCTTCGTTGTTTTACTGTATATATTGAACTTTTTAAAAGTAAAACTTTATTACAACTGCATTTTAAAATTATTTATAGAAGTCTTTATTTAATATCCCTTAAACATTCATGAGCACAGTAAATATGTCTGTCTCATCACTTACTTCTGTGCTTTTTAGAGTACCTAATATTGCATGATAAATATGAATAAGTAAGTACATGAGTCAAGAATATCTTAAAAAGTTTAGAGTTTCTGTAATTCCAAACATGCATATAATATTTTTGGTGTTCTAATGTACTTTTCTGTAACAAATAAAAAATCACATTTTGATAAATTGCTTTTTAAACTTCTAAGTAAGAAGTTGTCTGTATTTGTGTGTGTGTGTGCTCAGTCATGTCCGACTCTGTAACATCGTGGACTATAGCCCACTAGGTTCGTCTCTCCACGGAATTTTCCAGGCAAGAACACTGGAGTGGGTTGCCATTTCCTACTCCAGGATATCTTCCTGACCCAGGAATCAAACTCGCATCTCTTGCACCTCCTACATTGGCAGGCAGATTCTTTGCCACTGCATCACCCGGGAAGCCCCATCTGTATTTATGAATACTCAGTTTGATAACTAATCATTTTAAAAGTAGACTTTCAGCTTGCTGTCCTTCAAGAAATCAGGTTTTCCAGATTGAAGCCTCATGTTGTCCTTTTCCACATTGACATTAGCCTTGGTCACATGATTGATTTTGTCCAAATTGTCTCACATATATTAAACACACGAACTAGGAGAAATTCCTTAAATTTGCTGAAGTTCAATTACTCAACTGTTAAAAACAACAAATAGTATTTACTTTAGAAGTTTGGCTTAATGATTATACCTGATAACTCCTAAAACAGACTATCTGCTATTTTTGCCCTTCTTGCCTAAATTACTGGCAGCTATGATGTAGACATTGGGAGGAACTGAGTCCAAACCATTAAAATAAATGATTTTGTTTAGCTTGAAAATAATTAATGCATAAATATTATTACTAGATTCAAAACATTTAATTTGAATAAACTAAATAGTTAGATTATTACTATTGTGTTATTTTGTAGTATTGGTCTAAACTACATTGGTTCTCATAAATATGTGTTTTCTGAATGTAAATAGTGACTCAGAAAAGTATCTCCATTCTACTGTTTTGTAACTCCATGGGGAATTATATTTGATAATATCATCAGTATGAAATAGGCCTGAAACAGTGACCCTGTCTCATTGACCTTTTAAAATGAATTCTGAGTTTCTGTTGAAGCCATGGTGTCCTTGTAAAAATGGCAAGGTATTAAAAATGATTGCCAAGGTGAGTAATAAGAAAGACAATGTGTTCATCACATGCAGCCTGGCTAAGTTTTGGTGGGATCTAATTGTTAGCAGTCTATTATCATTTTACACTGATGTTGAATGTATTCTGGAACTTTCATGTAAAATAATCATGTTATCCTGAACCTACTACTAAAAATAAAACAAGCATTCTTAGGATGGGTAACTGGATGGATGCAACCTTTGGTAAGGTACTTAGCACTTTCTACCTGTAACATAGCTATTTATAGCTATTTATCTGTATCATCAATTTGTCTTAGTTCAAGCTACACAACAAAATACCATAGATTGGGTGGCTTCTAATCAACAGTTATGAAGGCTGAAGATAAGAGTGCCTGCGTGGGGGGTTCGTATGAGAGTCCTCTTTCTGGTTGTAGATGTTTTCTCACTGTATTCTCATGTGGTGGAAAAAGAGCTAGTGAGCTCCCTGGGATCACTTTTGAAGGCCACTAATCCTGCGCATGAGGACTCTACCCTCTTGACTTACTTAGCTCTTAAAGACCCCGTCACCTTCTACTGGCATATTGGGGGTTAGAATGTAAGCATGTGAATTTATACAAACTGTATAGACCACTGTTTTTCTTTGTTGTTTGTTTTCATATATTAGACGAATAGCAATTTGAAGGCAGGTATTATTCAGTTTATAATCTTCTAAGAATTTTAAGTATTATAGATATCCAGTAACTATTATAAAATATAATGAAAGTAAAAGTGTTAAGAACTAGAAAAGGGAAGTTATGAATGTGGGAGAGATAGAGGGAAGAAGGGAAGGAATATGTGTGTATATATATATATATTCTTTATATACCAAAATATTCCTAGAATAATGAAGAGGTATATATCATATCTAATTATTGAATCTTTGAAATGCTGCCTGTAGCCAAGCATTTAGGACCAAAACAATTAAATGTATGCATATTTTATGAGAAATTTGCCTTATTAAAAATATTCATATTCATTGATCCTATAATACTAATTCTAGAAATTGACCCTAAGAAAATTATATAAGATGCATTTCAAGATGCAAGTCCAATAATGATTATTATAACATTTTTAGGTAGTAGAGAAAAAAAATACTACATGTCCAGCAGTAACGGATCACTTTAATATGAAAGGGCAAGATGTACAGTTGGGCTCTAGGTGGCCATAAAATCATGTCTTATAAGAATATTTAATAATATGGTTAAAAAAAAGACTTGTGACATAGTAGTAGAGGGAGATAAAGATCAGTGAGATTAATGAGGTTGTATAGTTTTAAGGTCACAAAATATGTGTATGAACTGGAAATAGTATCAGATTTTTTTAATTGTACTTGTGCATATGAAGGGATTGACAAGTAGCTTAGTGGTAAAGAATCTGCCTGTCCATGAGGAGGCACAGGAGACGACTGGGTCGGAAAGACCCCCTGGAGGAGGAAATGGCGATCGCTCCAGTACTCTTGCCAGGAAAATCCCGCGGACAAGGGAGCCTGGCAGGCTGCAGTCCTTGGGGTCTCAAAGACTCGGACACAGCTGAGCTTGGATGCATGTGCACATGAAACCAGAATTCACTTGCAAGTATTTCCTGTCTACTTGTTTTCAAGTTCACAAATCTTAAATTCAAAATGCCCTATGGGAGATACATACACACACACACGTGTGTGTGTGTGTGTGTGTGTGTGTATACACATATATGTGTGTGTGTGTGTATACATATATATATATATATATGTGTGTGTGTCTGTGTATATATATCTCAAATCACCACATTGTACCTTTTAAATTATGCAATTATATTTGTCAGTTATTCATCAGTAAACTTGAAAAATATGAAAGCATAAAAAATTTAATGTAGGAAAAATAAAAACAACATATTGTATGTCAAAATGAAATATTGGATAAATAAGGACATGTAAACTATTCAAATAAATATTTTAAATATTGTAACATTTGAATAATTAAGTTGTTTAAAAACCTTCAAAAAATAAAAGCCCTAATGGAGAAAAAGCCAAGAATATAAAATACCAATGGAAATGGCTGTTGATATCATTAGAGAGAAACTGAAGTGATTGAAGACATGCTTTATATAATGTTATGTACTTTTACTGGAAAATAATGAGGGAAAACAGTAGAGTGATTTTCTTCTTGAATTAAAGCTATTTTTTAAGAAAAATAAAAGTCTTTACACTGGATATTTGAAAAACAAGAACAAAAACCTGTGTCTATGTCACCAAACAACACAAAAAGAAGTCCTGTATATCAAACAATTTACTTTTATTTTGATGTCAGTTCTTTTTATCAAAAATATTCTGTTTGTCTGCGTCTATACAGAACAGATATCTTGTGATTTAGAACTTCCTGCCAAGATGACTTCAGGGTCATCTTGGAATGAAGCCTTGACCTTGTTATACAGAGGAGTTTTGAATCAGAACTTGCTCACGGAAGTGCAGAGGCAGCGAATTGTTTCAGCTGGGCCTGAGTGTGACCAATTCAGTAAAGTCTAAGGTTGTAATTGCATGGTTGTGTTTCTTCTTAACCTGATGCCATTTTCTGCATCTGCTTAGACTTTATTTAAGATAAACCTGCCCTGTGCTGTAATTGTGTCAATATTCTTCATATTTTTCAATCTTCCAACAAAGTAGTTTACCTCCTTTCAGCTACCACAACTTTTGACCTAGTAATCTATATGTTTTCTTTTCTTCTTTGAAAGTCCTTATATAGGAATCTTTAGGAATACTCTGAAGACTCTGTCTCTGGCATGATTATCTGATATAAAACACTAATTTAAGTCAGTTTTTTGACTAGATATTTTGAGGGAAGATATAATGTCCTAGTCCTCTTTATTTAGCACCATTTCACATTATTTGTGCTGGTCCCTTGTTCAGGGTCTCGCTGTCAGCAATAAATAAATTACTCTCCAGCTAGTAAATCACAAAACTCTCCTGAGCTTCTCAGAGAAACAAAGCAGAATGATGAATCTGTAGCCCTAAGAGGTTTATTCATAAATAGCCATTTTGTTTAAGGCACTTTGGTTCCATTCAGTGGAAGATCAGTTTTCCTCCATAAACCACTGAAAAGGTGTTTATCTGGAAAGAAACACAAATGAAATAGTGTTCATTCTCTGATCTCCATCAAATTTTAGGATTTTCTTACGATATTAACAGTATGAAAAAATTACTTGTTTTTGTGTGGATATTTTAAGTGAGGACAGATATTTAAAAATCAGAAGGAATAACCACCTCCCCCCAAAAAACTGAGTCATCATTGACTTTTTTTCTTTTTCAGCTTTTCCCACCTTTAAGAAGCAGTCCCAGATTTTCAGGGAGAGGAATAGCTCTCATTTGTTCATATCTGAAGTGAGAAATAGAGAAAGTACTAGCAGTCAGGGCCATATATCTTAAGTGACTCAGATAATACTTTAGTAAGTGCCTTTTTCTTTAGAGATTCAAGTCCAGCCCAAGAGCAACTAAAAGCCTTTCCTCACTGACAATGTCTGGACTCACAAGGGAAATATATTCTGTCACTGTGAACTTATTCCTAAGTGGGATAAAATTTTCTGACTACCATTTAGCTGCTTAAAATTCAGTTGACTAGACACAATATTTTATGATTGCAAGGCATAAATCATGTCAGTGAGGCATCCCTAGGTATTACTATATTAACTATTTTCTAAATATTTTGGGAGAAGAGACTTGCATGAAAAAAGTACAGAAGATATTTTTACATATTATTTGTTCTGAGCCCATGCTATCTACTTACATAAATATTGAGAAAGAAGTAGCTGTGTACTGTAAAAACTATATAAACGAATTTGTATATTATAAGCATAGTGACAATCTAGAGCTATCTTTTTTAGCTTGTTTTATTCTGAGCCCTTTTGCCCAAGAATATTTCACCTTCTAAAGTCAATGTGTTCTTTATAAGTTGTTCTGAAAAATAATCAAATATTAACATTTTATTTAAACTTAAGTTAAAACAGATATTGCATGTACCACTGTCAAAAAGGTTACTGAGAAAGGAAGCAAAGAGCTACATGTGACATTCATTGTGCATATCCACAGTATTCTAAAGAATGAGGAACGCATACGAATTAAGGACAAAGAGAACCCAGCTTTTGGCTCTTACAAGCAGAATAGATTTTAGTTTCCAGTTTTTGTGGTCAGAGTATACTTTGTTTTGTGGAACAATATGATGAAGTAGTAGTTTTGTTCTTATATAAAAAGCATTTTATATTTGTAGAATCCTTGGTTATTTATTTGTTTGATTTTACCTCATAGGGTGAGTGACAAAAGCTATTATTTTCATAAAGAAAAGGCCACTGTCAGCTTTAACTCAAGGTCAGTGTGCTTTATTCATGGTCACTGGGGTTTGTGTTTCCATTTTAGCATCTGCCTTAGAAATTATCTGAGGAAGGCATTTCAGAATTGAAACCCCCAAATTCAGTTAACCACTTGTAATTCGAATGGTATCAAATCATCTGTTTGGAGTATAGGAAATGCTATTCTGGGTCTGACAAAGACCCACTAATATACAGCCAAACTTTTTGTTAAGCCCTTGAGAAAGTCGTAAAATTAATTAACAGATGGTCTTGCCCTCAAGGGGTTTGCCCACAGTGGGCTCACACTCTGGATATATATTAGAATTGCCTGAACAGCTTATAAAAATTGCTAACACCCAGCTACTGGATTCTGATTTGGCTTGCATGCAAGCTGGGCTGAGAACTGCAGATCCTAGAGTGTCATTACTTTTAAAGACACTTTAAAGTGCACACGTGAATCATTTGAGGATATGGTTACAATGGAAAATCTGTCAGTTTGGGATGTCCTTATTGGTCTATGATTGATAGCAGAATAAAGGGACACAAAGAGAATCCAAGGTGACCTAAAGAAAGAGGGGAAAAAAAGGTTAAAAAAAAAGAAGTAAGAGGAGGTAGAAAAGGAAGGTAAGGAATATAAGTAAGTGGGATTTTTTTTTTTAAGTATTGGGAATTTACATTAAACAAAACCCAAGTATAAATTAAAATTTTTCCCTTTAGTAAAAATAAAGTCAATATTATGAGTAGAAACTTCAACACGAAGAATAAACTAACAGTATATATTTTGTGGCAGAATTTCCTTGCCAAAATTCATGATAGTATCATAATGATAACTTTGTTGTTGTTCACTAGCTAAGTCGCGTGTGACTTTTGGTGATCCCATGGACTGCGGCACACCAGACTTGCCTGTCCTTCACTCTCCCCTGGAGTTTGCTCAGGTTCATGCTCACTGAGTTGATGATGCTGTCTAACCATCTCATCCTTTGCTGCACCTCTCTCTCTTTGCCTTCAGTCTTTCCCAGCATCAGGATCTTTTTCCATGAATCAGCTTTTCGCATCAGGTGGCCAGAGTGTTGGAGCTTCAGGTTCAGCATCAGTCCTTCCAGTGAACATTCAGGTATTCAGGGTTCATTTCTGTTAGGATTGACTGGTTTGATCTCCTTGCTGTCCAAGGGACTATCAAGAGTCTTCTTTAACACCACAGTTCAAAAGCATGAGTTCTTCCGTTCTCAGCCTTCTTTATGGTCCAACTCTCACATCAGTACATGACTACTGGGGGGGAAAAAATAGCTTTGACTCTATGGGCTTTTGTCAGCAAAGTGATGTCTCTGCTTTTTAATATGCTGTCTGGGTTTGTCATAGCTTTCCTTCCAAGGAGCAAGCATCTTTTAATTTCATGGCTGCAGTCACTGTCTGCAGTGATTTTGGAGCCCAAGAAAATAAAATCAGTCACTACTTCCACTTTTACTCTTCTGTTTGCCATGACATGATGGGACCAAAGCCATGATCTTAGTGTTTACAATGTTGAGTTTTAAGCCAGAGTTTTCACTCTTCTCTTTCACCCTCATCAAGAGGCTGTTTAGTTCTTCACTTTCTGCTGTTAAGTCTGAGCTTCTTGATATTTCTCCCAGCACTCTTGATTCCAGCTTGTAGTTCATCCAGCCCAGCGTTTTACATAATGTACTCTGCATATAAATAAGTGAGGTGACAATATACAGTTTTGACATACCCCTTGCCCAATTTTGAACCAGTCTGTTCTGTGTCTGGTTCTAACTGTTGCTTATTGATCTGCATACAGGCTTCTCAGAAGACAGGTAAGGTGCTCTGGTACTTCCATCTCTTTAAGAATTTTCCAGTTTTTTCTGATCCAGCCAGTCAAAGGGTTTAGTGTGATCAATGAAGCAGAAGTAGCTCTCTGCACAGTCGCTCAGCCATGTCTGACTCTTTGTTACCCCATGGACTGTAGCCCGCCAGGCTCTTCTGTCCATGGGACTTTTTACCAAGCAAGAATATTGGAGTGGGTTCCCATTTCTTCCTCCAGGGCATCTTCCTCACCCAGGAAACAAATCCAAGTCACCTGCATTGGCAGGCAGATTCTTTACCACTGCACCACTTGAGAAGTAAATGTTTTTCTGAAATTCCCTTGCTTTCTCTATGATCCAATGAATGTTGCCAATTTGATCTCTGGAGTCCTGTGCTTCTAAACCCAGCCTGTACATCTAGGAGTTCTTGGTTCACATACTGCTGAAGCCTAGCTTAAGGATTTTGAACATAACCTTACTAGGAGTTGAATTGAGTGCAACTGTACGGTAAATTTAGCTAATTGATTTCTATAGCTTGATGGAAGTTGGATCAGTTCTACAAAATTTTTTCACAATTTTATCAGTGAGTTTCCTTAATTTTTGTATAGTCAAACCATCATCTTTTGAAAAGATATCCTCATTTGTGTTCATTTTTTTTTTTCTATTTCAGTTTTTAGCGGGTCTCATCATTAGATCTTCATTTGCTAAAATCTCAGTGTGGTATAATGTATTCCATCTGCTCAAATCTATATCATTTGAGCAGATTTAACGTTATCCCCACACTTTTTCAATTTTAGGTATTTGCAGCTTCCTTCTGTAGTTGTTTTCCGTTGTTATGTTTTTATTTTTTCCCCAATTTCGATAGTTTCTTCAAATCAGATAATGACTACACATAAATTATTAGGAAAATGAGGTTTTATTTTGATTTAAGGAAGAGGAGACATGATTTAGAAGTGATTAATTTCATAGACAGTCCAGTTTTTAGTGAATACTCTGGTGCTATGACAACTTTGATTTCATCAGCACACCAGTACTTGGCGTATCACCACTTACCTAATGAAGGTCTTTCTGCTCTAGAGTTCCCTTATTCACATTCTTCAGTAATCTGACTGCACTGTGAATCCACTTGTGGCTTTCAGCCAAGTGGAAGAAATCAGTGCATTAAAACTCTGCCACGTAACAGAATTTTGAGGGTCAAAAAGAAGAGGATATTGACCCAGTTTAAGACTTCTGATTCTATTTTATTCATCTACTCTGTATTTGTGCTCCTTACACAGTCAGGCTTATCTCGTACCTCTTTGTCTTTGCTTTCCATTTTCTACTGATGTCTTTGCAACTGGGTAAACTTTGACCGCGACTCTGCAGATCACACACTCAGATCTGACAGTGCATGGATGCCCCTAAAGGCTACTGTTGTGTCATAGTGAGAGAAACGTTATAGCCAGTTCCTGATGTAATCAGTGAGGCCCCCCAAGACCCCAGCACCTGCATTTGCTTAAAACTGACCAATGCTAGTTCTGTTTACTTTCTTAAAGGGTGAAGATCAATCATGGATCCGGCAGTTCATTCATTCCCAGGCTAGATATATCTGCAGTTCCCCATCTAACCCTCTATACTATACATTCCATTTCAAGATCTCATTCATGTTCACAGCTTGAGGACATTTACCTACACCTTCTAAATAACCCCAATTTCTATTTGAATCTGAAAAAGAACTAAGTCTAAAAACATAGCATCAGTATTTTTATTTCTGTTTTTAGTTTCTAACCAATGTGTGTGTTGTTATGTCACTGACCCAATAATTTTAACTTTTCTTATCACTTTTAAATGTTGTGAAGACTAACAAACTTATGTATTGAAGCACTTTAATTTTATAAACACAGCAGGCTGTTTATAAATGCATTTCTGGAAGAAAATGTTCTTAGCTGTACATTTCAATTTCTCTTCATTGTTCTGGGTTTTTGGAAAGCAGGTTTAGTATATGTTTGCATAACTTACTTGGATTTAAATAATAGAAGAGATTTAGTAAGATAAATGGTCATTATATTAAGAAAATAGTAAGATATTTCAAGTTTCATAACTGTTTACTAACTACTATAAACAGAAACTATTTTTTCCTGGTAACTCTGAACATTTCCCTGTATGTTTATTTCTATAAAATAATAACATCATAGTATACATTTGAGAAGTAATAAATGCATTCTAGAATTTCAGAAAAGTGTAGCTAATCTCCACCTTAAAATACCATGATAAAAATGAAGTGTTTTGAAGAAAGCAGAAAGACCAGCAATTATCTATAGGTATGTTTAGCCCTCCCTGGAGAAGGAAATGGGCTAGAGATATATTTTATAATATATCAGGAATTTTTATAAGTAGTATTTTAATAAACCTCTACTAAAAGAAGAGTTATATGCATTCACATGCAAAAAAATAAAATAGTTGTGCAATTTGAAGATACTGGTACCTTTTGAATCATTTGCATGCTATACTATACTTTGATTTTTTTCTCATTTAATTAGAAATAATGCTATCCCTTTAACTATATGGATTTTTTCCAAGTGCTACATATAAGGACCGATTTTCTTAAAAATTTTTTTCTTTACTTTCAAAACTATATTATTCATGAAAAACATTTTTATTTGTAACAAATTTGATATGTTTAAATTTCTGTATTCATCTTTTCTTTTGCTATTAGTTGATATGGCTGCAGAAGTTCTAAGCTCATGATTTGGGCATATTTCCATTTTATTAGCTGTTATTTATTTTTGAAAAATCCACATATATAAAGTTTGCAAGTTTTTATAATACTATGTTTAACTATATCCATAGTTGTCTTCCAAATATAACTCTTAACTTTCACTGAATAGCTCAGAGAATTTTTATCCCTCTGTATTCTGTTTTCTTGTTTATCACTTAAAGAGATTAAAATTCAAGTCCTAAACTTCCTGAATTCTCAGAAATGTATCAGCAAGCAGAGGCATCTTGAATGCAGTAGATTGCTGTTGACTGAATCTCAGGAGTGTCTCTTCATCTGATGAACCTGTTTGTGAGGCCTGCATTTGTTAAGCTATCAATTATACATGTGGTTCTCTGTCTTTAAAATTGCAGGAGATGGATTTAGTACTGAGAGCCATGAGTATATTCAGAAGTTGGGAGGCAGAGGGTCAGAACAGAGTTCTTGCAGCAGTGAAAGGTGAAAGGTGGCTGCTGACTCAGCTACGGTCCATCCGCTTCCTCCGCTTGATTTTATCTAATGCCGTTTGGTTTGGGCACAAAGGGATTCCCTTTGGATGAACCAAGAGAGTAACAAAGTCTCTTTATTCTTGTCAGCCTCTTAGGAAAGAAACCAAGATGCCTTTGATAACTAAAACCTTATTGATTTTAATTTCTATGGCTACAGTTATATTTGAAGTGTGTATGATCAAGTAGAAGAATCTGGATAGATCTGTGCAACTGGTGTCCTTTATCACCATCATCTTATGCATTAAAATAGGGCTAAGATTAAAATTATCAACCAAAGGAATATCAGTACTTAAATATAGCTCAATATTATTTAAGAAGTATAGATGCCAGTATTTAAAAGGCTGAGTCTTAATCCCAATAACAAAATGAGTCTTTACTCAAGGAGAAGTAATTGGTTCACTTTAATCAGTGCCTGAAACACAATAAAGTTTGGCACAAAAATGACAATAGCATCTCTAATAAAGATCAAATTTAAATTTATAAGTTTTTGGACTAAGTCTCAAATTATTTATTGAGTGACTGTATCATGAGGCACTTTCTTTCTAATATTGAAGTACAAACCAATTATTATTATTTCACAATGGGAAATGAGGGCTATTAAAAATACTTTATAACCCCTGCAGATTTTTTGAAGTTTTAAAAATAGTGCTTTATTCAAACTGTGTGGTTTTGGTTAGGACCTACATTTGTAATGCAAATTTTCTAGATATAAAGATTATTTTCCCTCAACTTTGTTTTTACAAAAATACTAAATTGATTAATATTAGTTTTAGATGATATTACTTAAACATACTACTTGATACTACATATTTTTTTTGTGTGTGTGTAAAATTGTCTATCTAGTCAAAGCTATGGTTTTTCTAGTAGTCATGTGTGGATGTGAGAGTTAAACTATAAAAAAAGCTGAGTGCTGAAGAATTGATGCTTTTGAACTGTGGTGCTGGAGAAGACCCTTGAGAGTCCCTTGGACTGCAAGAAGATCCAACCAGTCCATCCTAAAGGAAATCAGTCCTGAATATTCATTGGAAGGACTGATGTTGAAGCTGAAACTCCAGTACTTTGGCCACCTGATGCAAAGAACTGACTCATTGGAAAAGACCCTGATGCTGGGAAAGATTGAAGGTGGGAGGAGAAGGGGAAAACAGAGGATGAGATGGTTGGATGGCATCACTGATGCTATGGACAAGAGTTTGAGTAAACTCCAGGAGTTGGTGATGGACAGGGAGGCCTAGCGTGCTGCAGTCCATGGGGTCACAAAGAGTCGGACACGACCGAGCAACTGAACTGAACTGAAAATTGTGTTATATAGTACTGATTTTTCTGAAATCTGGGTAAACAAAATGGAAACTCATGTCTAATGTTATCTGGATATTTTATTTCAAAATACTTAAATACTAACTTTCATCCTATGTTGAGAAAACGTAAGCAATCTTAAGTGTCGAGTCAATTTTCCATTAGGAATGTGACCAAAATTGACTGGAGAGGGAAAACTTGATGATTCTTTTAGGAAATCATTTTTGAGATTGTTTTATAAAGCTGCAACTTTAGCTAACGATTAGGGAAATTGTCAAAAATAGGGTTAAGTTTAGTTTTAGGACCAAATGTGATAATTTAGTGAACACTCAGTGTTAAGAGCGTTTTTTGAGCCTTATTCATATCATTCTTAGGAGAAGGCAATGGCAACCCACTCCAGTACTCTTGCCTGGAAAATCCCATGAACAGAGGAGCCTGGTAGGCTGCAGTCCACGGGGTCGCTAAGAGTTGGGCATGCCCAAGTGACTTCACTTTCACACATTGGAGCAGGAAATGGCAACCCACTCCTGTGTTCTTGCCTGGAGAATCCCAGGGATGGGGGAGCCTGGTGGGCTGCCGTCTACGGGGTCGCACACAGTCGGACACGACTGAAGTGACTTAGCAGCAGCAGCATGTCATTCTTAGACCCTTGGGCCTCTCTTTCTTTGAAAAATAAAGAGTGAAATACAGTTTTTACTTATCTCCAATTTAAATAATAAAGTGAATTTCAAGAGCCCAAGTTGTTATCAGCGTTACAAAATATAAGTTCATAGGATTTAAGGTAAAAAAAAAAAATCTGTATCTGTGGTCTAACTTTTCTCCTTAAACACTATTTGAACGAAAAGTAAGACCTCTGCCTCTGAGTCTTCTCTCCTTCCCTTTTAAAATGATGATAATAAGTGACCTTTCATGAAAAATTCTGAGGTTATACTGGATAATGTATTTGGTTATATTTTGCACAATTTTGAGTGTTATTCCATTTTGGTCCCATTTGGCTTTATTGTGATTTTATCATATGACTATATTTCACCATTTTATTAATAGAAATAATCTTGATATTTCATATATTAGGTTAAAAACTCATCTCATTTCAGTTTAAAAATATAAAAGCAAATTAGTAATAACTGATACATGAGTAATCAGGATATGTATACATGATTGTTGTGATAGTATCTTAAGATTATTTCTATTCAGCTTTAATATTACATTTTTCACCAAACAGTAGAAAATTACAGGTTATAGCAACTTAACATAGTGGGAATTTATAGTTGAGACATTTCCCTTTATGTTTTATGCATTTGAGCATCTTGTATCTATAATATATACTTTTTCTGGAATATATTGCTTTCAATATGTGTTATCATAGCCAGACCTGGACTAAAACTTACCTTTACAAGCGAAATAAATAATACTAGTTTAGTGTATATATATATATAGTATATATATTTAAATTTAAGATATAGTTGTGAGATACATATATATATATTTATAGCCCTAGTGGTTAATAATAATCATGTTATTACAATAATATGTGTGTAGGTTTCATGCAAACACATAAGTATTTAAATATGATATAAAGAAACCAACCGTATACAGATTATTTACTAATGTCAAACAGATTTCGCTTCTACATGATTTCTTTTCCCATCTGCCTGCCAGAAGTATAAAATGAAGCAAATGACTTCTGGGGCTCTTAGGAAGGACAGAACCACAGGGTGAAAGGAGAATATATGCTCATTCACATGAAATCTGCCCCTAAATGAGGAACATTTGTTTTGGACTTTGTAGAATCTAAAATAAAATAATACTTATGTTAAGCCACTGATAGTTGACACTTGGTTCTATATTACACAGTCCGTTTTTATTTCAGTTGGGTGTCAGAAGGGAAGAAGAGATTATTGAAAAAAATCAAATGAACTAGAAAGGGGTAAATGATTCAAACATGCAAATACATGGACATTTCATGCTCATGAACTGGAAGACTCAGTATCATTATGATGTAAATTCTTCACAAACATAGATTCCATGCAATCCTAATCAAAATCTCAGCAAGGCCTTCTGTAGATGTCAATTAAATGATTTTAAATTTTTTATGGGAAGGAGAAATCCTAGAATAGCCATCACAATGTTAAAGTGATTTTTTGTAAACCTAAATCTAATATAAAAAATGTATTAAAAAAAAGAAAAAAAACACATGCTTTGAAAATACACTGATTTAATCTCTGAAGGAGATTAAACATTTGATTGCATAGAAAAACAAAACTGAAAATAGATGTTTCTCCATAAAGGCATGGACGTTTTTAAGTTACTGGCATGAGAGTGGATTCTCTTTCTCTGTTCTCTGATATTTCTCTTTCCTGAACTCTGCATAGTTTATAATTAACAGTTTGTATTCATAGCCAAAGAAATCCCATGGGAGAGTAGGGTACAATGCTTGACAGCAGAGAATTGACTGGTGGAGTACTGAAAGGTTGACACTTGTCTCAAACTTCAAAGGAAGTTTGTGCCACTTAGGACCAAATAAAGATCTGTACTTACTGAGCATACATGATAATCACTTTCAAAGGTGAGGAATCAGCGTAACAGTTGTGACTACACACACACACACACACACACACACACACACGCACACATTGGGATAGTATTCAGGCAACAGAAAGAAGGAAATCATTTTATATTTCCAAAACTCATTTTTCCCAGAGGTGCCGTTCTCTCTCTCCAAAGTTTAGGTACCTGTGTCGGGAGAGTGCGTCATTTCCTTGCTTTTGTCTCATTACAATAAAAACTTGAAACGGTGGACCAGTGTTACAGCTCAGTTATGGCTTGGAGTTTTATTCAGCAAACAAAGCACAGCGTGCTCTCGAGGTGTGAGGGTGGGCCGACCCCAAAGGAGAGGTCTCAATCGTCTTCAGTTCAGTTCAGTCGCTCAGTCGTGTCTGACTCATTGTGGCTCCATGGACTGCAGCACACCAGGCTTGCCTGTCCATCACCAACTCCTGGAGTTTCCTCAAAAGTGTCCACTGAGTCAGTGATGCCATCCAATGCTCTCATCCTCTCTCGTCACCTTCTTCTCCCGCCTTCAATCTGTCCCAGCATCAGGGTCTTTTAAATGAGTCATTTGCTTGCAGCAGGTAGCCATAGTATTGGAGCTTCAGCTTCAGCATCAGTCCTTCCAGTGAATATTCAGGACTGATTTCCTTTAAGATGGATGGATCACCTTGCAGTCCAAGGGACTCCCAAGAGTCTTCTCCAACACCACAGTTCAAAAGCATCAGTTCTTCGGCGCTCAGCTTTCTTTATATTCCAACTGTCACATCCATACATGACTACTGGAAAAACTATAGCCTTGACTAGGAGGACCTTAGTTGACAAAGTAATGTCTCTGCTTTTTAATATGCTGTCTAGTTTGGTCATAGCTTTTCTTCCAAGGAGCAAGTGTCTTTTATAAAATTTCATAGCTGCAGTTACCATCTGCAGTGATTTTGCAGCCCAAGAAAATAAAGTCTCTCACTGTTTCCACTGTTTCCCCATCTATTTCCCAAGAAGTGATGGAACCAGATGCCATGATCTTGGTTTTCTGAATGCTGAGTTTTCAACCAGTTTTTTCACTCTCCTCTTTCACTTTCATGAAGAGACTCTTTAGTTCCTCTTCGCTTTCTGCCATAAGAGTAGTGTCATCTGCATATCTGAGATTATTGATATTTCTCCCGGCAATCTTGATTCCAGCTTGTGCTTCATCCAGCCCAGTGTTTCTCATGATGTACTCTGCATATAAGTTAAATAAGCAGGGTGACAATATAGAGCCTTGATGTAGTCCTTTCCAGATTTGGAACCAATCTGTGGTTCCATGTCCAGTTCTAACTGTTGCTTCCTGATCTGCATACAGATTTCTCAAGAGGCAGGTCAGGTGGTCTGGTATTTCCATCTCTTTAAGACTTTTCCAGTTTGTTGTGATGCACATAGTCAAAGACTTTGGTGTAATCAATAAAGGAGAAGTATATGTTTTTCTGGAACTCCCTTGCTTTTTTGATAATCCAACAGAATATTGGCAATTTGATCTCTGGTTCCTGCGCCTTCTCTAAATCCAGCTTGAACCTCTGGAATTTCACAGTTCAGGTACTGTTGAAGCCTGGCTTGGATAATTTTGAGCATTATTTTACTAATGTGTGAGCTGAGTGCAATTGTGCAGTAATTTGAGCATTTTTTTGGCATTGCCTTTCCCTGGGACTGGAGTGAAAATTGATCTTTACCATTTCTGTGGCCAATGCTGAGCTTTCCAAATTTGCTGGCATATTGAGTGTAGCACTTTCACAGCATCATCTTTCAGGATTTGAAATAGCTCAACTGGAGTTCCAGCACCACCACTAGCTTTGTTCGTAGTGATGCTTCCTAAGGCCCACTTGACTTCACATTCCAGGATGTCTGGCTCTAGGTGAGTGATCATACCATTGTGATTATCTGGGTCATGAAAATCTTTTTTGTATAGTTCTTCTGTGTATTCTTGCCTCATCGTCTTAATATATTTTGCTTCTATTAGGTCCATACCATTTTTGTCCTTTATTGAGCCCATTTTTGAAAGAAATATTCCCTTGGTATCTTTAATTTTCTTGAAGAGATCACTTGTCTTTCCTAGTCTATTGTTTTCCTCTCTTTCCTTGCACTGATCACTGAGGAAGGCTTTCCTATTTCTCCTTGCTATTCTGTGGAACTCTGCATTCAAATGGGTACATCTCTCCTTTTCTCCTTCACCTTTCTCTTCTCTTCTTTTCACATCGATTTGTAAGACCTCCTCTGACAACCATTTTGCTTTTTTGCATTTCTTTTTCTTAGGAATAGTCTTGACCCCTGTCTCCTGTACAGTGTCATGGATCTCCATCCATAGTCCTTCAGTTACTCTGTCTACCAGATCTAATCCCTTGAATCCATTTCTCACTTCCACTGTATAATTGTAAGGGATTTGATATAGGTCATACCTGAATGGTTTAGTGGTTTTCCCTTCTTTCTCAATTTAAGTCTGAATTTCTTGATAAGGTGTTCATGATCCTAGCCACAGTCAGCTCTCAGTCTTATTTTTGATGACCGTATAGAGCTTCTCCATCTTTGGCTGCAAAGAATATAATCAATCTGATTTTGATATTGACCATCTGGTGATGTCCATGTGTAGAGTCTTCCCTCGTGTTGTTGGAAGAGGGTGTTTGCTATGACCAGTGCGTTCTCTTGGCAAAACTCTATTAGCCTTTGCCCTGCTTCATTCTGTACTCCAAGACCAAATTTGCCTGTTACTCCAGGTGTTTCTTGACTTCCTACCTTTGTATTCCAGTCCCTTATAATGAAAAGGACATCTTTTTTGGGTGTTAGTTTTAGAAGGTCTTGTAGGTCTTCATAGAACTGTTCAACTTCAGCTTCTTCAGCATTACTGGTTGGGACATAGACTTGGGTCACCTTGATAATGAAGATTTGCCTTGGAAACAAACAGAGATCATTCTGTCATTTTTGAGATTGCATCCAAGTACTGCATTTTGGACTCTTTTGTTGACTATAATGGCTATTCCATTTCTTCTAAGGGATTCTTGCCCACTGTAGTAGATATAATGATCATCTTAGTTAAATTCACCCGTTCCAGTCCATTTTACTTTGCTGATTCCTAAAATGTCGATGTTCAGTCTTGCCATCTCCTGTTTGATCACTTCCAGTTTGCCTTGATTCATGGACCTAACAATCCAGATTCCTATGCAATATTGCTCTTTACAGCATTGGACTTTACTTCCATCACCAGTCACATTCACAACAGTGTGTTTTTTTTTTTTTTTTCGCTTTGAATCTGTCTCTTCATTCTTCCTGGAGTTATTTCTCCACTGATCTTCAATAGCATATTGGGCACCTACCAGCCTGGGAGTTCATCTTTCAGTGTCCTATCTTTCTGCCTTTTCATACTGTTCATGGTATTCTCTAGGCAAGAATACTGAAGTGGTTTGCCATCCCCTTCTCCAATGGACCACATTTTGTCAAAACTCTCCACCATGACCCATCTGTCTTGGGTGGCCCTATGTGTCATGGCTCATAGTTTCATTGAGTTAGACAAGGCTGTGGTCCGTATGATCAGATTGGTTAGCTTTCTGTGATTGTGGTTTTCAGTCTCTCTTCCCTCTGATGGAGAAGGATAAGAAGCTTATGGAAGCAATCTGTCTTGGCTTCCTCTTTTTATATGCATTCGTCTTCCCCGTCAGGAGCCTGACCTGTGCACATTGGGCCAGCCAGGAAGGGATGTGTTTGTTTCACCTGAGGTTCTCATTCTGGTCCCTGGCTTTTCTTTTTCTCTGTTTTCACATTCTTTTCCCTTTCTTTGTCTTTTAGCCACCACCGTTTTGGACTTCTTTTTCTTACCCTAACTACCTAATACCTAGATTCCGAGTTCTAGCCACTTCTTTAGTCACTCACCTGTGGGTAGTCCCATGTGTGTGCACGCCCGTGTGTAGTGCACATGCCGACACACTTCTTTCTTTTCTTTTTCTGTGAGTCTCTTTTGTCTGTCTAGTGTAAAGGCCCCAGCTGAGGCACAAGCATATCTGACATCAGGAACATTTTCTGTCTCTAAACCTGAGAAATGGGCCTGTTGCAGGGAGAAGCCAACTCTGACTCCATGTCGGAAACTCTTTCTTTGATTTGCTTTTTAGTGCTCTTGTTATTATAATCATACTTAATGACTTGCCTGCAGGACCCTGCCCCTCTGCTTGACTGTAAACTAAAGTGCCTTTCTTCAGCTCAGGGAGAGAGAGTTTGTCCCTGCCCACCTGTGAATAGAAGCGATTAACAAACCCCTTCCAAAGGCTGACCATTCCCTTGGAGATGTTTTGCAAGACTGAAAACCCTTTCCCTTTACTTCCCCACTGCCTCTCCTTCTGTATTCTGCCTTTTGACTTTAGCTCCTCATGACTTCTTTCTTTCTGATCTGTAAAAGAACCTGGCATACAGACCCCAATAAAATAGTTATTTTGAGGTTCTAGCCTGCTATCTTCTCAGTCTGCCCGCTCCCCAATTAAAGTCTCTTCCTTGCCTCAACACCTCGTCTCGCAGATTCATTGGCCTGTTTTGCAACGAGCAGAATGAGCTTGGACTTAGTAACAGGCCCTCTGGTCAGGAATGGAGGTGAGAAATGATATTATTTCCTAGTTTCCTAGAATTACAATACCCAGAAACTAAGTAGCTTAAAAAGTCAGAAATTAATTCTCTCACAGTTTTGGAGGCTCGAAGTTGAAAATCAAAGTACCTGCAAGGCTGTGTTCTCTCTAGAGCTCCAGGAGAAGATCTTTCCTTTCCATCAGTCCCCAACTTTTGGTGTTTACCAGCAATCCTTGGCCTGAGTTGGCATGTTTAGTCATCACTGAAGTTTTGCCTCTGTTATTACATGATATTCTTCCTGTCTGTATCTTCCTTTTCTTATAAGGACACCAGTCATTCTGGGTTAGGGACCTCTCTAATGATCTCATCTTTATATGTTTACCTGTACAGAGACACTATTTCCAAATAAGGTCACATTCACAGTCTTGGGAGTTAGGACTTCACCATATGTAGGGGTGGACCCAGTTTAACCCATAACAGAAATTATGGTTGCACTGGATTGGAAATTCCAAAAGAGAGAGGATGCTTTTCTGTCCTATTGGGAAAGCTGGATAATCAGCTTGAGAGATCCCTGAAGTAAAGCCTCTGATCCCATTGTCCCCTGAATACGCTCAACATTCAAAGACCTTTGAATCTCCTTAGGAAAGCAAAGCATTTGGCTGTGAGCACTTTGGAATAATATAGACATGGACAGTACTGGTGGACTAAGTTACTGTTTCTGGCCTTTAGCATTAGAAGAAATTGACTCCAGTATCTGGAGAGATTTTGAGGGCAAAAAAAAAAAAAAAAAAGCTTCTTCCTATGGCATAACAAAGGGTCCAGTGATTTTCAATCTGTTTGTTGCATTAGAAGGAGATAACTTTACCAATCATCACTGGCTGGTTTGAAGCTATATGAAAGAGCCTAACAGATTGACCTGAGTACTGATCCTAAGAAGCAGTGTTCTTGAAGCCTACTAGTAATGACTGACTTAAGGAGACACCTATTAGAAAGAGAGGAATAGAATTATAGTTAAAGTTGGTGCGTTTCCACAGAAATAAAACTGTTGAAAGGGATTTAACTACTAAATTAGTTGCTCAGTTGTGTCTAACTCTTTGTGACCCCATGAACCAGGCTCTTCTGTCCCTGGAATTCTCCAAGCAAGAATACTGGAGTGTGTAGCCATTCATTTCTCCAGGGAATCTTTTCAACCCAGGGATCGAACCTGGGTCTCCTGCATTGCAGGCCAATTCTTCTCCATCTGAGCCACTGTGTACAGAGGGGCCTGGTGGGCTACAGTCCATGGTGTCTGAAAGTGTGGGACATGACTGAGTGACTAACACTTTCACTTTCTTTCAATTACCAAATAGTCCTGAAAAGGTTGACTGTCTACCTAAACGATAAATTCAGATCTTTAGCACACATAAAATTCAAAATTCAAAATTAAATCCCAGTTGAAATAAAGGTTGAAATGTAAAATAAATTTTAAAAAGTTGAAAACTATAACTGAAGTGAGCCAAATGTTTTTAAAGAAGATATTAAAACTGTAAAGAAAAGTAGAAATGTATTTTAATGCATAAAAAACATTTCTATAACAAAAATTCAGAAGACATACAGAAGTCAAAGCCAAATTTCATATTATAATTAATGACAGAGAAGTTAATATTCATAAGTGGAGAAATTCTTGAAATTTATGTGATTTCTCTGAGAATTATGATTTTGCCTTCTGAAATAATATTTGAATGTAAATAATAGAAAAAAGGAAATCCTTTTCATAAATATTCAGCAAAATGTAAATTGGCAAAATTGGGGTTTAATTTTAAGTGACTGATCAGGAAATTTTAGTTTGTTGTGTTTTCAGTGATAAAAATCCAATATTAATGTTAATGTGGACAAATATTATTTTTGAAAAATGCTAGTAAGAGTGTAAAGTGGTACAGCTTTCCCAGAAAATAACCTGGAAAAACCAATTAAAATTTAAAGAGTACATCTCCTAAACTTATCCATCATTCTTCTGTATATTCTATGAAATTATGTGCAGTATGCATGTTACCTAACCAAACTTGGGTTCACTTGTCCACATGCAATAAAACCAGTCTGCTGACAGTGGGTTGTGGTGAAGGCAAGTGCAGCAGTTTTTGGTAAGACCAAGGAAGGAGTTCAGGGCAGCTAATTCTCAAAATGCCTGAAGTCCTGGATGGGTTTCAAGATAGCATTTTTAAAGGCCAGGTGAGGGAGGGAGGTCACAGGTATGTAATCAGCTCATGCACATTTCTCTGATTGGTTGATGGTGAACTAGTAGAGTGATGTCACATTATTAATCCTCAGACTCTAGTAGGTCTGGGGGCTACAGGCTCATGGTCATCAGGTAGTCAGTTTCTTCCATTTGGTGGTGGTTTTAGTATCTGTAAAACAACTCAGGAAATGTATATCTGGTTCTATTATCTAGCTACTTCAGAGAGGAGCGAAAGCAGAGAATTATGGGAGAAGGGTCTGCCTGTGAAGGCCCCAGTAGAATCCTGTTCAGTTACTTACACACATCCTATATGATAATGGCATTACAAACATGTTAAGTGGATACGTGTTTATAGGCTTAAGGTTAAAGGTGTCCGAGGAAATGATTATGTCAGAGCAATAACAAAACAAGAAATCAAGCAAACAAAAAATATATCTGAAGAAACAAAATAAAATAAATGAAAAAATATGGAATTCATTAATTTGAAATATGAACTGTTTTAAAGAATATCATGGGAAATAATCAAAATTGAGTATTCTTATGTACAAAGATTGAAAGATTTCAAAAACATTTGCAAAACATGCTTTAAGTAATGGCTTATGAGGAACTTGTTCTTGAATTTGAGGGAGGGGACTTTTTTGATATTAATTTTACAATAACATTGCAGTAAATATTAGAGTTTCTAAATGTTTATTTGTAGTCACATTTTTCTCCAAACTGTACTGTATAAAAGAGACTCTTATAAAAGAGGAAATCAAATCTTATGTGTACATAAACAGCTATAAACATTTTAGAGATAATAGTGTATGATATTATAATCACATAGAATGGTAATAGTAAGTTGAAAGGGATATGTGATCTTTTTGCTGGAGACATTCCCATCCCTGAAAAGATCAAGCAATGTAGTTGAGGTTTCACCAGACTCAGGTTCACGCTCACTACTCAAAAGTTGATACTCAGAGACAAATGTTGGTAGGAAAGGACAGATTTCCTTACTTAGGAGACCAGCAGCTTGGGATGAAGGCAGACTCCTGTCCAAAAATCAACTCCGAAGAGTCTGCTTGACCATGAAAGTTTTTAAAGGGAAGTTAATCTTTGGGGTTGGGGTAGGTATGGTCAGAGTCTTCATTATCTTCCACTATTGCAAACTTTCTTCTGATTGGTTGGTGGTGAGATGATAGAGTAATGTTCCAGGGATCTTTGGCTCAGCCTAAAGGTACCATCCACCTGAGTGGGAACCTTAGTTCCTGCAGAAGAACTCAAGAGTATTGTTATGCGTGTCTCTTGAGGAGGAACAAAGACACTGCACTATTATTTTTTCCCTAAACTTTTTGGTTGTGCTGCATGGGGATCTTAGTTCCCTAAGCAGGGATCCAGCCTCACACCTGTGGCATTGGTAATTCATAGTCTAAACCACTGGACCACCAGGGAAATCCCTGCACTATTGTTTCTTGATTGCTCCTCCTTTGTTTGTGGGTTCCCTCCCTTCCTTGATTAGCAACTGTGTGAACCTGCTCTTTGAAATTGAAGGAAATGTCAAGGACGCTGAATGAAGCCTATTTCCTACAAGCAATAAATGGGACTGGGAGAGGATTTGTACCCAGGAGGCCCCCACAGTGTCCTCCTCAATTTCAAGATGTCAGAAAATGCTTTATGCCAAAGAAAAATTGAATAGGACAGTTCAACAGGCAAGGAAGACCTTCTTCTGTTGAAACGGGGATCAAAACTATCGTTAAGGAAAGAGAGACTGAAGTCAACTCCATATACAAAAGGCAGGGTGGAGTTACAAGTTAAAGTTTAATTCCTGGTACTTTTGATTCACTTAGCAATCTTTTTCAGAACAGTTTAAAAATGTGTGCTCTCAAGAGGTTAAAGAGCCAAAGGCCTCCTATTGCTAAGAGAGAACTAACTAATCATAAAACAGTAAAAATCAACTTAACAAAACTTTATCTAGTTTATCTAATTGGGGAAAGAGTAGCTTCATCGTTATTGTATATGGACCATGCTGTTTAGTCAGTTTTGAGCTGATAATAGCTGTAACTGATAGACACTGTTAGTAAAGTAAGTAAGTAAAGTCGCTCAGTCGTGTCCGACTCTTTGCGACCTCATGAACTGTAGCCTACAGGCTTCTCTGTCCATGGGATTTTCCAGGCAAGAGTACTGGAGTGGGTTGCCATTTCCTTCTCCAGGAGATATTCCCGACCCAGGGATCGAACCCGAGTCTCTAGCATTGCAGATAGACGTTTTACCATCTGAGCCACCAGGGAAGCAGGAATGACTTATTTGGGCACTTCATTTACATATGCATGTGTGTGTATGTGTGTGCATGCATGTGCTGAGAGCAATAGTGTCATGATCATTTATAACTTCCCTCCAGTGCTCAGCATGGACACAGAAAAACGCATGACTTTGCGATTCAACTGTATTCATCAGCAGTACTTTCAGTCAGCTCAGTTGCTCAGTCGTGTCCGACTCTTTGCGGCCCCATGAACCACAGCACGCCAGGACTCCCTGTCCATCACCAACTCCCGGAGTCCACCCAAACCCATGTCCATCAAGTTGGTGATGCCATCCAGCCATCTCATCCTCTGTCGTCCCCTTCTCCTCCTGCCCCCAATCCCTCCCAGCATCAGGGTCTTTTCCAATGAGTCAACTCTTCGCATGAGGTGGCCAAAGTATTGGAGTTTCAGCTTCAACATCAGTCCTTCCAATGAACACCCAGGACTGATCTCCTTTAGGATGGACTGGTTGGATCTCCTTGCAGTCCAAGGGGCTCTCAAAAGTCTTCTCCAACACCGCAGTTCAAAAGCATCAATTCTTCGGTGCTCAGCTTTCCTCACAGTTCAACACTCACATCCATACATGACCACTGGAAAAACCATAGCCTTGACTAGATGGACCTTTGTTGGCAAAGTAATGGCTCTGCTTTTTAATATGCTATCTAGGTTGATCGTAACTTTCCTTCCAAGGAGTAAACGTCTTTTAATTTCATGGCTGCAATCACCATCTGCAGTGATTTTGGAGCCCAAAAAATAAAGTCAGCCACTGTTTCCCCGTCTATTTCCTATGAAATGATGGGACCAGATGCCATGATCTTAGTTTTCTGAATGTTGAGCTTTAAGCCAACTTTTTCACTCTTCTCTTTCACTTTCATCAAGAGTCTTTTTAGTTGCTCTCACTTTCTGCCATAAGGGTGGTGTTATCTGCATATCTGAGGTTATTGATATTTCTCCCTGCAATCTTGATTCCAGCTTGTGCTTCATCCAGCCCAGCATTTCTCATGATGTACTCTGCATATAAGTTAACTAAGCAGGGTGACAATATTCAGCCTTGATGTACTTCTTTTCCTATTTGGAACCAGTCTGTGGTTCCATGTCCAGTTCTAACTATTGCTTCCTGACCTGCATATAGGTTTCTCAAGAGGCAGGTCAGGTGGTCTGGTATACCCATTTCTTTCAGAATTTTCCATAGTTTACTCGGATCCACACAGTCAAATGCTTTGGCATAGTCAATAAAGCAGAAATAGATGTTTTTCTGGAACTCTCTTGCTTTTTTGATGATCCAGCGGATGTTGGCAATTTGATTTCTGGTTCCTCTGCCTTTACTTTTACACAAAGTTCTTACCTGTAAAATGGCTTAATTGTACATTACAGGCACTTACAGAATACTCCATCAACTCCACCAAAGGAAGGCATCGAAAGACACCATCATGCCCTAGCATCATTTGAATATTTCACTTCAAAATTTGCAGTTTCTACCAGTTTCACTGTTGATCATGACTGTCTGGACAATCCTGATAAAATCCACTGTCTTCCTATCAATGGCTTCCGTAAGCCAAGCTTCCCATTTTCATTAAATTCACACCTTGCCTTTGTTGACTAAGAAATATAGTCACGACGTGAAAGTAGAGTTATTATGGTGGGACATATCTGGGACTCTGAGCTTGGGAGACAGTATCTCAGTAGCTCTGAGGAAACTGCTCCAAGAAGGCAGGAGGGGAAGTCAGGCTGTGTGTAAATTTACAGTAAAGGGAGCAGGCAGTCTGAATATCAAAGATCACATATCAAGTTAAGGAATTTAGCATTCTATGTACAGGAAGATTCAAGCCTCTGGGCTCATTGAATTCATTCCTTTTATATGCACCTCAGCTCTCTGGAGCCAATCCAGTTTCCTTGTTCACCTTGCTTCTTGCATTTCCCCAGCTCCACAGCAGTCCCCATGGAAGGTGCCGCCACCCTCTGGATAGCATTTGGGGAGCCTTCATTCACATTTGGAGGCTGGAAATTGTTGATGACTGTGAAATTTCTTGTTCATTAATATGGCAGGAGGTATATTCAGTTCACACTTTTCTCCCTCCTTTCCCAGACACTGCCAAAACTCTGCATAGGGGAAATTCACCCTAACGTGGTGAGCAGTAAGCTCAGACATGTATTAACAACAGGTTGTTCTGCGATGTGGGAAGCCACTATTTGACAAACGTGTGGCCAGTCTGGGAAGGAAAAGAAACCATAAGACATTGTAGGATATTTGGCAGAGACAAAGAAGCCAGTAAGACACTATGGGATATTTGACAAAGAACAAAAAAGAAGAAAAACATCTGATATTTGACAGAATAAAGGGGAAAAAAAGTGAATTTTTTTCCTTACATTAGGGTATAGATTTCACTGAATTTACAACAAAGCTGATTGTAAAATATTTACTATTAATAACTTAGAAGTAGCAACCACAAAAAAGAGATTTAAAGTATATGTTCAGTTCAATTCAGTCGCTCAGTCATGTCTGACTCTTTGTGACCCCATGGACTGCAGCATGCCAGCCTTCCCTATCCGTCACCAACTCCTCGGGCTTACTCAAACTTATGTCCATTGAGTCAGTGATGCCATCCAGCACTCTCATTCTCTGTCGTCCCCTTTTTCTCCCACCTTCAATCTTTGCCAGTGTCAGGGTCTTTCCAGTGAGTCAGTTCTTCTCATCAGGTGGCCAAAGTATTGGAGTTACAGCTTCAGCCTCAGTCCTTCCAATGACTATTCAGGACTGATTTCCTTTAGGATGGACTGGTTGAAGCTCCTTGCAGTCCAAGAGACTCTCAAGAGTCTTCTTCAACACACAGTTCAAAAGCATCAATTCTTCGGCATTCAGCTTTCTTTATAGTCCAACTCTCACATCCATGACTTCCATCTCATGACTCATCCACTCACCCATGACTCATCTCATCCATTTTCACTTTCATCACATGACTACTGGAAAAACCATAGCTTTAACTAGATGGACCTTTGTTGGCAAAGTAATGTCTCTTCTTTTTAATATGCTGTCTAGGTTGGTCATAGCTTTTCTTTCAAGGAGCAAGCATCTTTTAATTTCATAGCTGAAGTCACTATCTGCAGTGATTTTGGCACCCCCAAAACAAAGTCTGTCACTGCTTCCACTGTTTCCCCATCTATTTGCCTTGAAGTGATGGGATCAGATGCCATGATCTTGGTTTTCTAAATGTTGAGCTTTAAGCCAACTTTTTCACTCTCCTCTTTCGCTTCATAAAGAGGCTCTTTAGTTCTTCACTTTCTGCCATACGGGTGGTGTCATCTGCATATCTGAGGTTATTGATATTTCTCCCAGCAATCTGGATTCCAGCTTGTGCTTCATCCAGCCTGGGATTTCTCATGATGTACTCTGTATATAAGTTAAATAAGCAGCTTGACAGTATACAGCCTTGACATAGTCCTCTCCCAATTTGGAACCAGTCTGTTGTTCCATGTCCAGTTCTAACTGTTGATTCTTGACCTGCATACAGATTTCTCAAGAGGCAGGTCAAGTGGTCTGGTATTCCCATCTCTTTAAGAATTTTCCACAATTTGTTGTGATTTGCATAGTCAATGGTTTGGCATAGTCAATAAAACAGAAGATGTTTTTCTGGAACTCTCTTGCTTTTTCAATAATCCAGCTATGTTGGCAATTTGATTTCTGGTTCCTATGCCTTTTCTAAATCCAGCTTGAACCTCTGGAAGTTCACGGTTCAAGTACTGTTGAAGTTTGGCTTAGAGAATTTTGAGCATTACTTTGCTAGCGTATGAGATGAGTGTAATTGTGTGGTAGTTTGAACATTCTTTGGCATTACCCATATACTAAGGCCTTAAAAATGGTCATTTTTGTTAGTTTGCTTCGCATAGTTCCAGTCTTTACCAAAAACTAGAATATTTATTAACTTAGAAAAGGTGTACTCTTTATTTAAAGTGAGCAAGTAATAAGTATAGAATCCTGAAACATAGTAGGAAAGCTGCATATGAAAATTTACTTACTCTCCCTGATTTAGTTGTTTTTAAATGTCATGAAGCCTATGGAGTGTTTTTGTTTACCCTAATATTAAACATTGATTTTACCATATAGTGGCATTTTATCAGGTGTTATATCATACAGCTTTTCTTCTTAAAAAGACCATCTCTTCATGGGTGCATAATTTAAAATGACTAACCAAAACTTAAATTATAAGAAGTCTTATTTAAAAGTTTTCTAATTCATTTGTTCCTTGTTTTGATTAGATCTATTTTTTAATATACATGCATACAAAACACCTAGGCTACTTCCAGGAGTGCCTCTATCATAGTGGAAATAGATTGAGCAAATTCATAAATGGTATTCACAGAAATATGGTGGGAGGTTTGGGAATTAGAAGCAGGGGACTCACTTTTATCACTGGCAATTAGTAAGCATTGTGAATTGAGGCTACCTGGTTAATGCTTTTTTGTTCTCAGGAAATTACTGCTCAGAAGGAATGCTGGCACTTTTGGTTTGCTAATCTGCGTGGCTTTGTGTGCTTTAGTTTTTCAGCCACAATCAAATAATCATTTCCTCTTGTTTGTCTTCATTCATTTCCTGCCTCCTCCTTGGATTTAACTGTCAAATGTCCTTTGCTTTTGGCCAGCCCTATAGTTCCTGACATTATTTTTCTTTTGTAAAAGGGAGTACTTGGGCATATACTAATGTAAATAGTTCTTTTTTCTTGGTCAAAGGCAGCTGTTCAGCTTATTGTACTGGTATTCTTATATACTATATATCAGACTTCATTCCAATACACTATCATAAAGGGATTTAGGAAAACAGGAATTGTGAACAGAAAATTGCATTGTGATTAATGTTGTTTTGCCATCTTCATTCAGTTTTAGCGTTTTCGTTTGTTTCAAAATAAGCCTTAAAGTGTAAAGGTTATCTGCCTATCATCTATGAATCTATTGTCTGTATCTATCATCAGGCATTTTAAAGTTACCATTTTTGTTAAGACTTTTTGCTGGTAGCAGGATTTTTTGTTCTAAGAATACCCATTTCCTACCAAGTCACAGTGACTCTCAAGACAACCATCTATAAGACAGAAAGGGGTGCATTTTGAAAGTGATGTGTAGGAGGTATTAGAACAAATGCTGTTGTACACGAACAGAATTTTTGCACATAACTCCCTCGCAGTTCTTTAAAAATGTACCCTTTCATATAAAAATATCTGCTTGGAAGCTAACAAACAAAGGAGAAAACTTTTTTTGCCGCTTTAGGTGTTATCTTATCAATGCAACTTAAATTGATGTTTCAAGTTACTCACCCCAGAAAAAATCTGCCAGATTATGTGTCTGTGTTAAGGGGTTCCGAATATGCCACTCCAAAATAAGTCACTTTGGCATATTGACAATTTTGAGCTGAAGATGCTTGAAAAAACAACAGATGCAGAAGGACTCTCTGACCTCCTCTTTTCTACTTGAAAGTAGGTCATACAATTTCCCATGAGAAAGTTGCTCTTCCTGCCCTAGTAAGACAAGGACAGTCCTATCACTGGAGATGGGAGGTCAATGCTGAAATGGATGTATACAAATGAACCTACTAAAATAATCTTTATCTTGCATTCGTTTTCCCCAAATATTTCTTGGTCACTTTCTCAGAATTTATCTCACCTAAAAGTGTAACCCCTTTTTCTTTTGTATTGTTACTTCACAATTTTATCATTCTTTGTTAAAAAAAGTATACAAGGTCTTGGCTCTCATTGCTTCTTTGAGTCTTCATTTTTCCTATAAAAGCTCTTATATGCATGCAAAAATATTAAATACAATGTGTACTTTCTTCCTGTTAATATGTCATTTGTAATTTCAACCCATAGGACCCAGGGCCTAAGGAGGTTCATCTCCTACCGTAATGATGATGAGTGTCAGATGTCATTAGCTGGAACTCCCTACTCACTTCAGAGGCTGTAGCTGAGACTTGAGGCACACCTGAAATACCAGCAAAACCTAAGTGTCGCTTTGTATTCTTTGTTTTAATTGATCTCTTCCCTCCCAGAGACGGGCATTGTTTTCCTCTGTCTCTATCTTTTGTGTTGTTTGCATAAGGAGGATAAACATAGCGTAGAACACCGGCATGGGTCTTAGAAACTTGTTGTTTGAGGTGGTCTCGCTGACTAGTGAGTTTATGGTTCTTGCTGGATTGGAGTCTGTTTGGACAAGTTTTGCTGTGGTTCACTAATGAAAATGCTGTGTGGGATTCTCCGTTCACCTTATTTAGTGTTGTGAAAGTGTGCCTTGTAATCCGCCTTCTGCCAGCCAGGAGGTGTAGGTTTTGGGCCTGCATCAGGTAGCTAGCAATCAGACCAGACCAGGAACCCAAGACACAGAGGGTGCTAGCAGCATTTTCTGTGCCTGACTTTGCTAGTTCTAGGGGAATATGCCATAAAAGGGGGTCTCAGCCTTTGAATGGCATTTGTTATCTCTACCCTTATTGTGGTCTTTTTAGTGGTAGAAAAGTCACATATCAGTATCGGCTGCCTAAGATCGCATTATCAGGTCTGTGACTGGAGGTGTGTTACTTTAGTGGGTGGTGATACAAGTTTTCTTAAATACTATTCTTACTATTTGTGATGACAAAAGTCTTTGTTTATTTTTGATTGAGATATAGTTTATTACAATATTATACTAGTTTCATGGTATGTTTCAAAATTGTATAGCTTTTATTCCATTTTTAGATATTTAAAATAATGGCTATGTCCCCTGTGCTGTACAATAGATCCTTGTAGCTTATGAATTTTAGACATAGTTGTTTGTATCACTTGATGCCCTAATCTTATATTTCCCCTCCCACTTCCCTCTCCCTAATGATAACCACTAATTTGTTCTTTATATGTATGGGTCTGCTTCTATTTTGTTGCATATATTTTGTTTGTTTGTTTTATTTTTTAGATTTCCACATATAAGTGATAACATATAGTATTTGTCTTTGACTGACTTAGTTTGTCTTTGTTTTGTCTTTGTATTTGTCTTTAATTTGTCAAAGTATTTGTCAAATACTTTGTCTTAGTATTTGTCTTTGATTTGACTTAGTGACTGACTTCACTAAGCACGATGCATGATGCTATTTAGGTCCATCTATATGCCAAGAGTTGACTCATTGGAAAAGACCCTGATGCTGGGAGGGATTGGGGGCAGGAGGAGAAGGGGATGACAGAGGATGAGATGGCTGGATGGCATCACTGACTCAATGGACATGAGTTTGAGTAAACTCCCGGAGTTGGTGATGGATAGGGAGGCCTGGCGTGCTGCTGTTCTTGGGGTCACAAAGAGTCAGACATGACTGAGCGACTGAACTAAACTGAACTGAACTGATATTGTTGCAAATAGCAAAATTTCATTATACTTTTAGGACTAAATAGCTTTCCATTGCATATATACCACATCTTCTTTATCCGTTTATCAATTGATGGACACTTAGGTTGCTTTCTTATCTTGGCAATTACAATTAATGTTGCTATGAATATTGGGGTGTGAGTATCTCTTCAAATTAGTGTTTTTATTTTCTTCTAATATAGACCCAGGAGTGGAACTGCTAAATCATGTGGTGGTTCTATTTTTAGTTTTGTGAGGAATCTCTACACTCTTTTCCACAGTAGCTGCAGTAATTTACATTCTCACCTACTTGTCTTTTCTCCATACCCTCACCAACGTTTGCCATTTGTCATCTTTTCTGATGATGGTCATTCTTACATGTATGAGATGACATTTCATTATAGTTTTGATTTATATTTCTCAGATAATTAGTAATACTGAACATTTTTTCATATATTTGTTTGCCATCTGTATGTCTTTGGAAAAATTTTTTTTCATGTCTTTTGCCTATTTTTCAGTAGGATTTTTTTATATTGATTGTATGGACTGTTTCTATATGATGAATATTAACCCTTTTATCTGTCTTGTCATTTGCAAGTATCTTGTTTCATTCAGTAGGTTATCTTTGCATTTTGGCAGTGCTTTCCTTTACTGTGTAAAAACATTTAAGTTTAATTAGATTGTTTATTTCTGTTGTTTTATTTATTTTATTTTTTTCTCCTTTGCTCTAGGAGACAGATCCAAAAAAATATTGCTATGGTTTATGTCACAGAGTATTTTGTCTCTGTTATCTTCTAGGAGTTTTACAGTTTCCAGTTTTACGTGTAAGTCTTTAATCTATTTTGAGTTTATTTTGTATATAGGATGACAAAAGGTTCTAATTTCATTCTTTTGCATGTAGCTGTCCAGTTTTCCCAGTACCACTTATTACAGAGACTGTATTTTCTTTGTTATTTATTATTCCATTGTTGTATATTAATTGACCATATGTTAGGTTTATTTCCTAGCTCTACATGTTTTTCCATTGATCTGTGTGTCCAGTTTTGGTCCATACCATACTGTTTTGATTACTGTAGATTTGCAGTATCTTAAAATATATTTATAAATGACTTTTTGAATCATGGGCTGTACCCTCTCTGGGGGTGTAATTCTTAATCCATAATAAAAATATTGAGATGAAATTTATCTCTAGGTCTTTTTATAGAAAGACTTATTGGATTTAAAGACAATTAAAAGGGGGTATACTTTTAAATAATCTATTTGTCAGTGGCCAGATGATTTATCTTTTTATTTGAGAACAACGTTTATATTTGAAAAATAAAACATGTTACAGAGCTCTCATCCTAAATAAATGTCCTGTTGGTACATTTGGAATGGTCAATTGAAAAAAAGACACCAAAGAATATTATGGCTAGCCTTATGGACACTTTTAACAGGTAAAATGAGAATAGAAGTGAGAACAGAATTCCACACCCACAGTGAATTACTCTTTTCCCTGCTTCTGTACCCTTATTTATCACTAAGTCTCTGTCCCTTTCCTTCCAGAGATCTTTTGGAACTTATGACCTCTGGCCCCCTCCCCAAATCCAACCCTGCTTCCTTAAAAATTCCTTTAATCCCTGCAACTCCTTCAATTTGCCCAGAAAATTCCAACTGACCACATTCTTCTCTACCCTGCAAAAATTAAAGAAAATAATCCAGCCTGATTTCCAGGACTTGGTATACAGGTTACTTATGTAAATACTGATGGCCAAGAAATAACTGACAGAGGAACCAGGACTCATTTTGATGTCCCTTATTATTTACCTACTTTCTGGGTATCTATTTAGCCTTTCTTAAAGCTCAACATTAAGAAAACTAAAATCATGGCAACTGGTCCTATCACTTCATGGCAAATAGATGGGGAAACAATGGAAACAGTGACAGACTTTATTTTCTTGGGCTCCAAAATCACTGCAGATGGTGACTGCAGCCATGAAATTAGAAGACACTTACTCCTTGGAAGAAAAGCTATGACCAACCTAGACAGCATATTAAAAAGCAGAGATATTACTTTGCCAACAAAAGTCCGTCTAGTCCAAGCTATGGTTTTTCCAGTAGTCTGTAAGGATGTGAGAGTTGGACTATAAAGAAAGCTGAGCACCGAAGAATTGATGCTTTTGAACTGTGGTGTTGGAGAAGACTCTTGAGAGTCCCTTGGACTGCAAGGAGATCCAACCAGTCCATCCTAAAGGAAATCAGTCCTGAATATTCATTGGAAGGACTGATGCTGAACTTGAAGCTTTGGCCACCCGATGCGAAGAACTGACTCATTGGAAAACACCCTGATGCTGGGAAAGATTGAAGGCAGGAGAAGGGGACGATAGAGGATGAGATGGTTGGATGGCATCACTGACTCGATGGACACGAGTCTGAGTAAGCCCTGGGAGTTGGTGATGGACAGGGAGGCCTGGCGTGCCGCAGTCCAAGGGGTCGCAAAGAGTCGGACACGACTGAGGGACTGAACTGAACTGATTTTGCATTGTCCCTTGTGGATATATTCTGGAACCCCACCACAGTGAACACATATCTTTGGACAGCACCAGCTCTTTTCTTTATTTGTGTAATTAATTATTTCATTCATGTATTTATTTCTGGCTGTGCTGGGTCTTCATTGCACTGTGGGCTTTCCTCCAGTTGCGTTGCATGCGCTTCTCATTGTGTCGTCTTTGTTGTTGTGGAGCATGAGCTCTAGGGCGTTCTGGCTTCCGTCGTTGCAGCACATGGACTCAGTAGTTGCAACTCCCAGGCTGCAGATCACAGGCTCAGTAGTTGTGTCACACAGGGTTTTCTTGCTCCACAGCATGTGGGGTCTTCCTGGGTCAGTGATCAAACCCGTGTCTCCTGCGTTGGCAGGCAGATTTGTTACCACTGAGCCACCAGAGAAGCCAGCACCAGATCTTTTAAACCATGAAGCCCTTTACACCTGCTTTTGAAAGATTCTACCAAATTTAGAGAGCTAGAAGGTTTGGTGGTCATTCACAGCCCCAATCATAAGGGCCTCAACCATTTACTAGGAAGTGTTCTTTCCACCTATGCTTAAGCTATAGTTATAAGACCATCCAAAAAGCCCCCAGGGAAATTCCCCTTACCTAACAGAGAACACAGATGTTTCAAACATCTCCCAAGTCCTCCTCCAGTGATCATCTGGAGGCTGATATTTAAGGTCTAAGATTGACTTATGCACTCAGAAAGAAGGGGGCATCCCAAGGTCAAAGGCACACTGCATTAAACCCTGAAGTGCCAGAACATATACATCTTTTTATTTCCTCCTTAGTAAGAAATCTTCTCCCTAATATAAGACAAATCCAGAATGGTGTGGTTGGCTGTGCAGGACAATTTCTCAGTGTTATTATTCAAGTTGCTATTTAATTCTTTGAAAATAGCTTTCAGGAAAGCAGCAGAAAAAAGAAATTGAAATCAACAATCCTTGCTTTGCAAATTGAATCTTTAAAAAACAGAAGTATGAATCTAAGGGTAACTTAATATCCACTCATTTTTCTTGCCAACTCTGGAGCCTTCCCCATCCATCTCAAGATATTAGCAGATATTGTAAAAGAGCAGAACATCGGAAAGGCAATTGTTCTGCATATAAGACAAAAGTAAGCTTAAATACAGTATCCCTAGAGCCCAGCAGCCTCAGAGGGTCTTTATATTCCCTTCTGTGAGATAATTTTTCATAGATTGATGGGGTCAGTCAGTAGTCAGTTGCACCTCAGAACCCATCATAACTTAAACTATTGGGTTGGCCAAAAAGATTGGTTGGGATTTTCCCATAACGTGGAAACCCTGACTGAACTTTTTGACTAACCCAATAGAACATCGGGCTTCCCAGATGGCACTAGTGGTAAAGACGCCCCCAGCAGTGCAGGAGACGTAGGGGCATGGGTTCATTTCCTGGGTCGGGAAGATCCCCTGGAGAAGGAAATGGCAACCCAGTCCAGTATTCTTGCCTAGGGATCCCATGGACAGAGGAGGTGGTGGCTTATAGCCCACAGGGTCACAAAGCGTTGGACACTACTGAAGTGACTTAACACACAACACACAACAGAATATTAGAAACCGTACTGTTTGGTTGATACCAGTGCAACTGTCTACCATTTACTTAGAGGGTTTATGTTTGCCCATCATCTCGAGTTCTGTTCAAGCTGCCAGGGTCTCTGGGCAACCTATTTTATTGCCAAATCTCAGACTGCAAAGTCCTTAGGCCCTCTCACCACTCATCGTATCTTTCTAGTTTCTGGTTCCTCATCAGCAAATATTTTAGGTAGAGGCATATTATGTAAATTTAATGCCATCATACAATCTAATGAGAAAAGTGTTTTTATTTCCATACCCTCAGACCAAATCACAACTTTCTGCTTTCCCTGATGGAGACCTATCGCAATTTAAAGTCCTCCAAAGATGGACAGCAGCCTTAAAGAGGTCCTAAGTAGTCTCTGGTCCTCACATGCAAAGGAAGTTGGATTGCTCTTTAGTGCAATCAGTGCCCCTACACATTTTCTGGAAAAGGAATGAAGTTGTCCCAACAGTAGCCCAATACCCTCTGTCTCAAGAAGCAAAGAAAAAAAAAAAAAGAATTGAATCTATAATAAAATCAAGTGTTCTTATATTTACTTCTTCATTCAGCAGTACCTCAATCTTGTCAGTAAGGAAAGAAGGACAATTTGATTCAGATGGGAATGATTTTTACAAAATGTGAGAGATATAACTGCTTTTGTAATTCCTTCTCTAGGATACTCCTCAATCCAACTACTATTCTTATCACAATTCCTGCTAAGGATTTACAGTCACCGACTCCTGCACAGCTCTCTAATTCCATTGCACAATTTCTCTTTGCATTTACATTTTGAGGAAGGCAATTGACCTGGGTTTGAATAGCTTTGAGCTATTCTGAGTCTCCCTCAATATTTTCCCAAATCCTTAAAGTTGGCTTAAACTCTAGGCTTTACCCAAGGTTCTACCATCATTCACTGTGTTAACAGCCTTTACTTTGTAACCAAACAAAGTAAGGTGTTTCTATATATTCCCTCATTCTCTTAAAGACACTAGCAGAACAAGGCTTTTAAGCCTCTAAATATAGACTTCAATGGCTACAGACAACTGTTACCTACTTAGAAGACAAGTTATCTTAGGGCACTCAGAACTCACACCAACAGGCCTTAATATTGTCCATCTATCTCCTGAAAGCAAAAACACAACTATGTGAATTGTTCAAGGCGGCTGCTATTGTTGCCAACAAATTCCTAGTTTGGCTGCTCTTGCAGCCTCTGCAACCGTCCACTGCCTCTGTTCTTGGCTTATCTAATTTTAATAAATATTTTCACCTTTGTTGCCAAGCAAATAATTGCTGCGATATTTTAGTACAACCTTTTTAGATATGTCCTGTAGTGTATGTCTCTTGCCAGATAGACACTGTGGTGTTAGACATGCTCCCACACAACAGTGACTTCTGTTCAGACTTTAAGGAGACTGATACTGTATCTCTAGGGAACAAGAGGCTGCCAAGACTGCTGAATACTAAACTGAGACCCCCCATTCTTCCTCCACCCACTTTTCGGTGTATCTGTGGTGCTCAGTCACTTCAGTTGTGCCTCACTCTTCGCGACCCCAAAGACCGTCGCCCAATCCTCTGTTGGCAGAATTGCCCAGGCAAGAATCCTGGAGTGGGTTGCTCTTTCCTTCTCCAGGGCATCTTCCCAACCCAGGTATCTCTACCCACTTTATAAACCTGCCTCTTGACATGCCACCTTCAATATTAACAGTTTTGAGCTGAAGACACTTGAAAAACAGTAGCTGCAGGAAAGCTGATCTCCCCCTTTCTACTTAAAAACAGGGCATAAAATTTCCTATGAGAAATGTGCTTTCCCTGCATTGGGGAGGAAAGGACATTTATATCACTGGAGGCTGGGAGTTGAGTTTGAGATGAATCTGTGCAAACAGACCTACTAAACTAACCTGATTCTTCCTCAGTTTCCCCCATATTTCCAAGTTACTTTCCTGCAGGTTATCACCCCTAGAGACTTAGTCCTCTTTTCCTTTGTCTTGTCTCTTCTCTTCAAACTTACTCTTTGTTAAGAAGCCTATAAGCTCTCTCAATCCTAACCGCTTCTTTGGATTTTCACTTTTCCTATTAATGCTCTTATGTGTATGTAAAAATAATAAATAAAATTTCTATGCTTTTCTCTTGTTAATCTGTCTTTTGTCAGTTCAATAGATAGATCCTAGCTAGCCACAGAACCTAGGATGGTGGAGGGAAGTTCTTTATCAACCCTTACATATGCTTATTAATATATATTTTGTTAGATACACAGTGAAAATTAAATTAAAAAGTACAGATATACAGTCTTTTTTTTCCTTCTGGTTTTATTGAGATGTAATTGACATACAGCTCTACATAAATTTAAGGAGCAGAACATAATGATCTGACTTACATAATGAAATGACTGTTACAGTAAGTTTACTAAATATTCATCATCCATATAGATACGAAAGTAAAGAAATAGGAAATGCTTTTTATGTGTATTGAGAACTCTTAGTATTTACTCTCTTAATTTTAATCTATAACATACAACAATATTAATTGTATTTATCACTTTTTCATTATCATTGTGCTCAGTCATGTCCGACGCTTTGTGATGCTATGAACTGTAGCCCGCCAGGCTCCTGTGTCCCTGGGATTTCCCAGGCAAGCATACTGGAGTCGGCTGCCATTTCCTCCTCCAGTGAATCTTCCCGACCCAGGTATCAAACCCGCATCTCCTGTATCTCCTTCATTGGCAGGTGGATTCTCTACCACTCTGCCTCATATCATTATACACTAAATCCCTAGTTTTCATTTATCTTAAGGTGCTTGTCCACCGTCTTTGTCCAAATCCCTGTTCTCCCTATACCCTGCCTCTGGGAACACAAATCTGATCACCCTTTCTATGAGTTTATTTGTTTCTTTTTGAAGTGTAACTGACCTACAACTCTTGTTAGTTCCTATTATAAAACATAGTGATTTTGTTTTATACATTTCAAAATGATCACAATAAATTTGTGTACTATATCTCACCATATAAAGATAATTTCTTCCTTTTGAAATTCCTTTGAGAAATTAAGACCTTTAATCATAGTGCACATCAGTTTAACAAGGAAACATATTTGGAAATATTTGCAGAATTTTCAGTTTTTAACAGTAAGGAAGATTAAAATGTCAGAGAACATTTCATAGGATGGCACACATGCCATGGTGTATAAGTCCAAGAGAGCAGATTTCAGTATTGAGAAAAAATGTTCTAGATATCTCTTAATACTCTGTTTAATACTGTTAATTGTGAAAGGATTATACAGTTGATATTAACAGATAATGAGCAAGGTATTTGTCAGCTCTATAACAGAGGGGTAAAATATCCCTACAGCAAAGCAACAAATGGTTGAGAATTTTTTAACTAACAGCTCATTTAGATATAGACATGTAAGTATGGGTCACATTTTCAATCAAAAGTAGCCTTGCTATGATCAAATGACTGAGGTATGGAATCTTTTAAAAGCTCATCTTCAAAATAAAAGAAAAATATCAAATGATGTGATAAGGTGAAAAATGAGTTTCCAAAAGATACCTTCATCAAATCCCTGGAATCTATACATGTTATCTTATTTGGAAAAAGGCTATTTGAAGATGTAATTAAGTTAAGGATCTTGAGATGAAATCATCCCAGGTTATATGGACGGGTTCTGAGACGTACAAGAGAACGGAATACAAACATCTTCCTGACACATCCTGGGGGTGCTAGTCCTGAACTTTTCAAATTCAATCAGGAGCAGTGATGCAGTGTATATATTGTATATATTGTATGTATTTTTCTTTCTACCAGAAAAAATGATAGAAAGGGAGATGGTGTGAAGGGAAAAGAGGAAAAGTGGTTGCTGAAGCTATTTTTCACTCTTTCCAGAGTATTACAAATTTAATGACACAGGCTTAAGCAAGAGTTTTTCAGCCTTAGTACTGTGGGCATAGACCTTGGTACTGTGGGCCTTACAACAGTTTAGATGGGACACGTTTTTGTGTGGGAGCTATCTATTAATATGTATTGTAACACATTTGGCAAAATTCCTGTCCTTTACCCGCTCAAGGCACATCCTTGTGATCGTCAAAAATGTCTCCTGGTGTTATCAACTATTCCCTGGGAAGAACACCTCTTAAAAAAAAAAAAAAAAAACTTGTGTTAAGCGTATTGTTTTTATTTCTGTGTGAAATTTGAATTTTTGCAGTGACTACGTTTGGGAGAGCATTTATATTTCACTTTTACATTGTTAAGCCCTTGGGGAAATAGTGGTGAGCCAGGCATCTCTAGTCCCTGACTTTACGAGGCTCAGCATCTCAGTGGAGATGACACAGAGAAATCAAATTACTATGAAAACAGTAATGATGACAAGCACCGTTAGTTACTAACTCATAGCTGCTCCTCTCGTCTTTACTAAGAGAACGTGACTTTGTTCTGGACGACAGAATATTCAGTTACGTGAGGATGCATTTTGTTCTTTGCCAGAAGCTCACTTTGTGTACTCCCTCGTATTTGTTGAATACAAGGGTGGTCACTTGTTGAATCTGTTGAATGAAGTGAAAGAAGTTGTTTTCTGGGCATTCTGTAGAAAATATTCTTATTTTTACTGTTAAGAAATCTAATTTTTCTGCCCAACCCTCTGCCTCCTTTTCCCCAGCCTTTGGAAGGATTGAGGCTGAGTTGCAAGAACCATCTTGTTACCAAGAGAATCAAAGCAACTTGACCTAGAGGCTGGACGTAATTGTAATGCCAAGTCACTATTAGAAAGTGAAAGTCACTCAGTCGCCTGGGACTCTTTGCGACCCCATGGACTATGCAATCCATGGGATTCTCTAGCCCAGAACACTAGAGTGGGTAGCCTTTACCTTCTCCAGGGGATCTTCCCAAACCAGGGATCGAACCCAGGTCTCCCCCTTGGATTCTTTACAAGCTGAGCCACAAGAGAAGTCCAAGTCACTATTATAATGTATTATAATAAACTCAAGGCTTGTAAAAGTTGCTTTTAATCAGGTATTCTGTCTCATGAAAGCAAAATATTACTGATTTCCAAATTGTCCATACTTGTGGTGAAATGCGAGATATACATGGGTATTAACTGAGGGAAAGTTGTGGTATCATATACTGGTCAGAGAAAGGATGGGGCAAAAGCCCTGAGGCATAATTTCAAGGATTAAATGAAGATCTCAGTGAGCAGAGTTTGAACCAGAGTGAGAGTGATGTGGCATTGGCCAGAAAGCTAGGCATGACTTGACAAGACATCAGACAAGTCTTGTAAAGAGTAAAACAAATGCAGATGGAGGGAGATTGGTTTGAAAGACGTTGCAGGGAGTCAGGATGGCGATGCTTGTGGTTGAGACTAGAGAACTGGCAGTGGGTCTCAGTGGTTCAGTGGTTCTCGCTTCTGTTTTTAATCTAAAAACATAGCTTAAATATAAATCTTAAATATAAATTTAAATATAAATCAAATATAAAACCTAATTTGGGGGCACAGTCTTATTCTAAACCAGTTTTGTGTAAGTTCTATAGTCACATGCTAATGTGAAGGTAGTTACTAAAACAGAAAATTCAAGTTTATGTTGCAGTTGGTTAAGAATCTTTTATTCATTCTTTCAGGTAAAGAAATATTCTTGTCCAATGCCTAAAATCTGCCTTATGTCTTTTCATCATTCTCTCCACATATTTCTTGAGCATAAAATAGGCAGCAAATATATAAAATTAAGTAAATAGTGATGCAGATATTATTAAAGGAAAAGACAACAAAAATGTTTGGATGCTTTAAAAAAAACAAGAAAAACCTTTGTGGAGGTTAAATTTGAATACTATAAACACATTCATTTTAAGTGCACAGCTCAATGACTTTTATTAGATTTATTCTACTAAAATATTGCTATTTTCCCATCTCTGAGGCTCTGTTCATTTTTATTTGATTTTTTTCTCTCTGTTCTTCAAATAGCATAATTTCTATTGTTCTTTGTTTAGTTCACTGATTCTTCTGCCCTCTTAAGTTGTCTTTGAGCCCATCTAGTGAAGTTGTCATTTGTTATTATATTTTTCAATTCTAGAGTCTGTTTTCTCATTTTTGTTTATGGAGATTCTCCCTTTGTTGTGCCATTATATTTTCTTTTCAATGTTTTAACAGTTGCTACAAATCTTTGAATATATTTATAGTAGTGTCTTTGAAATCCTTGTTTGCTAAATCCAACATCTGAACTCAGAATCCATTTATATTGACTACTTTTTTTTTCCTGACTGAAAGTTATAGTAGCCTGAAGTTTTTTCTTTGATTGTTTGTTTTTTTTTTTTTTTAATTTTTTTTGGATTGTTTGTTCTTGTGAACTTCTTGTAATTTTTTGATTGAAACTTAGTATTTTAACTTGAGTTGATTTTTCTGTGGCAAGTCTTTTTACTTCCCTGCCATTAATCTCTGGAATATATCTTCTCTGTTGTCTGTGCTCAGATTTTTATTTCTTGTTTTTATTTTTTGAGCTTAGCATCCTAAGGAGTGTCCTAGGCCTGCTTAGCATAATATTCAGCCAATGATTTAGGCAAAAGTTGTGCTCAGACACTGTGATCTTGTAAAGCTTCCTCCCCTTGCTGATACGTCTGTCTGGGTGGATTGCAGTAACCTAGGCAAGAAGGCTGCAGACTCAGCTTTTTTCCCACAGATTTCTTTTCTTTTTTTTTTTTTTAACTTGGTGATTTATTTTAATCAATATCTAGAGCCTTGGAATGATTTGGGAGGGCAATTTGGTTGTGTATATTTGCTTTGGAAAATGTCCCGACCTCATCATGAACTATCAAGTGGTTGCTTATTAATACTCTGCCTCATATGCACACACATTCTTGGATAACATATTTAGTATATCTATAATAATTGGATAAAAGGAAGTATTCTCCTTTGTATTTTTATCTAGAGTTCCTTGAATTTGCTTTTTGTCTTGTAAGCAAAAGTTTATTTGAGCACTGCATAAGTGATTCTAGTTGTAATACTAAGGAAATTACCTATTACTCTTTCACGAATACTTTATATTTTCCTATTGTTTTTTGAACCTAGCTGAAGTTTTTGACTGAGTTATAAATCTGAGTTATACAGCTAAATGGCCAGCTCAAAGGCTATTCTTTCTATTGTGATACCACTTTTCTCATTGTTCGTTTCTAATCTTTGTTCTTACACTTGAACAACTGGCAATAATGGGTTTTTACAACATTCAGAAAACTAAGATCATGGCATCTGGTCCCATCACTTCATGGGAAGTAGATGGGGAGACAGTGGAAACAGTGTCAGACTTTATTTTTCTGGGCTCCAGAATCACTGCAGATGGTGAATGCAGCTATGAAATTAAAAGACGCTTACTCCTTGGAAGGAAAGTTATGACCAACCTAGATAGCATATTAAAAAGCAGAGACATTACTTTGCCAACAAAGGTCCATCTGGTCAAGGCTATGGTTTTTCCAGTGGTCATGTATGGATGTGAGAGCTGGACTGTGAGGAAAGCTGAGCGCCGAAAAATTGATGCTTTTGAACTGTGGTGTTGGAGAAGACTCTTGAGAGTCCCTTGGACTGTAAGGAGATCCAACCAGTCCATCCTAAAGGAGATTAGTCCTGGGTGTTCATTGGAAGGACTGATGTTGAAGCTGAAACTCCAATACTTTGGCCACCCGATGCGAAGAGCTGACTCATTGGAAAAGACCCTGATGCTGGGAGGGATTGGGGGCAGGAGGAGAAGAGGGCAACAGAGGATGAGATGGCTGGATGGCATCACCTACTCGATGGGCATGAGTTTGAGTAAACTCCGGGAGTTGGTGATGGACAGGGAGGCCTGGCGTGTTGCGATTCATGGGGTCACAAAGAGTTGGACGTGACTGAGCAACTGAACTGAACTGAACTGACTTTGATATATCCAGGGCTTCAGATAATAATAAATATAACAGACATTGGCCATTTTATTATTATCCTGAAATTGAATGTTTTTATTTCAGTGGAATCTTCCACTGTAGAGATCTTGACAGGAGGAAAGATTTAGCTCTACTTAATTCTTAAAAACTAAGACTTATGCATTAGTCCTGGGTTCTGCTGATTTTCTGTTTTCATCCAAGAACTCGAATCTAGAAGAGTGACACAAGATGCAGAGAGGTTTAAAAATGATTTATTGCAGAGCCTGGTAATGATGTATTCAGTGGGAAAAAATGACACTGGCCCCATGATCATCAAGCTGCTACAGTGTTGCCTACCTTGTTCCCTAAAATGTTTATTTTATACCCCTTTTATGAGTTTAGTTCTTTAAATTCCTAACAATGGTTTGTTGTTTTTTTTTTTTTTTTGGTTTTTTTCTTCATTTATTTTTATTAGTTGGAGGCTAATTACTTTACAATATTGTAGTGATTTTTGCCATACATTGACATGAATCAGCCATGGATTTACATATGTTCCCCATTCTGATCCCCTCTCCCGCCTCCCTCCCCATCCCATCCCTCTGGGTCTTCCCAGTGCACCAGCCCTGAGCACTTGTCTCATGCATCCAACCTGGGCTGGTGATCTGTCTTACCCTTGATAGTATACTTGTTTCAATGCTATTCTCTCAGAACATCCCACCCTCGCCTTCTTCCCAGAGTCCCAAAATCTGTTCTGTGCATCTGTCTCTTTTTCTGTTTTGCATATAGGGTTATTGTTACCATCTTTTTAAATTCCATATATATGCGTTAGTATACTGTATTGGTCTTTATCTTTCTGACTTACTTCACTCTGTATAATGGGCTCCAGTTTCATCCATCTCATTAGAACTGATTCAAATGAATTCTTTTTAATGGCTGAGTAATATTCCATTGTGTATATGTACCATAAACCACCTAATATTCTTCTAATGAGATATAAGCTAGCCATAGTTTGGACTAATGCAAGTTATTTTGAGATATGCTGTGTTGAGCCATACTGGAACCTGAAGCAAAAGGAAAACTCAGTAATACTGATAATGTGTTTATTTGATATTTTGTTCACCATAAATCTTTATATTAATTTTATTTCTTAAGAAATTTTTATTGAAATATTTTGCCTCTTGCTTATTTAAGTATTTCTGTTGTGGTTTAGTCACTAAGTCACGTCCAGCTCTTTTGCCATCCCAGGGACTGTAACCCACCAGGCTCCTCCATCCATGGGATTTCCCAGGCAAGAATACTGGAGTGGGTTGCCATTTCCTTCTCCAGGGGATCTTCCTGACCCGAGGATTGAACCTGCATCTCCTACATTGACAGGCAGATGCTTTACTGCTGAGCCACCAGAGAAGCCCATTTGAACATTTTGAAGGATCCTTAGCACTTATGCCCACTGCAAGTGCTTTATCTCACCGTAGGCCTAGCACTGGTGAGGTCAGCTGAACATCAGTAATCGATGTTCAAGAGGCTGAAGGATGTTGAATGAAAACATCAAATGATCAAAAACCTAATGTAGTTGTAGAGCCTTGGAGACTGTTACACACCAAAACATAGAAATACAAAATAGAGACTATTCTTTGGTTTAGCATATGTTGTTATGCCAGAGCCTATTTCTTATTCTAAATTTATTATTTAATTATATTAGAAATAAAGACCTACGGTCTGTCATTTGAAGAGAACTAATCTATTTGTACTGGTCCCTAGAAAAAATATCATGAAATTATGGTGTGCGCCAACATGTGACAACAAGAAGAAACATCTTCCCTGCCTGCCTGCTAAGTCACTCAGTCGTGTCCGACTCCTTGAGATGCTATGGACGGTAGCCCACCAGCGTCTGTCCATGGGATTCTTCAGGCAAGACTACTGGAGTGGTTGCCATGCCCTCCTCTAAGAAACATCCTATTCTCTTAATATTCTTATAGAATCTTCATTTAAAGGTTAAAAAAAGACTTTCAGTGGCCTGTTTAATAAACACAAGCTATAGAATGTCATTGTTAGTGTGAGTTTAACATATTATTGGCCAAGGGATTTTTGCAGAAACTAATGCCTGTGGCTGGCGATTTGTTATGTCAGTGAATAGAGAAACACTCTGGTCCATAACGTTCGGGTAGCAAAAGACATATTAATATGTTTCTGGTCAGTAAGTTGTTAACATAGATTCTGATTACATTTTAGTCATTTTAGGGAAGCTGACTCAAATATATTTCAACGTGAAGTCTTCACAGTGGAATAGGATGTGGCCTCACCAGGAGACATGTAACACATTCTCCAAAGTGAATGGAAATCCAAGCAGTTTACACACACACACTCACACACACACACACACATCCTGAATGCTAATTTATTGACTTCCAGTAGGAAATATTATTGTCGTGAGGACTGTTACCACATGTACACTACCAGACAAATCATAATAAGAACATTATATGTAATCGTGAATCACATCCCCACCCCAAGTCCCCCAACATCAGGCCAGAAGACTGTCGGTTGATTACCAGTAGGTTTATAATGTACACATTTAAATTTTCTCTCTCCAGGTTAGTGATTGAATAGTCACGAACAGCATTTAACTTCAATTATTTTTCATTCCACGCAGGGAAGACTGATCAGTGTCTTTTCTGACTCACGCTGTCTTTACTTATGTGGAATAATGTGTGCATTTTGGACTCAGGCAAGTTTTGCTGGCCAGGATAGATTTAGGCTTCTATAAATGAATGTTACCTGGTTTTTATCATATGTAAAGAGAAATATCATAATACTTTGGAAAAAACAGTAACAACCAAGATTTAAACATATAAAACAAGCCTAATAATGCTTAGTTTATAAAGCTTCAGGAAGCAGTTTTAATTTGTAAAAGGATTAACTTTAAATTATATATTGTATGCAAAGCTAACTGTAAAATCTTCCTTGTTTATCATGTCGCTTAGTTTTTGAGAAAATAGATCTCCTTTATAATGAGGTCATCACAGAGTATTGAGTAGAGTTCTTTGTGCTGTAAGCGGGTTCTTATTAGTTATCTGTTTTATGTATAATAATGTGTATGTGTCAGTCCCAGTCTCCAAGTGTGTCCTTCCCCGGCCTTTCCCCCTCGGTAACCGTAAGTTTATTTTCTACATTTGTAACTTTATTTCTGTTTTGTAAATAGATTCATTTATACAATTTTTTGGATTCCACATATAAGTGATATCATATGATGTTTGTCTTTGTGTTTCTGACTTACTTCACTCAGTATGACAGCCATCCATCTTGCTGCAAATGGCAATCTTTTATGGCTGAGTAGTATTCCCTTTTATATATGTATCACATCTTCTTTATCCATTACTATGTTGATGGGCATATAGGTTGCTTCCATGCCCGGGCTATTGTAAACAGTGCTGCAGTGAACATTGGGGTGCATGTACCTTTTTGAATTAAGAGTTCTCTCTGGATACATGCCCAAGAGTGGGATTGTTGGTCATATGGTATCTCTGTATTTAGTTTTTTAAGGAACCTCCATACTGCCCTCCATAGTGACTGCATCAGTTGACATTTCCACCAACACTGTAGGAGATTTCCCTTTTCTCCAAACTCTTTCCAGTATGTCTTGTTTATAGCTTTTTTGATGATGGCCATTCTGACTGGTGTGAGGTAATAACTCATTGTAGTTTTGATTTCTGTTTCTCTAACAATTCGTGGTGTTGAGCATCTTTTCATATGCCTCTTGGACATCTGTATGTCATCTTTGGTGAAATGTCTATTTCGATCTTCCACACATTTTTGGTTGAGTTTTTTTTTTTTTTTTAATACTGACCTGCATGATCTGCTTGTATATTTGATTTGACTATGAAGGAGAGAAAATAATATTAACTATCATTTATGATTGTATTCTAAATGGCATTCCATAGAAAGGCAATACCCTTATAATGTAGATAATTCAGCCATTGATCCAATACATATATATTGATTCTTTATTATGTGGTGGATTTTGGGTATATGTTATTAAACTAGGGTGTGATACCTGAAAACAGGAGCAATTTTTTCTCATAGTTGTTACAGAGAAATAAGTGAGTAGTTGTGTAGTAGTGTGGCACATTTTGTGATAAAACATAAACCCAGGGGCTGTGCTGAAACACACAGTTCATTTCAGTTACAAGGAATAGTGTCCAACTCTTTGTGACCCCATGGACTGTCCATCACCAACCCCTGGAGCTTGCTCAAACTCATGTCCATCGAGTCGGTGATGCCATCCAACCATCTCATCCTCTGTCGTCCCCTCTCCTCCCACCTTCAATCTTTCCCAGCATCAGGGTCTTTTCGAATGAGTCAGGAAAAGACTTCACATCAGGTGGCCAAAATATTGGAGTTTCAGCTTCAGCATCAGTCCTTCCAATGATTATTCAGGACTGATTTTCTTTAGGATGGACTGGTTGGACTCAAGAGTCTTTTCCACACCACAGTTCAAAAGATCAATTCATCAGCACTCAGCCTTCTTTATGGTCCAACTTTCACATCTCTACATGATTACTGGAAAAACCATAGCTTTGACTAGACAGACCTTTTTCAAGAAAGTAATGTCTCTGCTTTTTAATATGCTGTTTGGGTTTGTCATAGCTTTTCTTCCAAGGAGAAAGGGTCTTTTGATTTCATGGCTGCAGTCACCATCTGAAGTGATTTTGGATCCCAAGAAAATAAACTCTCTCACTGTTTCCATTGTTTCCCCATCTATTTGCCATGAAGTGATGGGACAGGATGTCGTGATCTTAGTTTTCTGAATGTTGAGCTTTAAGCCAGCTTTTTTACTCTCCTCTTTCACTTTCATCAAGAGGCTCTTTCTTTCCTCTTCGCTTTCTGCCGTAAGGGTGGTGTCATCTGTGTGAAAACACAGGAGGAAATGTTACTTATATTTATGTCTCTCTTTTACAGATAAGCTATGCCCACAGAAGTAAATACCATATCAAATGTATTAAAAAGTACTAAATGATGGCAAAGCCAGAATTTAACTTTGTTTCTGAGTCCATAAATTAATTACTTAATAATACTACCATATTGCCTTCCCATATATATTGAGTACCTATTTCAGAGACTAAATTTTACATATGTTGCCTTATTTAAATGTCAAAATAAAACCCTTTGAAATAGTATGGTTGTATTTTTTATCAACTTTTATACTACGGTACTTGCCTTCAGGGAGGGTACATAATACTCAAATGATAAAATGCAGGGATGATTGGAACCCAGTTTTTCTGCCCTCAAAATAAATGGTTTTAAAAATTTTCTGTTAAAACAGAACATTTCATAATACGTGTCATTTTCTTAAGGCCAGTTACAACACTAGTTCACCATATCCTGAAATTCAGTGACTTTTAGCCCAAAAGCATTACAACGAAGTGTGCAAGCACCATAGGATTAATATTCAACAGATGTATATATTCTATAATTACATATTTATTGGTGCCAGTGTTTATTATATATATGTGCATTAACTGGTATTTTTTCTCATTCTCCTACTTAATTTTGGAATTTCTTAATGGTTGGATCTTGTTACTCTAGCTCAATTTTCCCTCCTTTGCATTGCTCAGTATGACATTTTATACTCAGCATATGTTCTGGAACATTTGTGGAAAAAATAAATTCCTTTGTGTGTGTGTGTGTGTGTGTGCATCCACATATCATACTATATTCAAGCTGCCTGTTAAAATGGGTATAATTTAGGCAGGGAATTCTGGCTGCATGTTAATTCACCCATCTATTATTGGGGAATTTACTTGAAAATGTTTGTATAGAGGTCTGTGTGTTTTACCCTTTCATCCATATTTTCCACCACTTGTATGATTGGGTACCCATCTAGGCTCAGCCTTGATCTCTTTGGGGTCATTATGAGGAGATACTAACTTAATCCAGAAGAAGAGGAAAAGAGTTTTGCTTCTGAGAAGCTGATAAACATAGTGTATGTTTATTATCTGGGTCATACTGTGGTGCTCATCCAAAAGAACATTAATGAGATTAAGCATCTCTAAACCCATGGTTGTATTTGCCATCTTTCCTCAGGAGAGAGTGGCTACATTTCGATTCTTAATGTGAAAAAGAAACTTCAAGGGAGAGGAAAAAGCTGTGCTGGAATAGCAATGAAGAAGTAGTTGCTCTACATGGCATTTTATTTCTGGATGGCTAAAAAGATCAATGTACTTGCCTCGAGCTCATGAATTAATATCCTCAGCTATCAAGGAATGAGACATTGTGCACGGCAACTTGTTCTTCATTGCTAACTTCTTGTCATAAGTAAAGAAATAATAAGGTGGCTTCAGAATTGGTGTCCCCCTTGGGATATAGCATTACTATATCTTACAAATCACTAATAACTATAATGTGTGGACCTGAATTACATATTCTATATAAATGAGATAATTTCTATTAGGCATGTGAAAAGCAGAGGCTCTGAGTAGTTGAGCCTTAAAAGAGATGTGTTTTATTATCTCCAGAGGTCATCATAATTCCATCTGGTTCAGTGAGGACTGGGTGGGGGTTCTTGAAAATGAATTTCACTATTACCTTGCTTTGGTAAACAATTGTTTGTGATTGTAATGAACCATTTACAAAATGTCAATCATAATATCTTTAGCAACAATAAAATTATGTATTTGCTTATTCAGCAAATATTCATTAAATATTTATTAAGAGCCCAATATTTTGCTGGTCATTATGTATATAAATTTAACTTTAAATCACTTTAGAGATTAGAATCATGACAATAAAAGTATTTCTATGTGATGAATATAATGAGAAAATACAAGTAACAAATTGGAGGAAATACTTTTGGTTTCACAAAAGTAAAACAAGATCCATAGAGCACAGATTGGAGCCAAGGTGAAGGTCCACGATTTGTAACTCAGTATTGAGGCTGCAGAGACCTGGACATGACGGAGCACGGTGTGATAGCAGGAGCGCGATCCTCATTAAGACCCTTTGTTCAATGACTTCCAGGGTCCCATTCTTACCTGATTTCCTCTTACCACTCAGATCACTCTTCTCAGCCTTCTCTGCTGGCTCTCTCTTATATCCATCTTCTCTAATACTGGAGGGTTCTGGAGCTCAGTGATTTGATTTTCTCTCTTTTCTGAATATCTTAATCATCTGGTTCCATGGCGTCACAACAATCTACATGATGATAATTGCCAGATTTATTGAGTTAGCCTGGAGCTCCCCCCTGAACCCCTAATGACTAACTCTTTCACAGATGTCTAATAGATTTCTCACACTTACCATGTTCAAAGGATAGCTCTTGATATTTCCCCTTCAAATCTGCTTTATCCCTGGATGTCTGCAGGATTTGTATCCTCAGCCTTGTAATAGTTCCTATGGCTGCTCTAACAAATTACCACAAGTTTAGGGCTTAACAATGCAAATACTTTTATTGTTCTGGAGGCCATAAATCTAAAACAGGTATAACAGGGCTAAAATTGAAGTATCAACAGTACTATGATTCCTCTGGAGGTTCTAGGGTTGCATCCTCTTCCAGCTTCTGGTGTCTACCAACATTCCTTGACTTGTGGGCACATTATGTTAGTATCTGACTCTGTGATCAGTTTTCTTTCTCTTCTGTTTATGGGTAAAAACTCTTCTTCTCTTACGTAATTACCTTTAGTGTTTAGGGCCCAACTGGAGAATCCAGGATAATCTCACCATCTCAAAATCCTTAATTTAATTATATATGCAAAGACCTTTTTTCTCTTTCTTTTTTCCATATAAGGTGACAATCCTAGTTTTCAGAGATTAGGATCTTTTGGGGAAAGAGGCATTTTTCAGCCTCTAACAGCATCCTTCAGATCTTTACTGAGATATTAATGCCTTTGCAGTTCCCTCCCTGACCACCTTTTTTAAAATCTTCCTCTCACTACTATCAGTGCCTCCGTCCTTACCATCCCCCTTTCCTATCTTTTGTCCTCATAGCCCTTATCACAATATAGAATAATTATATATCAAATAATTAAAATTATAAATAATGTATATATTTGTATATGCATTATATAATTTAATTCCTGAGTGCTTATCTTTCTTTGTACTGCAGTCATAACCTCAGTGGGGATAGGCATTTGTGTTACTGTTGATCTTTGCCGGTAGAGACTAATACCTTGCACATTGTAGCTCAGTAAACATTTGGGGAGTTAATTTGTTGAAAAATTTGTTCTTGTCAACTAGTTTATACAAATAGGTTTTGTTACATTTCTATGAGTAGCAATTTCACTCTTTTATTTTCAGATATTAATAAATGAATTAGATAGATCCCTAGCAGTTGTTAGAACTTTGTGATATCCCCAGAATGTATTCTCACTTGAATTATTATCTAAATAACAGGTGAGGATTACTCTTTAACTTTAGTCATGTTTCTAATTAATCTTAAAATAAATAACAGTAAAGAAGACCTTTATATTAGAAGGCATGGATAACACATTTGAATAAGACTTATATTACTTCATTATAATTATTCCAGCTGACTACATTATTGTTATTGTTCAGTCACTTAGTCATGTCTGACTCTTTGTGACCTCATGGACTGCAGCATACCAGACTACATTATAGTGAGATGTACGTAAATTTCAAAATAGTTTAAAACCTATTAAAACTTAAGTCTTCTCTAAGAGACCTGTTTTTTTTTTTTTTTTTGGATGATATATCTGTGCAAATAATTACTTCACAGCTTTGCATATATAATTGTTTTCTTCTTTTTTATCTTAGTTCAGTATGTATATATTTGAGAAGTGTTAGTCACTCAGTCATGTCTGATTCTTTACAACCCCATGGACTCGCCAGACTCCTCTGTCCATGGAATTCTTCAGGCAAGAATACTGGAGTGGGTAGCCATTCCCTTCTCTGGGGAATCTTCATGACTCAGAGATTGAACCTGGGTCTCCCACACTGCAGGCAGATTCTTCACCATCTGAGTCACCAGGGAAGCCCATGTATATATTACCTATCCTCTAATTTATCTTTGAAACTGCCATTATTAGGTTTCAGTCCTCAACAAACCTAAAAAAAGTACTCTATTAAATTTTCATTGTTACTGCCAGACTATTTTCCCAGATGGTTATATCAATTCATATTCCCACTAGCAGTCTGTAAAAATAAGTTTCTATTCACATTATCATGACATTTTATAATGTTCTTTGATTTGAACCATATTAATATTTTTGTATACTGTGTTTTATATTTTAGTCATCACTCTCCAATGATTTTCTAAGTTTTCTCTTTCTTGTTCATGGTGGTGTCCCAAATTGGAAAAGACACTTTTGGTAGCTTTTAATTATTGCTAAGTTTTGGTTTCTTATCTCACAGATCTTCATTACCAGTCTTCCATTCTTATTGTTTGTTTATTGTCTCCAAGTATTTTTTTCCATACTACATTGAGAAAGAGATTATTACTTTGCTTTCTGCTTCCTTCTGCAGAATACTACAAGAACAATGTTGTTTTTGACTTCCTGCAGAAGTCTGTCCCCTCTGTTTCTCATCACCATCATCCTCTTATATTATCTTTCATCCACCATCATCAAAAGTTTACTGAACACATATTTTAAAACATTTCTTAAAAACCATAACAAATTACAGTATTTTGCATGATCTACACTAAACCAGAAATAACGTACCGAGCCTTTGTCAGTTGTTGACCTACTGGTTGCACTCATTTTATTGCCTAATATTGCTTATCTTTGTTCAGGTGACAGTAAACCCGATTTCTTCTGTACTTTCCTTTAGCTCTCTCCTAAGAGATAGGAAATGTGTGGGTGGAAATTATGAAATATAAATGAAGAGAGATGAAACTGCATGCCAAATCTGAGGAAAGAAAAATAGGGATGAATCTAGAAGCAATAAAAAAATGCCCATCTAAAAGCTTCAGGGTTCTGTGTTCTCCATTTTCTGGTTTCAGCCTCTTGTCTGACTCTAAATTGATGAAAAATTGAGCCTTGCCACTTTACAAAACAGAACCTTCCTATTCTAAATTTATGCTTCCTTTGTCCTTTGATGCTGATTTCATTTTTGACTAAGCACTGCTTAATAAAAAGTCTTCCTGTTGGTAAAATAGATAAATTCTCATTTTAAAATGGTAACATTTAAAATAAGTATGTATGCCCACAGAAAATGAGTAGGAGAGTGTTTTTGCTAGATCTTAGCTTTCACATAAACACAGAATGAACATGATCAGTCACCATGTTCTTATGTATACACTAAAAAAAACAAAAAGACTGTCAAATGAAATAAAGTGAAATCTGCTGCATAAGGAATGTTATTTAATCTTTACAATATGTTTGCCCATCCATCAAGAGATAATCATATAAATGCATTAAACTCAGTAAATTTGACTTTTACAACTTACTTTTAAACCAATACTACGTTAGTTTCTCAACTTTGGCACTGTTGATATTTGGACCAGGTAACTATTTACTGGGGGAGAAGCATTTTGTCCTTTGCATTGTGGGGTGTTTGGCAGCCTGAATGTCCTGGCCATATGCCACTAGTTACCAGCAGCGATCCCCACCCCTTCCATAATCACATAATTAAAAATTCTAGATCTTGCCAGTTGTCCCATGAGCTGGGGTGGGGAAGGAGACAGATATTGCCTCCAGGTAAGAAATATTACTATGCCATATTCTTATGTACTATACCTTTTATCTGGGTACTTTTAGATTGTTTTTAAATTTTAATTAGGTCATATTACTTTCTTATATGCCACTACATTACTCAGCTATGTAAATCATTAAAACTCTACACCTCCTATTAACTACCAGAATAAGGGATAAACATATCCAAAGTGGATATCATATCTGTGGAATATTTTTACAATCCTGTCAAAGAACATACCACAAACATTATTTCACTCTATCTTCTCTGTTTCCATAAAGCATAGCTTGTCTCTTATAAAATTAAACCAATAGGTTATTTGTACAATCATGATAACTCATTATGGCTTGTAAATATTCAATGAGCCCAGAATATACGTTATATTTGTCCCATGACTTATCACGTGGTTAAATGAGGCTGTTACTCTGTAATAACATTTCACTATTCAAAATCTGCAAATTATTAATTGGGAAAGAGTACTTTTTCTGCTGTGTTCATTTTAAGTTTGGGTATTTGTATCTTCATAAAAGTCTATTTTAATATCTTCATTGATAATTTAAATACTGTTGCTTCTGGATATACTGTATTAGATTATGAAACAAGTCCATAATGGAAAATCTATTGCAAAGTAATATTATGTAAAGTGCAAATAATTTGTAAAGAGCTGTTTTTCTATCTGACTTGATTCAGAATAAGTAAACAATATATAATGAAATGAAATTGTAATTTAATATAAATTTCATGTTTTTATTATTTCTTTGCCAAGTTATTTCACCTTAAATTGAACACAGCTGTTTATTATTACTTTAGGACCTTCTGTTTCGTCCACTTTCCTTCTGTCTTTATTACAATTCATTCTGCTGTGACCAGAGTGATTACCCTTAAGTACAATTTGATTATATTATGTGGTGCTCTTTAGAAGAAACTCTCCAGTGAGTCCCAGTTGTCTAACATACTGACTTTCAAACTGGATCATTTAAAATTTCCAGAGTTCTTCGTAGAATTGTTAGTTCATTCTGGTAAATTATATTTTTAAAAGGTTTAAACATAGGCCATCATATAAGAGATTCTATGTATGGCTACTGAAAAAGTACACGCAAAAGCACAGGTAAAGAAATAAAAAATACAACAGAGATAATCTCATTCATTTATGCTTTGTAGAGACTTGATGAAATATCTACATTGTTCTAAGTGGTGAGACACAGTTTTCTATAGAAACACAGAATCGCTAACTTTTAAGATAAAGCAAAAACTGCCCAACCTGACTTTTCATACATAATTTATTGTAGTCTTCCTTGTAAGTGTATAATATCCTTAAGTCAAATATCTGAAATTCCTAGGAAATCTCCTTTTGACTTCCCATGCTTTCTTCTTCATATCCCTGAAACCCTCTCTCTGCCAACTGCTACATCTCCGCTGTTAGAATCTCACCTGTTCATTCATGACTGGAATTAGAGGTGTCCCCACTAGTTACTAGAGACTTCTCCTTCCTGTGCTCCAATGTGGTATTTAACCAGCTTCTTTAGATTGCCACTTACAGTATTTAATAGGTTATAACTAAATGTTCTCATGTATCATCTAGATCATAAACTTCTTTTCATATTTTCAACCTTCTCTTACTACTCTGCATGTAGTAAATATTCAATAAATATTTATTGACTGAAGAAACAACCTTATGTAATAATTAGATCATCTTATTTTCTGAAAAAATAATCAGAACATATTATATAAAGAATATCTCTCTAATATGTGAGTCTCTTTGTGTTAGCATGCATGAGAAAGATTTTAAGTACATCTGTTAGTTACAAAAATTAACTTTATTGAAAATAACATCATACTGATAACTTGTGGTGAACGATGTCAGATTTGTGATCTCCAAAGAAGGAGATTTAGCTTTGGGACCAGGGAACAGGCTTGATCACTCAGTTTTATTAAAGTGAAGAAGGACAGAGAAAGCTTCTGACATAGACATCAGAAGGGGGACGCAGAGTGCTCCCCTCTCTAGTCTTAGCAAGGGAGCTATATACTTTATTACAGTAAGGGTCTTACCAGACCCACTCCCACAATATACATTTTAAGATAACAGGATTATTCAGAAGGTTCTCAAGAAGGAGAAACATGTCCTCAAGCAGGATACCTTGTTGTTATTTAATCCTTAGTACAGAGTTTAAGCTGAGGTACTTTGTTGTGTGATCATCAGCTCTGGGCTTAAAGAAAAAAATGTTTTATGTGACTAAAACTAAGGAATGGGTCAAATAAAAAGTTTGTCCTTTTCTCCTTTGCAAGAGCCCCGGACCTCTTTCCCTTCCTCCTCCCCCTGCTCCTCCTCTTCTCCCCTCCCCCTCCTCCCCCTCTCCCTCTTCCCCCTTCCTCCTCCTCCTACTCTCCCCCACGCCAGACTTCTTATCAACCTACCTAGAAACTGACTCTCTCAAAATGAAATCACAACTATATTTTAAATTTTTTTACTTTATGTTGGAGTCCAGTTGATTAACAATGTTGTGTTAGTTTTCGGAGTACAGCAAAGTGATTCAGTTATACATACACATGCATCTACTCTTAATACATTTAGTAACCTAAATGGGAAAAGAACTTGAGAAAGAACAACTAACCATCTTAGAGAATCCTGTCGTGGTCTGGACGCAGGTTGGAAAAGAATTTCCAGACAATAGACAGAACGAGAGGGAAATAAAGTTAATTAGAGTGGGAGACGCTGTTAGAACAGCGGGCCAGCTCAAGGGAGAACCAATGTTGAACACGAATCCTTAGTCGAGGTTTATACCCAGGGTACAAGGGGTGGGATATCATTTGCTGATTGGATGAGGCACATATACTGGGTGGGGGGTGCAGGGGAAGAGTAAGGCAAATATCTTCTTCGTTTGAGGTAGGAAGGGAGACAGGTTATACTGCTCAGGAGAACCTGAAATCCCTTAATAGTTACAACACAGGGGAGGGAAGGATGATAAGGGTCTGGTTTTTCCAATCCTGGATTCTAAGACCCTCCTTGGTTCTATCTGCTCTTCTGTCCTTGGGTCACCACAAACCCCAAACACATTTTATCTTGCTAATTGTAGGAAGCTGATATCTCTTTTCTTTGTTGTCAGCTCTCACTTGTTAAAAAATGTATATTTAATCTAAAACTTACTTTTATTCACCTCAGATGAAGATAAGGTACATATTTAATGTGAACTTGTGAAAGCGTTAGTTGCTCAGGCATGTCCTACTCTTTGTGACCTCATGGTCTGTAGCATGCCAGGCTCCTTTCTCCATGGGGAGTCTCCTCTGTCCATGGGATTCTCCAGGCAAGAATACTGGAGTGGGTTGCCATTTCCTTTTCCAGGGGATCTTCCCGACTCAGGGATTGAACCCAGGTCTCCTGTATTGCAGGCAGACTCTTTACCTTCTGAGTCACCAGGGAAGGGATAGGCTACCCACTCCAGTGTTCTTGAGCTTCTCTTGTGGCTCAGCTGGTATCTCTCTGCAATGCAGGAGCCCTGGGTTCAATCCCTAGGTTGGGAAGATCCCCTGAAGAAGGGAATGGCTACCCACTCCAGTATTCTGGCCTGGAGAATTCCATGGACTGAATAGTCCATGGGGTCTCAAAGAGTCGGACACGACTGAGTGACTTTCACTTTCACTGTGATGTTACCTGTTGGTATATATTCAATAGTATATGTTAATATTATTAAAATGTTAATTATGCTAATAAAGCCTTATTGTTATGGGAGTTAAAGGAAGAAATTAAAGGTACCCAAGGGAAGGAAATAAGGGAAAAGAATGTCTGTGTACCCTTGCACTACCATTTCCAGAACATTGTCTAACAGGTCCACTTAAAAGATTTGTTTCAGAGAAAAAAAGAAAAAAAAAAGTTTTGTTTGACAAGCTATTTACTATTTACAGCCATAGACTATGCAGTTAAATCTCATCAATATTCAAGTGATTTCTGCATAAAATTAAAAATAATCCCAAAGTTATGGTTATATTTGCCTGAAGCTATTAACTGCTTCTTAACCTACTTAACCTAGTGATCCCTTCCAATATTCTTTCTTGGATAACTAAATATTTCAAGCAGTCCTTGACCAAGTTTTGCCATCTTTTAGTTGTAATTTTGAATGTTATACTTTGATGTTTACCTTTGCTGTAAGGCTCCAAAACAATGTTTCAAAGACATTGATGCCCCTAATTCTATTGGCACAGGAAACAGGATAATGCTATTTTAATTTGGTTGTAAATTATATTCTTGAATAAAACACTAAAAAGGTATTTTGTTCTGAGAAAAATTTGTGTCAATACTGATGTGGTTAGGGAGAGGGAAAGGAGGGGATGTGGGGGGAGTGAGAAGGGCAGAGACTAGGGTTTATTTTGTCATTTTTACAGGATAGATTCTGATAAACCTTAAAAAGCAGGGGAAAGAAGAAATCACTGGAATGTATGTGTCTTCCATTTGCTCATGTATGTTAGGTCAAACTTTAGAATAAATAATCAAGATTCAATGGATATTAAAACCCTCTTCTGCTTCTCCTGAGGGAAGAAATTACTTGTAAGTGTGATAAAAATATCTATACTTAGAACATTAATCTATTTACACTTCCCACTTTGGGGAATATCTCACTTAAACAAGAGAGAATATTTGTGTACTTAAAGATTTCAAGGACATATTTGTGTGTTTTATTTGTGAAAGAAATGTTATTTTCCAACAGTATTGAATGAAAACCAAGTTAAGCATTTTAATACACAATAATTTAGAGCTATTATGAGAGCAAACTGCTGGAAAAAATAAAAAGAGCAGGAACCAAATGACATCTAGTTGGAAAATTTTCCCTTGTGCAGCAGAGTCTGGATAATTTAGAGGTCTTATAATGGCTTAATAAAATTTTAAAAAGTCACCTCTGAGTTTAGAAATCTGAACCTTATACTTTATATTTTGAGTCCCATTAATGAATATAAAAGAAGCACTTTACACTGATCTTGTTAGTAGTATTTGTTCAGTGACCTATGTTCAACTGGCTAATTCAGACTCTTGATGGGGTAAAAATATGAGGAGGTTGTATTAGAAATAAGAAAAATTATAGTCTCTACATCAATAGACTTTGTATTAAGCTGGTTCCTCTAGGTGGGGTTCCTAAGCAAATTAGCTGAGTATGTACCTTTGAGCTGCCAGCACAGAACCACAGTCCTGGTGCATGATAGGGAGTGGTATTGCAGTCACTGGTTGCCTCGGATTCTCTAGTTCCTCTTTATAGCTCAGGACAGTGCTGAAATAGTGAGCGTTTCCATCCTCTTTCTTTCTTCTGTGGTTAGGCTTTCCCTGATGGATTCCGAATAAGACCAGTGTACATGGAGTGCCCCAAGATTCCTGGTGTGGCTCTGATACTAATACCACCACTCTCCCATCAGTCCTGTCCTGATTCAGAGTGATGCTCTTCCATTCATAAGTGCCTTCTGCTTTGAACAGAGGAGGACACCCACAGAGCGGCACAATTTAGGAACACTGAGTGATTACCTAGGCTTCCCTGGTTAAAGAATTTAATAACATCCCTGGTTCAGACGTGAAAGAATCTGCTTGCGATGAAAGAGACCCGGGTTCAATCCCTGGGTCGGGAAGATCCCTTGGAGAAGGAAAAGGCAACCCACTCTGGTACTCTTGCCTGGAAAATCCTTTGGACAGAGGAGCTGGCGGGTTACAATCCATGGGGTCACAAGAGTTGGACACCACTTGTTGACCAAACCACTTACCAAGGTATTTGGGGGTAGTGATTGCCAGAATTGAGTTACATGCCATCTATTAAATCGATGCCAAATATTTGGGCTTTTGAAAATATCCCAAACTATTATGTATTAATGTTCTACTTACAGTCTAAAAGTATATCTATTTGTAAAAAATCTAAGGACCTAGGTGTGTTTGTACCTTTGCTAAGCAGTCTATCATAACAGGTTTGCTGTGAGTGATAATTTTCTAAGCAAAGACAAATCGCACTGAATCCTGAAACCAAATGATGGTGAGATGTCATGAAATGGTCGTTATTAGCTTAATATAGTGCAGAGCCATCTAGATCTAGATAAGCCTGGTCCTCATTACCTCTACTGTAATTTAGACAATAGAAAATATATTTATCACAGTCTTAAATCCTCATTTATCCACTTTTTCTAAAAAAATAACATAACATTGTTAATTTGGTTCATAACAGTCAGGCACATAGAAATGATGAAATTATGTCAAGAAGCCTTCTATTTGTGGGAAAATGGACTTGGAGAAGCAGCAGAGTAGGGCATTGAAGCACATAGATTCCAGAATCAGGCAGCCTATTCTAGAATTCTGGGTACCACCTGCTGGTTGTACCTTTCACTGATCACCAGATCTCACTACAATTGTGTCGTTCATGAAGTGGCAACAGGGATAGCACACACACCATAGGGTTGTTGTGAGAATTAAATGAGTTCATGTATGTATGCAAAGCATTTAGAACACTGTCAGGCTTTGATGGATGTTTGATTATCATTGCTATTGTCACAGAGATCCAACCAGTCCATCCTAAAGGAGATCAGTCCTGGGTGTTCATTGGAAGGACTGATGTTGAAGCTGAAACTCCAATACTTTGGCCACCTGATGCGAAGAGCTGACTCATTGGAAAAGACCCTGATGTTGGGAAAGACTGAGGGCAGGAGGAGAAGGGGACGACAGAGGATGAGATGGTTGGATGGCATCACCGACTCAATGGACATGAGTTTGGGGGATCTCTGGGAGTTGGTGATGGACAGGGAGGCCTGGCATGCTGCGGTTCGTGGGGTCGCAAAGAGTCGGACACGACTGAGTGACTGAACTGAACTGATAACAAGCATAATGCTTGGCCTGAAAACACTTCTTCTTTTTGTAACGGATACCACACGGGAGAATGTTATTAAGAAAACAGTTTAGTTAAAAAGAATTCATTTGAATCAGTTCTAATGAGATGGATGAAACTGGAGCCCATTATACAGAGTGAAGTAAGCCAGAAAGATAAAGAACATTACAGCATACTAACACATATATATGGAATTTAGAAAGATGGTAACGATAACCCTATATGCAAAACAGAAAAAGAGACACAGAAATACAGAACAGACTTTTGAACTCTGTGGGAGAAGGTGAGGGTGGGATGTTTTGAAAGAACAGCATGTATATTATCTATGGCGAAACAGATCACCAGCCCAGGTGGGATGCATGAGACAAGTGCTCGGGCCTGGTGCACTGGGAAGACCCAGAGGAATCGGGTGGAGAGGGAGGTGGGAGGGGGGATCGGGATGGGGAATACGTGTAAATCCATGGCTGATTCATGTCAATGTATGACAAAATCCACTGAAATGTTGTGAAGTAATTAGCCTCCAACTAATAAAAAAAAAAAAAAAAAAAAAAAACAGTTTAAAAAATGACTATTCAGCCCTATAAACACTTGGAAATGTGTGAAACACTTCATTTTTCCATTTGTCACAATGACTGGGTAGTTGCTGTGACATTTAGTGGGTGAGAGTCAGGAACCCTTAACGTACTGTGAGACGGACATTTCTTCATAACATCTTTCTCATCCCCAATATTGTGTCCACTGCAAAACATTGATTTTTTTGTCCACTTCTTTTATGCAGTTTGTGGACAGTTGAAGGGCATGTTATTGATAAAAGACAAGTGTTGGGCTTCCAGATTGAACCCGGATCAGCCTCCTTAACAGATACTCTCTCTGGGGTGAGATTTTCTGCTTTAGGTACTGTGATGCTAAGGAATCATGAGCACATTCAAAGATGCCTCATGATATACATTCACATTTTAAAGTTCTGACAACCTTTCCCTTTAGGATTTTCCTTAGTATTTTTTTTGAGAAATAATACTAAACGAGTTCTGATATTAAAGTTAGAGGTGAAATTGGAAGAAGAAAAAATCTCAAATGTTATTCCATTGCTTACTCATTGCTGGAGACATTTCAAGGCAAAACACTTCTAAATGTCCAGACATCTGTGTTTTCTTTGTTTTAAACCATAGCTAACTGAGTTGTAATCCTTAGTTTATCTAAGTGTACTGTAAGCATGCTAGAATTCAGCACTCCAGAGTTTCAGGATTTTGATTTAAAGTCTGTGATGCTCAAGCGTTCAGTATTTAGGTAGGTGCTGACGATCTCATAGTATTGGTAGGCTGCAAGTGTATGGCTGATGGAACCTATCAACACTCTGCACGGGGAGCGACAGACAACTGCCATTTATTGTTCTTCTTGCCTGGATTGCTTCCCTTCAGCATTCTCCATTCTATTCTCATCATTCAGGGTTCAGCTAGATGCTCTGTTAGAAAAATCTTCCATGAACACAATCCCTTCCTCCCCACCCACTTTCTATGTCAGGATGCTTTTTTATTTCTTCCTTATAGCACATTACCTTATCTATAATATATGTGATTAAGATATTACCTACACGTGTGGGTTGGTTTTCTTTTTTTTGTCATTACTAGCTATGATGTGATAAGATAGCTCAATGAAAGTTGTCTTATTCACAGTTCTTTCTACCAAGTGAACAAATCTCTCTTCTAAATATTTTTCTGACTGAATGAGCATTTCACATGATAAGTTTACTTATAATATTAGTGAATATGATACATTTTCTTGTCATATTAGAGTTCATAAAATTTTGGTGAAAACATCTCTTGCTCTTTCATTTTCTCAGAGGTTTTACTTCTCAAGGTATTAGGCAAGTGGTAGGCAAATATTCTGGCATGTATGATTCTATGTCCGTCAGTTTCTATATCCTAAGTATTTGTTGCTGTTGTAATGTTCCTTAGTATTTCAGATTTGCTTACTGCTGGGAGGGGAGAGGATTTGAGCAGGGGAAGGAAGAATACATTCAGTCTACCTATAATTGTTTTTGTTATCAAACACAAGTTTGTGTGCCCGACGCACAGTGAGGCCAGACATACCAAAATGTTGGAATTTGGAGCAGAGAAGGGTTTATTGCAGGGACAAGTAAGGAGAATGGGTGGCTTGTGCTCATGCTTAGAAACTCCCAAATCTCTGAGGGTTTTAGTAAAGCATCTTTTTTTTTTTTCCATTTATTTTTACTAGTTGGAGGCTAATTATTTTATAATATTGTAGTGGTTTTTGTCATACATTGACATGAATCAGCCATGGATTTACATGTATTCCCCATCCCGATCCCCCCTCCCACCTCCCTCTCTACCTGATCCCTCTGGGTCTTCCCAGGGCACCAGGCCCAAGCATTTGTCTCGTGCATCCAACCTGGGCTGGTGATCTGTTTCACCCTAGATAATATACATGTTTTGATGCTGTTCTCTTGAAACATCCCACCCTCGCCTTCTCCCACAGAATCCAGAAGTCTGTTCTGTACATCTGTGTCTCTTTTTCTGTTTTGCATATAGGGTTATCATTACCATCTTTCCCTAAGCATCTTTAAAGGCAAAGTGATGGAGGGGTCTCCCAGGGTGTGTGATCAGCTTGTGCACAATTCTCTGATTGATTCCTGGTGATCAGTCCTTAGGTACTGACAGGTCTGGGAGCCAAGTGCTCATGATCATTAAATAGTTAATTTCTTTCATTTGGTGGTGGTTTTGGCATCTGAAAAACTCAGGAAATATGCATCAGTTACTATTATCTAGGTATTTCAGAGAGGAGTTAAAGCAGAGGATAATGGGGAATGGGTCTGTCCCAGGAAGGCCCCCTTAGGGTCCAGTTTCGATATATTTTCACCAACCAGTAGTAATGTAAAGCAGTGAAAATGTTGTTTATAATATTCCTAATTTTGCTGAAAAAATTAAAATTAATGTACATGTCCTATTTTTAATGGAGCAAGATATTTTACATATCTGCATTTAATTTCCATTGTATGATACAATTATAGAAACTGATTTCTGACATTTATATGTAGTTTTATAAAACCTGAGACAGCAGATGATAACTTCACAATAATTCCTCAGATAGCAATGACTTTGCTATGGCTCAATGACAAAATGAAATGGCTTGTCTGATGAAGCATCGTAGATTCTTCACCTTCCATAATGTTATATATGCCTGCAAGGTTGGTTCACCCCATCACCTCCTCTTTATAACATAAAACCAACTGACAAGTTAAAGGAATGATGCTCCCATTAAATGTCCAGAAACCCTGCTTACCATTATTAATAGCAAATGATTCCTTTTGAAATAAAAGAGTATGTCAGGCTATTATTGGCTATCCTGAAGTCTTTTCAGTACTCTTCTAGAAAGATGGTTTTCCAGGGGAGGTTATTAATTAAAGGGCTTGAATTTTTTCCTCTTTCATAAAGCATATCAGAGAGAATTTCGTTGAGCTATACTCTCTAAAATTATGAATTAGTGACACTTTTATACTGCTATCATTTATAAATCACAATTTCATGTAATAAGGCATATCATAATTTTAAGCAAGGATTAAAGATTAGTAATGAGATCTATAAAGTAGCTAACATTAATGGAGACTGTTCTTTTGACCTAGGCCTCAAGCCATTGTAAAATCAAAATGCTAATCAATTTTTCCTTGAATTCTATGAAAAAAAAATTACTATAGAAAGTAGAAAGTTGGAGATGTTTCCTTTACTATGTAGCTTAACTCCCTAATGAAGCCCCATTTTGCCCCCAAATAACAGTCCTCAAAGGAACAGCACAGTTGTGCCTGTTTGACAGACATATACTACTCACCCTTGATCTGTCATCTCTGCATCCCATGGTAAGTTTTGCTTTCAATGTCCTCACACTGATTATCTTCCCACCTCAGTTTTGTTGATGAGGTTCAAGTTTGTGGTCCATTGTCTGTTAAACAATAACTCAGCTGGTAATTAGGTGGGAAAACTCAAGGTACTCACTAAGTGTAGAAGGGACTATGAATTGGATAGGTGTGAGGAAAAATGAAATTAAAACTACATCATTCATTTTCACTTTCTAAGAAGTCTGGTTTTATTATCCCAAACCACAACCTTCCCTTTCTCTCTTCCTTAAAATGTCTGGCACTAAGGTAGAAAATACTTATGGTTTCACTTGTGATTCTTTCATTTGTAGAGCCTAATGACAGATTGGAAAAATTTTTTGCATAGAAAATGAAGCTTTGATTAAGAGAATCAAGAAGTGGCATTTGCTGTATCTACCTTCTCTTATTGTGGCCATTTATTCTGGTGTCCTCTTTCTTTATAATTTATCATTATGTTGGATGGATGCCTCTAAATGACACCCAAGAACTATTGTAAAACTGACAGCACTGGAATAAATAAATCCTGTTCCACAAAATGAAGCTATTAAAGGATGCCGGAAAACAGCATTCCACTAAATATGAGTACATAAAATATTATACACAAGTTTATAAAACTGCAGTGTGTATACTAAGCTTAAGTGTCTATAAATTTCTTCAGTTGGGAAGACTGAAATATTAAAAACACTCTTTATTAAGCAATATATTCCTTGTCTTCATGTTTCTACTAATAGGTCATTTGTTTTGGGCTCAGTCGGATATGCTAAATATTTGAATAACAATAGCAGGAAGGGTAGTAGAAACGGAAGGATTCACTTATTTATGTGGTTTATTAAATAGGTAACATGGGTGAAAGTGAAAGTGTTATTTGCTCTTTGTGACCCCATGGACTGTAGCCCACCAGACTCTTCTGTCCATGTAGTTCTCCAGGCAAGAATACTGGAGTGGGTAGCCATTCTCTTCTCCAGGGGATTGTCCCAACCCAGGGATTGAACCCAGGTCTCCTGCATTGCAGGCGGATTCTTTACTGTCTGAGGCCCCATGGAAGCCCCTAATATTGGTGAAATGGTTTATTTAATTGTTATGAAGTTTGAGGGGGTCTGAATAGAGGGATTGTAAGGAATTGAAACAGAATGGGAAGCTCCTCTTCTGTTGTAGGTTAGATCTTAACAAATTATGACAGAGATTGGTAGTGGAGGAATTTAGCTTTGACCCAGAATCCTGTGCTTCCCGGCTTTACATGTAAAAGCAGCACGTAAAGTAATGTGTTTAAAGTAGAGATACCATGTTTGTTTCAAATGGAGTTAAAGATTGTTACCATATCCTTTTGATGATAAACACAGTCTGTTACTAATTCATATATTTTAAAAATCTAAAGGAAAAATGTTATTTAAAATTTTTTTAAAAGAAAGCTACATTGTCCTAAGCTCTGTGTGTGTGTGTGTGTGTGTGTGTGTGTGTGTTCTTTAATCTCAAAATAGCATGATTGAGACCTTGGAAGCATTCATTTCATACAAATATACTTTCTAAATTATAGTTCATTTTTAATCCTTAATTTTTACACAGTCTTTTTGATCGTGGAGACACCTACTTATCTCCATCCATGGTTGAAATCCGTGGCTTCACCTCATTGCTTCATGGTTGGTTTGGTTGTTTCTCTGTAACGTTCAATTTCTGCCTCTCAGGTATTATTGTGGTACTTGAAGCCATCAGTCACTTATTATTTTCTAGTGATGAATATGTAAAGGCATTTAGTTTTACAAAGCAGAATGATATCTCAAACAGCTTACCTTTATGTAACTCAGTATACTTAAAAGATCTTTCAATTAACAGATGAATCAGTCAATAAATATGTACCTAGCAATAATTATCTGCTAGACATGCTGCTAAGAAAAACAGCTTGAAGGGAGGAATTGAAGAAAAGAAAAAAACATGCATTTGGTTTGCTTGTGTATTTTGTATGCCATATACCTCACTGCTAACATAATGTGTCCCAGGTACTGTGTCAGTTACAAAGGGTCAAATAATGAATTCTAGTACTTACCTATCTTTTTGGGTGCACATTTGACAATTGAAAATAACAGTAATTAGTAGCAGCAGTTGCTGCTGCTAGGTCGCTTCAGTCGTCTCCGACTCTGTGCGACCCTATGGACAGCAGACCTCCAGGCCCCTCTGTCCACAGGATTCTCCAGGCAAGAGCACTGGGGTGGGTTGTGTAACTAAATATAATTATTACTCTAACTGGGCTACATATAGGGTTTTGTAAAAGTGTTTTTTAGAGAGACATAATCTATTCTATGGCTGGATGGCATCACCGACTCGATGGGCATGAGTTTGAGTAAACTTCGGGAGTTTGTGATGGACAGGGAGGCCTGGCGTGCTGCGATTCATGGGGTCGCAAAGAGTGGGACACGACTGAGCAACTGAACTGAATCTATTCTAAAAATAGGGGGGGTTAATAAAATTTAATTAGAAAGACTAATAAAAGTGTGCTTTGGGGGAGTTGGAAGAGAAAGGGAGAGGAGAGTGTTAGAAAAAATAACAATTTTTAAAATTGGAGTTAAATTGATTTACAATGTTGTATCAGTGAAACCATTTTTTTAGTGAAGCTATTTTTTAGTTAAAGCTTTTTTTTACAAGTATTTATTCACTTTCTACTATGTAGTAGTCATTGTTCTATTAGGTACTGGGGATCCAGCACTGATGGGGACCAGAATCAATCTTCCTGGGGGCTTACACTCTAGGGGGCAAACACACGAAACAACCATGTGCATACAGAATTAGAGACCATGCTAAGTGGTATGGAGAAGTAAAAAGGGAAGAGATTTAAGAAGTACTGGGAGATGTGGCTATTCCAAATAACATGGTCAAGAAAAGACACGTTGGTAAGTTGCCATTTGAGGGACCAGAAAGAAATAAGAGTATATGCTATGTGTCTGCCAGTGGGCAGAGCATTTCAGGTAGAAGGTACAATAGTGCTCTCAGGTAGAACAAGCTGAAGTATAAAGAAAAGGGGAAAAAAAAAAAAAAAGAAGAAGAAGAAGCTGGAGCAAAGTAAGCTTAGCAGGGAAAACAGAAGGAAATTAGATTAGAGAGGCAATAGAGGATCAGTCTGTGCACCGTCTTTGAAGCCATTTTGACGACTATGGTTTTTACCAGAGTGAAAAACCAAAAAGAAATGAGAGACTGTGAAGTTCTGAGTGGAGCAGGATTTTTATCTGACTTATATTTTAACATTTTTAGTCTAACAGCTCTGTCATGCAGGCTGTAGTGGGAGTGGGAAGGGGAAAGGGCATGGGGATCAGTCGGAGATGATTAGAGCAATTCAGGAAGAAGTTGACTGTGGTTTTTATCAGAGTGGTGTCAGTGAGATGGTGGAGTTGATCAGATGAGTGTAAAACCATGAAGGCAAGAGAGAGTCTGAGTTGTGAAAAAATGAAAGAAGCTTTAAATAACTGGCCCCTGTGCATCAAGAGAGAACCTGTAAGAGGGAAGGCTGGAGAGAGGGGCAGAGCCCTCTGCAGGGAGCATCTTGTAAGCTATACTGAAGACTTTGTCCCAACGCCCTGGAAACCCATTGAAATATTCTAAACGAAATTGTTGAATAACTTAACCTCTTAAAGCAACACACCTTCGTTATTTCACAGTCCCCACCTGAAAGAAATCCAGGCTCTAATTCCTCTGATCAGGGTCTTGTTGTTGGTCAGTCGGCTTAGTTGTGTCCAACCCTTTGTGACTCCGGGGACTGCAGCATGCCAGGCTTACCTGTCCTTCACCGTCTCAAACTCATGTCCATTGAGTCGATGATGCCACCCCATCTTCTAATCCTCTGTCACAACCTTCTCCTCCTGCCCTCAATCTTTCCCAATCAGGATGTTGACCAGGCTGTGATCAGATCTGGAATGAGGAGACTTCTAAGTTTATTCAAACTCAGAATTGAGTTTCTTACAGTTTTAAGACTGAGGTCACCAATTTCTAGAGGCTGTTCCTCCCCATTAGAATTCATACGAAAGCTCTTTGCTTCTTCTTGGCCAGCAAGAGAACATATTTTTTTTCAAGAGCACCTAATTAGGCCATGACTATTCAGGAAAATATCTCTTATTAATCACAGTAACTAATTAAAGATATTAGTTACACCTGAAAAATCTTCTCATCTTTGTCATAATGTGACATAATCATGGACGGATAAACCATTACTTTTATCTTATTCAAAGGAAAGTTATAAGTATCATTCACACCCAGGGGAAGGAAATTGAACAAGGCATATATAGCAGGGTGTGGAAATCTTGGGGGCCATTTTAGGATTTTGCCTACAGAATACCTAGACTGATAGATAGGTATAAGTCAATCTGCAGGTTATTTATTTTATTTTATCTTATTTATTTATTTTTTTAAATTTTTCTTTTTTAAAAAAATTTTTTCTTTTTCTTTTTTTTTTTTTTTAATTAGTTGGAGGCTAATTACTTCACAACATTTCAGTGGGTTTTGTCATACATTGACATGAATCAGCCATGGAGTCACATGCATTCCCCATCCCGATCCCCCCTCCCACCTCCCTCTCCACCCGATTCCTCTGGGTCTTCCCAGTGCATCAGGCCCGAGCACTTGTCTCATGCATCCCACCTGGGCTGGTGATCTGTTTCGCCATAGATAATATACATGCTGTTCTTTCAAAACATCCCACCCTCACCTTCTCCCACAGAGTTCAAAAGTCTGTTCTGTATTTCTGTGTCTCTTTTTCTGTTTTGCATATAGGGTTATCATTACCATCTTTCTAAATTCCATATATATGTGTTAGTATGCTGTAATGTTCTTTATCTTTCTGGCTTACTTCACTCTGTATAATGGGCTCCAGTTTCATCCATCTCATTAGAACTGATTCAAATAAATTCTTTTTAACAGCTGAGTAATATTCCATGGTGTATATGTACCACAGCTTCCTTATCCATTCATCTGCTGATGGGCATCTAGGTTGCTTCCATGTCCTGGCTATTATAAACAGTGCTGCGATGAACATTGGGGTGCACGTGTCTCTTTCAGATCTGGTTTCCTCAGTGTGTATGCCCAGAAGTGGGATTGCTGGGTCATATGGCAGTTCTATTTCCAGTTTTTTAAAGAAATCTCCACACTGTTTTCCATAGTGACTGTACTAGTTTGCATTCCCACCAACAGTATAAGAGGGTTCCCTTTTCTCCACACCCTCTCCAGCATGTATTGCTTGTAGACTTTTGGATAGCAGCCATCCTGACTGGCATGTAATGGTACCTCATTGTGGTTTTGATTTGCATTTCTCTGATAATGAGTGATGTTGAGCATCTTTTCATGTGTTTGTTAGCCATCTCTATGTCTTCTTTGGAGAAATGTCTGTTTAGTTCTTTGGCCCATTTTTTGATTGGGTCATTTATTTTTCTGGAATTGAGCTGCAGGAGTTGCTTGTATATTTTTGAGATTAATCCTTTGTCTGTTTCTTCATTTGCTATTATTTTCTCCCAATCTGAGGGCTGTCTTTTCACCTTACTTATAGTTTCCTTTGTAGTGCAAAAGCTTTTAAGTTTCATTAGGTCCCATTTGTTTAGTTTTGCTTTTATTTCCAATATTCTGGGAGGTGGGTCATAGAGGATCTTGCTGTGATTTATGTCGGAGAGTGTTTTGCCTATGTTCTCCTCTAGGAGTTTTATAGTTTCTGGTCTTACATTTAGATCTTTAATCCATTTTGAGTTTATTTTTGTGTATGGTGTTAGAAAGTGTTCTTGTTTCATTCTTTTACAAGTGGTTGACCAGTTTTCCCAGCACCACTTGTTAAAGAGGTTGTCTTTTTTCTATTGTATATCCCTGCCTCCTTTGTCAAAGATAAGGTGTCCATAGGTTTGTGGATTTATCTCTGGGCTTTCTATTCTGTTCCATTGATCTATATTTCTGTCTTTGTGCCAGTACCATACTGTCTTGATGACTGTGGCTTTGTAGTAGAGTCTGAAGTCAGGCAGGTTGATTCCTCCAGTTCCATTCTTCTTTCTCAAGATTACTTTGGCTATTCGAGGTTTTTTGTATTTCCATACAAATTGTGAAATTCTTTGGTCTAGTTCTGTGAAAAATACTGTTGGTAGCTTGATAGGGATTGCATTGAATCTATAGATTGCTTTGGGTAGAATAGCCATTTTGACAATATTGATTCTTCCCATCCATGAACACAGTATGTTTCTTCATTTGTGTCCTCTTTGATTTCTTTCATCAGTGTTTTATAGTTTTCTATGTATAGGTCTTTTGTTTCTTTAGGTAGATATACTCCTAAGTATTTTATTCTTTTTGTTGCAATGGTGAATGGTATTGTTTCCTCAATTTCTCTTTCTGTTTTTTCATTGTTAGTATATAGGAATACAAGGGATTTCTGTGTGTTAATTTTATATCCTGCAACTTTACTATATTCATTGATTAGCTCTAGTAATTTTCTGGAAGAGTCTTTAGGGTTAGGGTTATTTATTGAACAGAATACCATGGTCTTTTCAGTCATTCTGGTTCCTGAGTATTTTATCTAGGGTAGACTGATGCACACCAGAGAGAAAATAAGACAAGTTAAGCAGCAAGATGCCAGCTGGGAATAGTCTGTTAAAAGTTATAATCTATTTAATCTTACTGATGAGACTTGGAGAGTAAAAGGATCAGAATAAAAAATGATCCCTAACTTTTGACATGACCACTAAATGAATGTATGGTTACTTTGCAATCCAGGGAATATGTAGGAAATGTAGATATCAATACAATGGAATGGAGGGAATGGTAGAAAATGATGTTAATTTATACACTAGGTATAAAAGGTCTTGCAGCTTCCTCTTGAGACCCTAGAAGTGTTTAGTTGAGTTGCCATGTAGGGAATTGACTCTTCAACTGGACAGACTGTATGGAGAAACTCTGTGATCACATGGAAAGCAGAGCCAGGGAAGCTTAGCTTTCCCTCCATCACTTCTGAGGAGTCATATATATGTAAGACTTCCAGGATCTTTCAGAATAGACCAGCTAAATACCACTGATTAACCTCCAGTGGACATAGCATGAAACCCAACAATCACCCAGCCAAATTCTGCCTGAAATGTTGAGCCTCAAAACTGTGCTTTGTATATGAGGAAGAATTATAGAGAAATAGAGGCAAAGGCATGGAAGGGTTAAAGGGACCTGAAATAAAGTGAAACAGAGTAAGTGTGAGTAGGGTACACAGAGGAAAGAGTTTTACGAGGTTGCCATGATGAGTGGAACTTTAGCAAGAATAAATGTTTAGTGATATTTTTAAAGAAATAATGCAATGTGATATGCTATGTCATCTCCTCCTTGATGTTCTGACAAAAGCCCCACCAAAGATTTCCATAGCTTTTTAATGTTTTTGAAAAACAGCTCTTATTTTTCTAGGCTGAAACTACATTTAATACAAGAAGAAAACAGTTTTATCTGGGTTACATTTAAAATCATGAACCAGGTTCATAAATAATCAGAAACTCAACATTCTTGAGGAACATAGAATTTTAAAGTGATGCTAGTGCTTCCCTGGTGGGCTAGCGGTTCAGAAGCCTCCTGCTGATGCAGGAGGGTACAGGTTTGATCCCTAGTCTGAGAAGGTCCCATATGCCTCAGCACAACTTGTGGGCCACAGCTACTGAGCCCACGCTCTAGAGCCTGTTCACCGCAGCTACTGAGAGCCCAAGCCAGAAGTGCTGAAACCCGTGAGCCGAGAACCTGTGCTCCGCAACAAGAGAAGCCACTGCAATGAGAAGCCTGTGCGCCGCAATGAAGAGTATTCCCCACTCGCCTTAACTAGGGAGTCCACGGGCAGCAACAAAGACATAAAATAAATAAAATATATATATAAAAAAGGGATGCTAGAAGTTAGAATGAAGCCACTTTGTTTGATTGTTGTTTACATTTAATTGATTCACAAACAGTTCCTAGCTTACCATCATACATGTATATGTGGAAATGTAAAATATATTCATGTACATTTATTATATGCATGTACATGTATATTGTATATGACATATACATTTTATTGCATTTTTAAAAAATTTCCTCTTTCTCTACTTATGTTCCTACTAAAATTTGAATTATGACTTTAAATAGAATATCAATTCCAAAATAGTATATGAAAAAAAGCCCCTATGTTTTGAGATTTGTCTTTAGCTTTATCATTTTTCTGTCTTCTAAATTTTTAACCTCATTTTTACTTGCTCTGCTTTATTTTTGACTTACCTTTTCCTTTTTATCACTAACACATGAAGCTAATCATGGCATTTGAGCAAAGGAAAATAGATGCTCCCAGTTTTCCATTGGTTAAATTCTTGTTTTCCTTGTTCATCTCTCCTTGTTCAGCTGCCATGAGCCATCCTTCTTTTAGCACATATTCATCTGCTGCCAGCTTATCTCCCAAAGCACCTTAACCCTCCTTATTTCACCTGCAAATCTGCTCTCAGGCTCTGTTTTCTCTCCTACCCCCATTTAGCTATAGGTCTACTAACCAGGAAGGGCATAGATTTAAACCAGTTCTTTTAAGAATAAACCATGTACACATGCAACCTGACAAATATAGCTCAAGACATAAGAATCATAAGGGGAAACACAATTTCTAATATTGCTATTTTAATATAACAATTTTTTACCTACTTCTCTCAGTATAAAACTTGTATATCTGCTCATTTAGATAACTTTTAAGCTTTTCACCCATAAAAATTGGAAATAGAGTGCTGCTCATTAGCCTACTTGGTGATGGATAGATTGGTTTAGACTTACACCTTTAGGAAAGGGAGATCTGTTGAAAACTTCAAAAAAGAAAAGTCTGCACAAACGTATTTATGATATTTATGTTAGAAAATAATAATTTTGTAGCACAAAATTATTCTACAATGTCATGTATTACTAGTTCTAAATATCTCCAGGCATGGAGATTATCCATCTATATTTTAAATGTGTATAAAATCCTGTACCTGTAAACGTTCTCGAGGGTCTGTTTCCTGAGGCTGATTCTGGTACCAATGACTGTTTCAGTCAGGATCCCAGCAGGTTCAGTGATGACAGAGACAGAACACGTGGCAGAGATGTAGGCAGGGTGAAGAGAACAGCAGAAATCACCATGTCTAGGATTGAAGAAACAAGGGCAGCAAAGTATATACACAAGTCCACTCAAAGCTGTAGCTGGGAAAGGGGGCGGCTTGGTCGGCAGCTGTAGTTCTTAGGGGATATAGCTATTGCTTTAGAAAAGGCACTGAAGTAGGTATATAGAGATATTTGATTTTCTCCTACTTTTCGCCCTCTTAAATTAACTTATAAGTTCCAGGTGGTTTTACACTGTAACTAGCTTTATTTAAAATATTTCATTTGTTAAGATAGATGACATAACTCGATGAGATAGAAATTTCATTATAACTAATTTACATTTAGATATTACCAAAACATATAGATTTTTGATATAGCTAATTATTATTGCATGCATTTCATTAACAGACCTGTAGTAAAATTAATACCTCAGGAGATTCTTTTTCCTTTCCTGGAAAATATTGATAAAAATTTCAAAGATAATGCAAATTGTGTGAAGTATGAGTGTATTATAATTTTATCAAAACATAAGAGGACTGTATCATATTTTAGTTAGCATATTAAAGAGAGTAGAATTTCCAGGTTGACCCAGTATTGTTTGCCAAAATCATTGTGTTAGAATGGAATAAGTATATATTCTCTCCCTAGGACTCCTTTTAATTCCCTTACACAGATGCCTTTAAAAGTGAAGATCAAAACAACTGTCCCTGTCTCCTCTTTTGTCCTTTGGAACATAGTAGGTGCACTGAGGAGAAATAAGAAATACTTAGAGAAGGCAAAGTACAAAATACAAGTTGCCTTGATTTTTAAAACCCAGATGTCTCAATAATCTTACTCTTTTTATATTAATTTACCTCACAATGTTCTTTAAAAAATGTGAGTCTCTATAAACATTTTCCCATTAAATAAAGAAAAGAAGAGCTTTTCTTTTTGAGCTATGTGCTGTATGTTCTAGACAAATAGTATTCATCCTAAAAAGTCTAAGTTGAGTTTTAGTTAACTCACTTAAGGATAAAACGGAAAAACACAAATGATTTAGTCAATAGGGAGACTTGTTTAACTGAGAAAAACCTGCTAGCTGATAATTAGCAGAGAGAATTTTACACATTTTTGAAGTTAATTCCCTGACTCAACATTTCCTTTAGCTTGTTTATGAGGTGGGTACACCCACACAAATGCTGTTTACTTCACACAAATTATTCAATCAAATTACTTGGTGATTTGCCCCATATTTCACATGGAAGTAGAGAGAAGTAAGCAAGGGTTATTTATGCTAGTCTTTAACAAGTGTTTTTGAGCTTTCATATGCCAAAGCACTTCAGTCATCATAAAAAAGGAAAAAAAATTATTTGTCTAGAAGTTAGTTTGATTACATAAATGAAGTTGGGTTTGTGTGTCTGATGTCCCTGGTATATTAAAATCTGCAGTATAGTTTTTTCCTACATGTTTTCATTCTCCAAATAATTTGAATAATTTGTCCTCATTTTCCAGGAGCTCATATACATGTAAAGCTTCTTTGACTCCCCTGTTCTAGCATTTATATTTATCAGAGTCTATATGCCTCTTGACGAAAATACAGCTTTTAGTTCAGTATAAAGTAAAAGAGGAGAGTGAAAAAGTTGGCTTAAAGCTTAACATTCAGAAAACTAAGATCATGGCATCTGGTCCCATCACCTCATGGGAAATAGATGGGGAGACAGTGGAAACAGTGTCAGACTTTATTTTTGCGGGCTCCAAAATCACTGAGGATGATGACTGCAGCCATGAAATTAAAAGACTCTTACTCCTTGGAAGGAAAGTTATGACCAACTTAGACAGCATATTAAAAAGCAGAGGCGTTACTTTGCCAACAAAGGTCCATCTAGTCAAGGCTATGGTTTTTCCAGTGGTCATGTATGGATGTGAGAGTTGGACTGTGAAGAAAGCTGAGCACTGAAAAATTGATGCTTTTGAACTGTGGTGTTGGAGAAGACTCTTGAGAGACCCTTGGACTGCAAGGAGATCCAACCAGTCCATCCTAAAGGAGATCAGTCCTGGGTGTTCATTGGAAGGACTGATGTTGAACCTGAACTCCAATACTTTGGCCACCTGATGCGAAGAGCTGACTCATTGGAAAAGACCCTGATGCTGGGAGGGATTGGGGGCAGGAGGAGAAGCGGATGACAGAGGATGAGATGGCTGGATGGTATCACCCACTCAATAGGCATAAGTTTGAGTAAACTCCAGGAGTTGGTGATGAACAGGGAGGCCGGGCGTGCTGCGGTTCATGGGGTCGCGTAGAGTCGGACACGACTGAGCGACTGAACTGAACTGAACTGACTTTCCTAAGAAACATTCTTACACCAGTGTCTGAACACCTCAGAGAGCCACAGGAATAAAATCATGTTTGATTTCTCACCCTCCACTGTCACTCAGTCCATCACTACTTGTCACTCTGCCCTCTGGGACATTGCTGAGAACCACTCATTATTCACACTGCCACAATCTTTATCTGGAATTCATTTACCATGTGCCAGGGTTACTGAGACAGCCTTCAAGGTAGAGACCCGTCTCCAACCTCTCTCCTATCCAATTTACTCAAACCTCAGCAACTGGAATTATTTCCCTCAAAGCAACATGACCTTCCTTCCCATTATTCCGCATAGCTGCCCATTGTGCTTCTCCTCAAGTCTGATGTTTTGATCCTTGCTCGAAGGTGCTTGACCTTTAGGTTCACTGTTACCTTCTCTACTTCACTCTTGCTCATATGATCAGCTCTTTCAGGACAGAGTATACCAACCTTCAGGCACCTACCCCACTTAGTCATATATTTGGATATTCCTCCTTCTTTGGAATTAGCTTCTGACTATTACACTGTCTTCCATTTTCCTCTTTCAGAGTTCTGTCCTAGGCTCCATTTCTTCACGTTGCTTTTATTCCAAAAGGCTTGTGTAATTTGTTAAGTTATTGGCTTTTCAAATTTTTATAGTATGTGTTGCTAAACAGCTGGTTATCAAATTCTTTTTATGTATATGAAATAAATATACTAATAAATGGAAGTGGGTCCAGCATGGGAGATCTAACCAAAATTTCTGGATTCTAAACATCTGCTGTTGTTGCTCTATAAAATTCTTTATAAGATCCCATCTACCACTAAATTGGATCTATACATAATAATGTTTGAATACTTAATCTAAATTTTTCCTTCTAGCCACTGTTTGTGACACTATTGTTTAATTTAAGGACTTTAATCCTAATATACTACCCTGTGGTGGTGGTTGTCTAGTTGTTAAGTCAAGTCTGACTCTTTTGCAACCCCATGGAATGTAGACCATCAGGATCCTCTGTCCATAGGATTTCTCAGGCAGGAATACTGGAGTGGGTTGCCATTTCCTTCTCCAGGGGATATTCCCGACCCAAGGATCAAATCCGAGTCTCCTGCATTGCAGGTGAATTCTTTGCCAATGAGCCATCAGGGCAGCCCCCAATATGTTACCTAGCAAGCGTTAATATATTTTGATTCAAATGACATCTGTTGAGCACTTTCTTTTGAATATTAACATTCTGACATAAATCTCATATTTTAGCATATGAAACAGCTTCTTTCAAGAATACTCATCTGTCTAGTGTTTTTCAGGGATAGAACATGTTAAAATTATGCAGAGTTCCCCTGGCCTAGTTTGTCTTCCTATTTCTATGTACTGAGTAGAACTCAAATCTGCTAAAACTGTCTGAATCACATTAGATAGTCTAAGTCTTCTACAAATTTGAGGGTCTTATTCAGCAGTCCATCTCTCCTTTACCATCTGCCTCTGATTTTATGTTTCCAAAGCAGCCTAGAAATTAAATAAAAGCCCTTTCATTTTCTCTGCAGCATAAGGTGATCATGTAGTCTCAAGCAAACCTTGAGAAATGTTCTTCTTGAACAATTGTTCGTTAAGTCTGGCTGTGAGCAGCTGAGCAGAGTGTTTTGAATAATAATGATCCTGATGATAAGAAAAATAACTACCATTTATCACACAGTTTCTGTACATGGCTGACCTCCCATGGAGAGTTTTACAATGAAGGTTTCTGGCATTGCACTATGTGCTTTGCACAGATTACAACATTTAATCCTTATAAAGCTCCTAACGAGGCCATTTAACAGGCAAAGAAACTGGAGTGCTAAAAGGTTAAGTAACTTAGAAAAGATCACAAGTAAGTGATTGAATCAGGTTTAACTGACTCCAGACCTTCAGCTCCTAAATGGTACACAGGAAAACCAAAATGTTGGACTTCTCTGGACATGATGATTTATTGGGAGGGTAGAGAAAACTTCTTGGACTTTATCTCCACTGGAAATTCTGAGTGCTTGCTAACATCTGAATAGCAAACATTATTTGAATATGTGACTGAATATTTAAATTAGTCAGGAAATAATTATGAGTTTCAAGGGGGAAGTATAGTAGAATGACACTAAAGTAATGATTTAATTGGTCATCTTTTTTAAGAATGAGGCTGCCTTTGTACTGACATAGATACATACAGCTGACAAAATACATACATCTGAAAAATGTGTGTTCCTGTCAGGAATGTAGTCATGCATAGTTTCTCTGACGTAATGGGCATTATCTCTACCACTTATTGATTACTCAGTTATACTCTGCAAACACTTGAGTGAAAATAACTGATACCAGATATATAATTCAGAATAATGTGAGAATATCTTACATCCATATGTGGGTATTACTAAATAACTGCTGCCAACAGTTACTAATGAAGTAATCTGTGCTCTTAATTATTCAGAAGACTGAGTTAAGTCTTTTATTAAAATTGCCAGATTAAATAAGCATCTCATAGGAATGACTGAGAAGTAGATGTGAAGGAAAAAGAGTAATAATGCTTACCTTGTTATTAGTTTTTATATCTTGGTATAAGAAATAAAATTAATCATTCAGTATAATTAGTAAGTAATCTACATGAGTCAATGATGGTGTGAAATATGCACAAGTAGAACACAGCTTTTGTTTTATGCTTCACTCTCTAGTGTCAAACTTGTAAAATGAAACAAAACCCATAAATGCAGTCTGTGATCTTATATTCTTGGACCCTGAAGCTCAGAGTTGAGGTAGGACAAAATTGTTTGCAATCTTGACATCAGTAATTATTCTTCTCTTCCCCTCTCTTTGAGTATTCATTTACACATAGACATATAAAAAAGCTATCTTCATTCAAAAATTATCTCATGTATCAGAGTAATATAATTTGAATTGGTTTTACATCCACTAGTTGGAAATTATTAAGTATCTCATAACTGATAATCCTCCTTTCCAACTGCTGCTTGACTCTGTTATAACAAAAATATCTCTTTGCATTTGCCTCTCTTTGTGTGTGTATGTGTGTGCACATATATGTTTAAATAAGAACAAAATCCATATTAAATAGTCATAAAAATCATTTATTGAAAATGAAGAAGTGATTTAAAAACTCACCTAAATTGAACATATGTCAAAGGATCCCAGGAACAACCTTAAAGAGCCCCCAATGGCCAAAGCTGGAATATTTTGAGAAAGAAAATACAGTTACACTAGTTTACAACTCACAGTATAAAATAAAGACACAAATTCATTCTGATATAAATAAATTATTGAATAAATTGATAAATACAGGAGAAGAAAGAAATATCTAGTACAAAATAACTCCAAATAAATTATGTAGATATTCCATCCTAATTGAGAAGGAATATAACTCCCTATTCTTTAAGTATGGGCCTCACATAGTGACTTTCTTCTAAAGAGTACAGGATGGAAAGGGGATGAAAAGAGTGACTTTATAATATAAGAACCTGGAATGTTGGGTCCATGAATCAAGGCAAATTGGAAGTGGTCAAACAGGAGATGGCAAGAGTGAAAATCAACATTTTAGGAATCAGTGAACTAAAATGGGCTGGAATGGGTGAATTTAACTCAGATGACCATTATATCTACTACTGTGGGCAAGAATCCCTTAGAAGAAATGGAGTAGCCATCATAGTCAACAAAAGAGTCCAAAATGCAGTACTGTGTCCTATCTCAAAAATGACAGAATGATCTCTGTTCCTTTGCAAGGCAAACCATTCAGTATCACAGTAATCCAAGCCTATGCCCCGACCAGTAGTGCTGAAGAAGCCGAACTTGATCGGTTCTATGAAGACCTAAAGACCTTCTAGAACTAACACCCAAAAAAGATGTCCTTTTCATTACGGGAGACTGCAGTGCAAAAGTAGGAAGTCAAGAAACACCTGGAGTAACAGGCAGATTTGGCCTTGGAGTCCACAATGAAGCAGGGCAAAGGCTAATAGAGTTCTGCCAAGAGAACGCACTGGTCACAGCAAACACCCTCTTACAACAATGCAAGAGAAGACTCTATACATGGACATCACCAGATGGTCAACACTAAATCAGACTGACTATTTTCTTTGCAAACAAAGATGGAGAAACTCTATACAGTCAGCAAAAACAAGGCTGGGAGCTGACCGTGGCTAGGATCATGAACTCATTATTGCCAAATTCATACTTAAATTGGAGAAAGTAGGGAAAACCACTAGACCATTCAGGTATGATATAAATCAAATCCCTTACGATTATACAGTGGAAGTGAGAAATAGATTTAAGGCACTAGATCTGATAGAGTGCCTGATGAATTATGGAAGGAGGTTCATGACCTTGTACAGGGGGGATCAAGACCATCCCCAAGAAAAACAAATGCAAAAAAGCAAAATGGCCATCTGAGGAGGCCTTACAAATAGCTGTGAAAGGAAGAGAAGCCAAAAACAAATGAGAAAAGGAATGATATACCCATTTGAATGCAGAGTTCCAAAGAATATCAAGGAGAGATAAGAAAGTATTCCTCAGTGATCAGTGCAAAGAAATAGAGGAAAACAATAGAATGGGAAAGACTAGAGCTCTCTTCAAGAAAATTAGAGATACCAAGGGAACATTTCATGCAAAAATGGGTTCAATAAAGGACAGAAATATTATGGACCTAACAGAAGCAGAAGATATAAAGAAGAGGTGGCAAAAATACACAGAAAAACTGTACAAAAAAGATTTTGACTGGTTTGATCTCCTTGCAGTCCAAGGGACTCTCAGGAGTCTTCTCCAACACCACAATTCAAAAACATCAATTCTTTGACACTTGGCCTTCTTTATGATCCAACTCTCATATCTGTGAGAGCTGCTAACTGATCTTATATGACTGCTCTTATATTTTGTGCTGGTTTATAGAGGATAATTAATTTTCAAACATTTTGTTATAAAAAATGTCAGCTAAATGGCAAAGCTGAAAGAATTTTGCAACATACACATCAACTCTACTTTTAACGTTTGCTATACTTGCTACCATGTATCACTTACATTATACCCTCCTAGGTTCTGCAGATCAAAAAATAATAATACTGAAAACTGGCAACAGGATAAATAAAAGGGACACTTATGCATACATACATCATGGTGAAACTATGATATATTGAATGAAACAGTGGTTTTAAAATCATCATTAAAAAGGACATATTACTTGTAATCACTGTCAACATAAATACTCACTCTTTATCAGAAACGATGGAAGCCAAAATATGTGAAATGATGTATTCAGTGTGTTCGAGGAAAATAATGTGTGCAGTCATTTTCAGGGCACGAATTCTTAACAAGGACAATAGCAAGTATGTAATTCAAGTGATTCAAGAAGATAAAGTAATTTCATAGTAGACACCTAAAATGCCAAAAAAAAAAAAAAAAAAGTGAGCAAGAAAGTAATAAACTGGTACATCTAAATAAAATTTACCAGTTTGGTTGAATAAAACAATAACAATAGCAAAGTTTAGTGGGATTATGGGCTGAATTGTGTTCCGTTCCGATTTGCATGCTCAAATTATAACACAGGTAATTTCAGAATGTGACTCTGTTTAGCAGTAGGGCCTTTAAATAAATAGGTAATTAAGGTAAAATGAGGTTATTAGTCCAAAGTGTTCAAAGTGCTAGTCGCTTAGTCATGTCCAACTTTTTGCAAAACCACACGGACAGTAGCCCGCCAGTCTCCTCTGTCCACGGAATTCTCCAACCAAAATTACTGGAGTGGGTAGCCATGCCCTTCTCCAGGGGATCTTCCTGACCCAGAGATGGAACTGGGCCTCCTGCATTGCAAGCAGATTCCTCACTGTCTGAGTCACTCCTGTTTCTTGTAAGAATAGAGTAGAACAAGGGTAGTACCTTCAGAGGGATGAACTTGTAGGGAGACAACAAGTGATGGCCGTCAATAAGCCAAAGAAACAGGCCTCAGGAGAAACAAACCTACCAATACCTTGATCTTAAACATTTAGCTTCCAAATTTGTGAGACAATAAATTTATGTTGTTTAAACTACCCAGTCTGTGGTATTTTGCTATGGGGCCCCATGCAAACTTATGCAGTGCAATTTAAAAAGTAAGAATTAAAAAAAATAAAATAATAGCACAAAGTGAAATGTAATAAGAAGAGTGTTCAACATCACTTTATTATTCACAAAGAGAGTAAAGGTGCTAATTATCTCAGATTTTGGTGTTATATATTCATGTTTAAATACATAGAGCACCTTCTAAAAGAAATCCTGTATTTATCTCTCAAATGAATAGACAGGATTATGTGTAATTATTTAAAAAATACTAAATAAAGCAAAGAAAAGGGAATGAAGAAAAAAGAGCAATAGCAGACTCCAAATAATACAATGGTGTTATATCAATGAATAAATATGTATTAAACAATGTAACACTCCATCTGAAAGACAGAGGTTATCAGTATGCCTAAAACAATCCAGCAATATAAGAGAATCATCTAAAATATTAATAAACAACTAATTTAAAATAAATGGTTTGTTTTGTTCACTGAACCAACAGGTAAAAAAGACAGTATTGATATGGAATATTTGACCATATAATTAACATATATGACTGAATTGGCATTTAAAATACTGCACAAATTGTGTGCATTAAAAGCACAGAATATTTACAAAACTGGACCAAAGAATGAGTCATAAAGAAAATCTGCAGTGGTTTCAAGTATTTAAATTATGTAGAGCATATCCTCGAACCAAAATAGAATTGTCATAAACGAGTGACAGAAAAAGAATTTTAGAAAAACTGCATGTCAAACATTGTAAAGATGCACTTTAACTTGTGGGTCAGAAAAGAAATTATAATAGGGCTAATAACACATATTAACACATTTAAACATATTTTAACTAAAAGGCAAAATAAAATAAAATTCACATAAGATCATTTTGGGATGCTAAACAATGTGAAGTAGATAGCGGTAGCCCAGCCATTACACCGAGATCAAATAGGAAAATCCAGAATAATTATATAAATCATATATTTCAGTTCAGTACAGTTCATTGCTCAGTTGTGTCCGACTCTTTGTGACCCAATGAACTGCAGCATTCCAGGCTTCCCTGTCCATCACCATCTCCTGGAGTCCACTCAAACTTATGTTCATTGATTCGGTGATGCCATCCAACCATCTCATCCTCTGTCATCCATTTCTCCTCCTGTCCTCAATCTTTCCCAGCATCAGAGTCTTTTCAAATGAGTCAGCTCTTCACATCAGGTGGCCAAAGTATTGGAGTTTCAGCTTCAGCATCAGTCCTTCCAATGAATATTCAGGACTGATTTCCTTTAGGATGGACTGGTTGGATCTCCTTGCTGTCTAAGCGACCCTCAAGAGCCTTCTCCAACACCACAGTTCAAAAGCATCAGTTCTTTGGTGCTCAGCTTTCTTCATAGTCCAACTCTCACATCCGTACATGACTACTGGAAAAACCATAGCCTTGACTAGACGGGCCTTTGTTGACAAAGTAATGTCTCTACGTTTTAATATGCTGTCTAGGTTGGCCATAACTCTTCTTCCAAGGAGTAAGCATCTTTTAACTGCATGGCTGCAGTCACCATTTTCAGTGATTTTGGAGCCCCCAAAATAAAGTCAGCCATTGTTTCCACTGTTTTCCCATCTATTTGGCATGAAGGGATGGGACTGGATGCCATGATCTTAATTTTCTGAATGTTGAGCTTTAAGCAAACTTTTTCACTCTCCTCTTTCACTTTCATCAAGAGGTTCTTTAGTTCTTCTTCACTTTTTGCCATAAGGGTGGTGTCATCTGCATATCTGAGGTTATTGGTATTTCTCCTGGCAATCTTGATTCCAGCTTGTGCTTCATCAAGCCCAGCGTTTCTCATGATGTACTCTTAATAGAAGTTAAATAAGCAGGGTGACAATATACATCCTTGACATATTCCTTTTCCTATTTGAAACCAGTCTGTGGTTCCATGTCCAGTTCTAACTGTTGCTTCCTGACCTGCATACAGGTTTCTCAAGAGGCAGGTCAGGTGGTCTGGTATTCCCATCTCTTTCCGAATTTTCCATAGTTTGTTGTGATCCACACAGTCAAAGGTTTTGTCATAATCAATAAAGCAGAAATAGATGTTTTTCTGGAACTCTCTTGCTTTTTCCAAGAACCAGCAAATGTTGGCAATTTGATCTCTGGTTCCTCTGCCTTTTCTAAAACCAGCTTGAACATCTGGAAGTTCACGGTTCACGTATTGTTGAAGCCTGGCTTGGAGAATTTTTTTTTTTTTTTTTTGCGGGGGTCCGGCCCCCGCGGGGAGCCCGGGTCATTGCTCGGACCCTAGGCCGCCCTGGCTTGGAGAATTTTGAGCATTACTTTACTAGCGTGTGAGATGAGTGCAATTGTGCAGTAGTTTGAGCATTCTTTGGCATTGCCTTTCTTTGGGACTGGAATGAAAACTGACCTTGTCCAGTCCTGTAGCCACTGCTGAGTTTTCCAAATTTGCTGGTGTATTGAGTGCAGCACTTTCACAGCATCATCTTTCAGGATTTGAAAGAGCTCAACTGGAATTCCATCACCACCACTAGCTTTGTTCTTAGTGATGCTTCCTAAGGCCCAGAGGCAGCATATTGTTGAAGTAGTCATGAGGAGTAAAAGAAATAAGACTCCATAAATATGATAGACTTTCAGAAATAAGCTGATGTTCCTCAGCTACGTTTGGAAGCATTCTGCCTTTTCTGGTTGCCTATTCTATTTATGAGCTAGAAGGTCTGATTTGAAGTCTAAACGTGGCATAGGGCCCCTGAGAGAGAGAGAAATTAGCCAAGTTTTTGTGGTCATACAAGGTTGGAGTGGAATGTTGAAAACTCAAGAGACCTAACCCATTTGACTGATTTCCATCTTAGGTTGCTAGGAAAAATACCGGGCACTTAGTTAATTTGAAGTTTAGATAAACAGTGAGTTTTAAAATTTTTTAATTGGATTATTATGGCTTTACAATGTTGCATTGGTTTCTGCCATAAAACAGCATGAGTCAGCATAAGTATACATATTTCCCTTTCTTCTTGAGCCTCCCTCCCACCCTACTCCCCACCTCACCCCTCTTGTTTGTCCCAGATCACCAGACTGAGCTTCCTGTGTGATACAGCAACTTCCCACTAGCTATCTGTTTTACATATGGTAATGTACATATTTCAATATTTTTAAAATGTATGTCAAATATTGAATGGGACACACTTGTACAAAATATTTACTCTTATTTATTTACTGTTATGAAATTTAAATGTAACTGGTCATCCTGCCTTTTTGGAATCCTTGGATTAATCTGGGAACCTTATCTTGAAACATTTTGCTGAATCCCTAAGAACTGGGAGTAGAGAAATAAATGGGCAACAGGAAGCACCCAATAATATACCAGATGCCAGATAATCATTTGTATCATCTTTATAACATCTGAAAATCTGAAATTATTCAAAATGGAGTTTTTAAAAGTGCAAGAAGAAGAGGTTGTTAATCATTTCATAAGTCAAAAATTTATGGCAATGCATCCATTTTAATAAGCGCACCCAGGTAATATCAAAATTAAGCACAACAAAGAAAGGAAATAAAATGAATAACGCTGAAGAAAATAAGTCCTCTATTCTCCCAATGATAAAGCTGTTGAGCAAAAATAGATATCAAGTTAGGTTCACATTTCTGTAGTATATCATTGAGATGGAAATAAATTGAGAATTATTTTGCTATTTACATAATCCACTGCAACTTCCATATAAAATTAAATATCAACTTTTTTATTTTAATATAATTTTAAGCATAGAAAACAACTAAAGGGACATTAATATGTATTTGGAAACAGAAAACATTTGATTTTTCTTATGAGGAAAAGTAACTTATCTTCATAGTGTTTGTTTTTTTAAATCTCTAAAAACCTTAAATATAGTTAGGAATCCTGTTCTCTATGTAATAGAAGCAAGGATATAATATTTAGTTACTTATGATGATCCTTGTGTCCTATAGGCATATTCTTGTATACACACACATACACACACAGTGTGTATGTAATTTTACAGTGTCTGTATTAAAAAATTATAAATACATATACATTGCCAGGTAGGGATAGACTAACCCTAATGACCTTTGAATTGCCTTTTAACTGTATTTGTAGGTAACACATTTACATAGATAGTCTACTAAAATTCCCAGTGACCCTTCTAGGAAAGCATAACATAGTTTGATTTGTTTCTTGGCATTTTATATGGCCTTTACATCATGGACCAAAAATAGGTATGTAACAAACATCATGTACTAACTTGATTTTCAAGAACCATTTTATAATATTGGCACCAGAACCTGATGAGTGAGATATAAAGTCAAAAAATAAGGAAAATTGACAGATGAGATTGAAAGCTGGTGGACAGCCAAGAACAAGAGGTGAAGATACAATCAAATTTCTTAAAAATTACCCTTGAGCATAATTTGGCTAAGGGGCTAACGTTTGTAACATACACTGTGTAATTGTAAGGACAAAAATGATATAAATATTAATTAACCCTGATATAGGCAGTCTAAGAATGAAAATCTATAATATTCTTTAACAATATTCTATGATAACAAATTATTAGTTTATTTTTATAACTATTTTTGAGCTCCTCTCCTAAAAAAAGATTTAAGTCTGGATGTCATAACAGTGAATAAGTCAGGGAACCTTCCTGCCTCTGTGGGACTCCTTCCCAGTGGTAAGATATAGACATTAAACCTTTTGTTTCCAAAGTAAGGAACACCAAGGAAAAAAAAAAGAAGCAGCTTAATGAGAAAGTCCTGGACTTAGGACAGATGGACTCTTTAGATGGTGTGCGCAGGAAAATTCTCTGTGAAGAAGTGACTTTGGAGTGAAGTTCTGCATAACAGCAGATGCTCATCCTGGGAAAAATCAAAGGACGAATTTGGGGTCAGGAAAAAACAACTGATCCTTAGGCAATGAAGTGGGGATACCATAACCGTTTAACCTTTTCAATAGGATTTTCACAAAATAATATTCGCTTTGATAGTTATTTCAACCTGATTTCATATAAATTTTGTGAACTTGTGACAGGAAATGTATTTGTAATTCTCACAGTGATAGCTTCCTTGTCTGTCCTACTATTCATCAGCCAGCTTGTCTTGACTTGATGACTAGTTGCACTGAGCAATCTTGGGAAGGATTTTCTGTTCTAAAGAATCATTAAATATCAAAATTCATTTCTATTTTTCTTTTAAAGACATTTGAAATTTGACACAGAGGAAGCAGAGGAAATATTTAGATTTATAAAAATGAGAGAGATGACAAACAAATTTATTCAGGCATAATTTTATTTTGTAATTTATTTCATATTTTATTTCACAAATACTGCTATTTTCAAGTTACTTATTTAAAATAAGTAGAATATCCATTTATGGAAAATAAAATTTAATGCTTATAGTTAATTTCTATTTCCACTTATTTATAAGTAATGGGCAACTTATTTATATGTATGTATATAAATGCCACATCCAGATAACAGCTGTTATATTTTTTAATAGAAGTTAAAGAATTCAAAATGATGGTAATAATTTAGAAAAAATGACTCAACAGCCTCACATGCTGTATATTCTCTAATTTCCTCTTTAATCAACAGATTTGTATGTCTCCAACTTCAATGTTTTTAAGACAAATATTACAGTTTAAATAAAATAGAAAAATAAAAATAGAAGTATGAAGAAATATGGGGAAAAACCTTATATTTCATTATATACTTTGTACTATAAAAGGTGGAAAAGTCTGTCTACTCTCTTAATGTCATTCCCTGCCACAGTCACACACTCACATAGGAAGCAAAAACAATCAACGTGAGGAATCTTCCTTTTGTCAGTATAATTGGGGAAGTTGTCAGTGTTGACTCTTTTTCTCTCTTACTTTTCACATATGGTTAATTATCAATTGCCTAGCATTTTCGTCTCTCATATATTTTGTTCTCTGTCACTTTTCTTCAAGGTGTTTCCCTGGTGGCTCAGACGGTAAAGAATCCACCTGCAATGCAGGACATCTGGGTTTGATCCCTGGGCTGGGAAGATCCCCTGGAGGAGGGCTTGGCAACCCACTCCAGTACTCTTGCCTGGAAAACCCCCATGGACAGAGGACCCTGGTGGGCTACAGTCCATGGGGTTAACAAAGAGTCTTAACAGACTGAGCGACTAAGCACACACACACATACTTTTCTTCAGTCCTTATTTCAGTCATCCTGTTAGGAATTTATAATCTCTAATCTGTTGGTCACCATCCTTCTGGTGTTGTCATCTCACGTGTCAACCCCAAGTCTATTTCATCGTGCTAGCGAACCCAGGTTCAGTTGCTCAATGCTCATAAGCCAATAATTCGAGAGGCAAATGTCCACTGAAAGGAAAGGAGCTTCAATCAGAAAAGCTGGCAGTCTGGGGAGATGATGCTCTCCTATCTGGAGACCAACTTCAAAGTTTCTGCTAAGTCATGACAGTTTTCATAGGGAAAAAATGAGGGATGGGGGGATAACTTCAGCTAATCATCAGGTCAGGAGGTTTGGTTCTGTATCCTTCTCCAAAATGAGCAGACTGACCCACTCTCTATAGATGTTATCTTGCTCGGGCGATCTGCCTGCAGGATTGCTATGGGGATTGCTGGGGGTAGAGAGCTAGCTTTTTTTAAACTACTTATTTCTGCATTCTTACTTCTTTCTTATTTAGGAAAAGAATCAAGGCATGGTGTGCATTCGGGAGAGTGTAAGTCAGGAGTTAGCTTCAACTGCTTAGTGATCTTACTCCTGTGATTAGGTTCTTTTAAGGATAATGCAAAATGGAAATGACAACAGAAAAGGGAGAAAATGGTGCTTCCAGTTGCACCATCAGAGGGGTCACTCCATACCAAAAATAGTGTGTCCCATTCCTGCTTAAATTTCTTTAAATGGTTCCATAAACTCTACAGATTAAAATCCAGGCCCTTTAATGTAGTGTACAAAGGCTAGCATTGTTTAGATAAGTTATTTTTCTCAAAGGCCTGTGATTCCCTCAACATTACAAAGTAAGTAGAGACCTTCAAGTTTAAGGCAAGTTAGGAATTTTCTAATTGCATCTCCTATCCATATGTTGACTAGAAAATTTAGTGTCACTATCTGTGTGCTAAAAGATATAACTAATACATCAATGATAAGGTTGGTTGAAGCATTATGAGGGCACAATTCTTGAATTGATGCTTCAGATTTAAGCAGTCAGATAAAGTTTTTGGGTAAGTCATATTTAAGCTATAATCAAGATGAAATATGGGAATTATTTAGGAATGATGGTATAATAAAGCAAGTTTTAGATAAAGGAAAGCAAAATTTCAAATAAATTAAAATTTTAATGTATATGCATAAGTTGTTTTTAACATGTCTTCATAAACTTTTTACCTGACAGTAATTCACATTACTATTCACATAAGTATAGATTAAATACTTACAATTTCAGACATTGCTTAAAGAAAGGATATATACATTTTAGTTCAAGTCCAATAGACCTCTTTGAAAATTAGAGTAACATTATTAAGGTTTCTTACATTGTTCATATTATGAAATATATTTCTAAATAAAATTCCATGATAACATAGTATATTTGAAAATATTTGAATGTTAGAACAAACTTAAAAAGTCATATAACCACATTTAAAAATATGTCAAAAATATTTTCTAATGGGTTATTAAATAAATCCTCCTTTATCTTTGATTTTTATTCTCTTATTTTTCTATGAATTTTCAAAACTTAACTGCAGAGTTTTTCAGTAGCAAATCATCAATAAATGTTTAGAATGGTAACTTAGAGAAAATAAATGCAAAACATAAAAATATTTGTGGTGGGAAAATAGATTCTAAAGTAGCAAATGAGCAAAAGTCAAAAAAAAGTTTTCATAAGTGGACTTGACCTTCGAAGGGATGGACTTTTGATGAAGGTGGTAAAGCAGAGACTATAAAGAGAAGAGAAAAAGAAGAAATTTGTCAATCAATGAATTTACTTTTCACATGGAAACTAATTCATTTTATATAAAGTGTTCAGGTACCTTTTTTCTATTGGTATTTGTTTTTCCAGCTCATTACGTTTCTGAATGATTAATCTTTGCTCTCTAAGGAAACAGAATGAGATTATTTGGTGAAGTGTGGGAGAGCTGAACCCCTCAGGACATAACTTAATCCAACAAGAAGGAACTCAGACCTAAGGTTGTCATGACATTCTTAATAACCAAACAATTGATAATATTTCTTACTTATTTTTAGAATGCTCTGAACATAGAATAAGAAATGCTATTCATCTAATAGTCTGCAGTATACATTTTTTTTTTTCAATATGATACGCTCTGTTGGTTCATTTAGAAACTAGAAAACCAGTACAAACTTTTTAAAGAAAGTACACTAGACTTAAGATAACTTATAATAGTTACATCTCATTTGTAGGGGGAAAAAAAACAAAAACCAGGAAGTTAGGTTTTTGACATTTTCAGGTAATTGAGACTTAGATATATAAGTGCCATAGAAAAATGCAATTTTTAAAAAGGAATTCTTCCTCATATACTATAAATTAACATGCCTTCTCTGATAAATCATAGTAAATAAGTTTAAAATGCATTGAATTATCAGAAGTTAAGATTTCCCTGCATGTAGTTGAGGCTTATTTACACCTAGATACCTTCTTCCCACTGAGGTTATAGAGATATTCAGCAATGGAGAAACCCCTACTAAGTACATTTAGGTGCCACCTTCAGGGTGTTTATGTTGAGTGCTTTTATCTTTTCTTGCTTCAGTAATTCTCCATAGATAAATTTTAGGATCTCTCTCCCTCTGTCCCCCTACCTCTTTAGAACATTGTAGAATAGCTCTAAGCTTTTCTTGCTTCCTTTCCTCTTGGCCACCATAATGATTACTATCAGTTCTTTAAACCAAGGACATCTCTCAAGTGCATTCTATTCAGTATGTGGTACCTACAATATTTTGGCTCAAGCACATTGATGTCCCAGGAGCCAAAGATTCTTTTCTCCAAGTTAATACCCAACAGAAATGCAGTTCCTTGAGATTTATAATAGAATATTGTTTATTTTCTGAAAAATCATTGGGTCAGACACTAAATCAACTTTTCCATGCAGTTAACTCATTTGGTAATCACAAATATTCTATGATGTAGGCATAAGTGACTCTCAAAATATTTACAACTGGTACATCAGATTAATGCAACTCAATTGATGTACATGCGGCCCACTCAGAATGGACAGTGGTGTAAACAATTGGTGAGGATGTACTGGTATATTGGCTGGGTATCGGCCTCATGATAGTCACTGCTATTTTCCCTATTTTATAGGTGAGACAGCTCAAGCACACGTAATATATTTTGCTCCAAATCAGAAATATGGCAAGTGGTGGAGCAAGAACTCAAATTAAACTGTCTGATCCTAGAGCCTGTACTATAAACCCCCATATTAGCCCTCGACTCACCCCTCTAGACTTAGTTCACGGAATCAGAGACTAGAGTCAGTCCTTTTTTAGTATCCTAATTTGTATAAAAGTATTGTCTGTGTTAGTTTTGCTGCCTGATGGGCACACTTCCTTACTAAAGAAATTGACTTAAAGAGTATAGAGAATGAATCAGGGCCAGGATTATACAGTGTATTGCTTGTACAGTATAGATTGATATTTTCCTGAATAATAATTGAAATAATTATTGTATTACTAAAATAGTTGAATGATAGACAAATGTGAGTATATACAAGCAAAAAAGTAGACAGAATCTATATTCCTATACTTTAAAAAAACCTTTAAAAACTTTTTTCCTTTAAAAAAGCTTACTTATGAATATTCAACTCTCCAAAAAAGCAATGTACTGAACTTACCTGTTTCCTATCCTTCAGACCAGCGGTAGAAAGTTTATCATGAATGAAATTTTGTAGACTAGTAAATCTATTTCATCCAGAAAAGAATGGATGTATTGAGATAAGCAGGAATATCACTTTGCCAACAAAGGTTTGTATAGTCAAAACTATGATTTTTCTAGTAGTCATGCATAGATGTGAGAGTTGGGCCAAAAAGCAGGCTGGGCGCTGAAGAACTGATGCTTTTGAATTATGCTGGAGAAGACTCTTGAGGGTCCCTTGGACTGCAAGGAGATCCAACCAGTCCATCCTAAAGGAAGTCAGTCCTGAAGGACTGATGCTGAAGCTCCAATACTTTGATGTGACATGTGATCACCTTCCTTGGTTTCTTTAGGTGAGATTTGTTAGCTTTCTTTATTGTCAAGGTGTACTTTTTGGAAGAAAGTCACTATGGAAGGAAGACTTCACTTAATGAGGAAGGTGGGCTATGTTCCACCTCACTGAGGATCCAATATCTCCATAATTTATTTGAATGTTTTTTCTTGAGAGATTTATCTATTCTCCTTCACTCATAGATTTATTCAGTCATTCATTTATATCAGTATGGCCTCAAAAAATACATTTTGTACTTTGGGTTTTAAGCAATATTGCTTGTTTTTACTCCTATTATTCTCACTTTGGCCATTGGGAGATATTTCTGTTGACTCCTATGTCCGTTTGACATATACCTATAATTATGCTTTCTTGTTTTTGTTTTCATTTTTTCTTTTAGTATTTCCTTGTTTTCTGGCACTAAATATGACCCAGATTCATTTGTATGTTTCCTGACAGGGTCTAAAATCAGCCATCTGACTAAAGTGCATTGATTGCTTTTATTGGAATGGTATTTGAAGACAAGATTCAGGATATCTCAGCTGACATGTACATAGTAATCTTCACAGTATGTTTGCATGTGTGTGTGTACTATCTATATATGTACATATATATACTATCCATATATGTATATATATAGACATATCTGTATATGTCTATATGTAACAGTCTGTATCTCTGTAAATCTAAAAAGGAGTTCATATTGATGTTATTAGTCTGGAAAGATCAGCAGTGGCCACAGGAGAGGAAAAGGTCAGTTTTTCTTCCAATACCAAAGAAAGGCAATGCCAAAGAATGTCCAAATTACTGCACAGTTGCACTCATCTCACATGCTAGCTTCCCTGGTGGCTCAGACGGTAAAGAATCCACCTGCAATGTGGGGCACCTGGGTTTAATCCCTGGAGAAGGAAGTGGCAACCCAATCCAGTATTTGCACCTGGAGAATCCCCATGGACAGAGGAGCTTGCCAGGCTACAGTCCATGGGGTTGCAAAGAGTCAGACACGACTGAGCGACTGAGCACTTGGCACAACACACACGCTAGCAGAGTGATGCTCGAAATTCCCCGAGCCAGGCTTCAACAGTATGTGAACCGAGGACTTGCAGATGTTCAAGCTGGGTTTAGAAAAGGCAGAGGAACCAGAGATCAAATTGCGCAATCCATTGGATCCTAGAAAAAGCAAGAGAATTCCAGAAAAACATCTGCTTCTGTTTCATTGACTACATTAAAGCCTTCAACTGTGTGGATCACAGCAAACTGGATATTCTTAAACAGATGGAAATACCAGGCCACCTGACCTGCCTCCTGAGAAATCTGTATGCAGGTCAAGAAGCAACAGTTAGAACTGAACATGGAACAACAGGCTGATTCCAAATCGGGAAAGGAGTACGTCAAAGCTGTATATTGTCTCCCTGATTATTTAACTTATATGCAGAGTACATCATGTGAAATCCTGGTCTGGAGGAAGCAGAAAACACCACCGAAAGGCAGAAAGCAAAGAGGAACTAAAGAGCCTCTTGATGAAAGTGAAAGAGGAGAGTGAAAAAGTTGGCTTAAAGCTCAACATTCAGAAAACTAAGATCATGGCATCTGGACCCATCACTTCATGGCAAATAGATGGGGAAACAATGGAAACAGTGACAGACTTTATTTTGGGGGGCTCTAAAATCACTGCAGATGGTGACTGGAGGCCATGAAATCAAAAGACACTTGCTCCTTGGAAGAAAAGGTATTACCAACCTAGGCAGCATATTAAAAAGCAGAGACATCATTTTGCCAACAAAGGTCTGTCTAGTCAAAGCTAAGGTTTTTCCAGTAGTCATGTATGGATGTGAGAATTGGACCATAAAGAAATCTAAGTGCTGAAGAATTGATGCTTTTGAACTGTGGTGTTGGAGAAGACTCTTGAGAGACCCTTGTACTTCAAGGAGGTCAAACCAGTCCATCCTAAAGGACATCAGTCCTGAATATTCACTGGAAGGACTGATACTGAACTGAAGCTCCAATTCTTTGGCTAACTGAGGTGAAGGGCTGACTCATTAGAAAAGACCCTGGTGCTGGGTAAAAATGAAGGTGGGAGGAGAAGGGGCTAACAGAGGATGAGGTGGTTGGATGGCATCATCAAGTTGGCGGACATGAGTTTGAGCAGAATTTAGAAGCAAGATCCAGGAGATGGTGGTGGACATGGAATTCTGGTGTGCTGCAGCCCATGGGGTCATAAAGAGTTGGATGCAACTGAGTGACTGAACTGAATGATGTCTTTGACCACATGTCTCATTAGAGCCTCCTTCCCTTACTTGTATGCAAATCCATCTTCCATAGTGAGTTTGTTTCACCAATCCTGCATTGGTTTATTTAATTGTTCAGTTCCAATTTACGTGTATGTAGGTGCCAGAATTATTAAGTCATGCTGCCTTGGAAAAAAATTACCATCTAGAATACGATGATTATGTATGGGTTTTTTTTGTCTTTAGTTTCACACACTACATTCAATTAAAAAATTTACTTAGGTTAGCATCTTTTTACCCTACATCTTTCGGTGAAGTTATATTCATTTGTATAATATAATAGATTGTTTTCTACATACCATACTGACAACCCTTTACCACCTAAATGTTCTTTTCAAGATATTTGCACACAATAAGGGTCACTCTTTGTGCTGTGAAGTTCTATGGACATTTGACTAAATATGGCATGTCTTGTAACCACCATTGGTGTGTAAATGATTAGTAAGTAGAAACCTCAGTTAAACAGAGAAGGGAGACCAAAAGCAGGAGCTCTCATGCCCTGTGACAAAAGCAGAGCCCAAATGGAAGAAGAAAAACACCTGGACTTCCCTGCCAAGGACTCAGCTGATGAAAAGGCATGGACTGCTTGCTACAGTCTTTTCAACTTCATTTTTCTTCCTATAAAAGCATTCTCCTTCCCTTGCTGAGTGAGAAACTGAATATGCCAGGGTGGCAGACTGCAATTCTCTGCTGATTCTGAAAAAAATCCATCTTTGCTGGAGAAATATCTGGCAGTCTTATCTGTTTCAGGTCAACAGGTATGACAAGGAATAGTTCCCCTATCCTAAAAAAATCTGATCCTCTTGACCCATTCAACCCTCCCCTGACCCTGGCAAAAAGCCTTCAGTTTTATCCTACATAAAATGGGTTAGAAGATGTTCCCTCTACTTCCATTTTTTTGGAAGAAATGATAGAGAATCAATATGATTTCTTCCTTAAATATTTGGTAAAATACACCAAATTATCCAGGCCTGGTGCTTTCTTTATTAAAAGGTTATTAATTATTAATTAAAATTTTAATAGCTATAGGACTATTAAGCTTGTCTCTCCTTATGTGAGTTTTGGTAGTCAGCGTCTTTCAAAGAATTAATCTATTTCATCTAGATTAGAAATTTGCAGGTCTAGAGGTGTTCATAATATTTCCTTTTAAAGTTTTCCAATGTCTCATGAAATCAATAGTGAAGGTCTTTTCATTTCTGATACTAGTAATTTGTGTCTTTTTCCTTTTTTTCTTCTTTAACTTGGCAAAAGTGTGGCAATTGTTTTGATTTCTTTTCAAAAAACCCTGTTTTTAGTTTTTTGGAATTACCATATCCTATTTTCATTTTCATTGCTTTCTGTTTTTATTTCTATTTTATCTTTTCTTTGATTACTTTAGTCTTAAATTGCTCTTCTTTTTCTTCTAATGTAAGTTATTGATTATAGATCTTTCTTCTAATTATATGTATAATTCTAATTTCTTCTAATTATATGCATTTAATGCTATAAATTTCCCTCTGAGAACTGATTTTACTGCATCCCATAAATATTAATAATTTACTATTTTATTTAACTAGAATATTTCTAAAATTCTTTAGGGTTTTGCTTCCATCCATGTGATGTTTTCAAGTGTTATTTAGTCAACAAATAATTAGTAATTAGATAGCATGTTATTAATTTTTAGTTTAATTCCATTGTGATATGGAAACATAACTTTGTGTGATTTCTTTTCTTTTAAATTAACATTTGTGGCGCAGAAAGTCCTTTATCTTTGTGACTGTTCTGGACTTGAGAAAAATATGTATCCTGGTGGTTTTAGATGAAGCATCCTATAAATTACAACTAGATCACGTTAATTGATGGTTCTGTTCAAGTCAACAGTATCTTTTCTGAATTTCTGGCTGTTTGATTCTATAAATTACTGAGAGAGGGGTGTTGAAGTCTCTCCAGCTATAATAGGAAATATTTCTTCTTGCCGTTCTATTAGTTTTTGTCTTATACAGTTTTACTTTCTTCTGTTATGTGCACACACATTTAAGATTATGCCTTCCTAGAGAATTATTACTGTTTTATTATTTAATGTCTGCCTTTATCCCAGATAATCATTTTTATTCTGAACTTAGCTTTATCTGAAAGTAATCTAGTTAGTCCAGCTGCATTAGTGTTAACATAGGATATTTTTCTCCCTCCCTTTACTTTTAATCTATCTGGATTTTTTAGTAGTTAAAGTGGATTTCTTATCAACAGTAGAGTTAGGTCTTTTTTCCCCCAGTTCATTCTGATAATCTTTGTATTTTAATTGATGTATTTAGACCTTTCATCTTTAAAGTGAATACTGATGTATTTAGATTAATATGTACTATATTGTTTGTAGCTGGTTTTGAGGTAGGAGGTAGATGGGCTGCAGGTTGCAACTAGCCTCCTGTTTGCATTTCTTGAGGCATGAGATAGGTAGGCCCCAGTTGAGCAATTTACAGTCATCCTTGTATTTACAAATAGCCAGTCCTTGTTTGTCTCTTGAAAACACCTCAAGGTAATAATCATGGCAAAGATAAAGAGAAGAAAAAAAAAAAACAAAAACCTGTTTGAGTAAAGAATTAAGGGGTCTCTCAGTCTCCCCATTTTATGACAAGGGAGACACTACTTATGTGCAGAAAAACTCCTTGGTGTCAAAACTCAAGGGATAATGAGTCTCGCTCCTCCCAGAAGCCTTCATTTAGAGACCCATCTCGGCTGTCCTCGGGACCTGAGGATCCCGAAACAAACTAACCAGGGTGGAAATGGGAGGTGGGGTGGTGGGTTGGAGACAAAGCAAGATGACTGGCCTGAGCGAAGGCAAAGACCCAGAAAACTGCCCCCTCATGAAAGACTTAAACTTCCCCGGGTTCGATTCCTGAGTTGGGCAGATCCCCTGGAGAAGGAAATGGCAACCCACTCCAGAATTCTTGCCTGGAGAATCCCATGGTCCAAGTAGCCTGGAGGGCTACAGTCCATGGGGTCACAAGAGTCAGAGTGACTTGGCGACTAAACTAAACCACCACCACCAAGGTGCAACTCTCTGAGTTCACCTGTGAGCCTTTCCACATGTACTTTTCTTCTCAATAAACTTTTTACTTTGCTCTTTACCTACTGCCTCCTCGCCTGAATTCATTCTTGACTAGGCAACCCTAGCCCTAACTGCTGCCTCCTGTGGTTCAGTGGTTAGGACTCCAGGTCTGGGAAACCAAGACCTTTCTTCCATCTTCCACTGGCTGCTGCTTGCTACAAGCTGTCTTTTACTGCGTGCATCTCAAATCAGTTCATATTTGTTGCTTTTGTTTATTTTCCCTTTTCTCTGGTTTTAAAGATTTTTTATATGATTCTATTTTATTTCCTCTCTTAGTTTTCAGTTTTTTTAACAAAATTTTTAAAAGTTACTTTCCATTTATGGTTATTATATAGTATTGACTCTGTTCCCCATGTTGTCCAATACATCTTTGAGCCTATTTTATACCCAATAATTTGTACCTCCCACTCCCTCATGCCTATGGTACCCCTCCCCACTTCTCAGGGTAATCACTTGTTGGTTCTCTATATCTGAGTCTGCTTCTTTTTTAATTTATTCACTAGTTTGTTGTATTTTTTAGATTCCATATGTAAGTGATAATATATAGTACTTTTCTTTCTCTGACTTATTTCACTTACCCAAATACCTTTCAAGTCCACCCACATTGTTGCAAATGGAAAATTTTCATCTTTTTTAATGAATGAGTAGTATTCCATTGTATATATGTACCACACCTTCTTTATCTATTTATCTGCTGATAGATACTTAGGTTGCTTCTGTATCTTGGCAGTTATAAATAATGATTGGGTTCATAAATATGAACATGGGGTCCATATATCTTTTCAAAGGATTGTGTTTTTTTTAGATATGTATATACGTAATTGGTATGTATATATACATATATATATATAAATAATGCTGCTATGAACATTGGGGTACATATATCTTTTCAAATTACTGTTTTTTAATATATGTATATATATATACTTAATTGATATGCATATATATATATACATACAATTAAGTCTATATAAGTCAGCATTCCACTCCTATATATATATATATATATATATATAGAGAGAGAGAGAGAGAGAGAGAGAGAGAGACAGACAGACAGAGACAGAGACAGAGACAGAGAGAGAGACACAGAGAGAGAGCACATTTAATCTGAAAGCAGCAGAACACACGTTCTTTTTTGATAGCAGCCTTACTAAGGAAATGGCAACGCTCTCCAATATTCTTGCCTGGGAAATCCTGAGGACAGAGGAGTCTGGCAGGGTACAGTCCACGGGGTCGCACACAACTTGGAGACTAAGCAACAATAACATACTAAAAGGTTAAGATGTTGCACATTTTTTTATATACTTGACCATTTGCAGATCTTATTTGAAGAAATATCAGTTCAAGTCCATTGTCCATTTTTCAGTGCAGTTTTCTTTGTTATTGAGTTTTAGGAGTTATCTATATATTCTGGATATGTCAAATATGTAATTCACAATATGGCGACTTTGTCCTTGGCTGTGTTGGGTCTTCATTGCCGCACACAGGCTTTCTCTAGTTGTGGCGAGTGGAGGCTACTCTTTGTTGCTGTGTGTGGGTTTATCATTGTGGTGGCTTCTCTTGTTGCAGAGCATAGGTTTTAGGGTGCATGGGCTTCGGTAGTGACCTTGCATACAAGGGATTATTTCCACTCTATCTGCCGTATCCCATTGGTCTATATATCTGTACTTATGCCAGTACCTAACTGTTTTGATTACTTTATCTTTGTAGTGTTTAAAGTCACAAAGTGTGAGTCTTCTGTTTTGCTCTTTCCCAAGTTTGATTTGGATATTTGGAGTTCGTTGAGAATCCATATAAATTTTAGAATTTTTTTCTGTTTCTCCAAAAAAGTCATGGGACTATTGAAAGAGATTGCATTGAAATGGAAAATAATTTGAGTAGTATATTGAAAAATTGGCCTGTCAATATTAGAATGGTATTGATTTCAGCTGCTTCTAGCTGCCTAGTGGTTTTGCTGGTGATGTGAGTAAGTCATGTCTGTCCGTTCAGTTCAGTCCCTCAGTCACGTGACTTCAGCACGCCAGACCTCCCTGTCCATCACCAACTCCCAGAGATTGCTCAAACTCATGTCCATCGATCAGGTGTTGCCATCCAGCCATCTCATCCTCTGTCATCCCCTTCTCCTTCCCTCAATCTTTCCCAGCATCAGGGTCTTTTCTAATGAGTCAGCCCTTCACATCAGGTGGCCAAAGTATTGGAGTTTCAGCTTCAGCACCAGTCCTTCCGATGAATATTTAGGACTGATTTCCTTTAGGATTGACCGATTTGATCTCCTTGCAGTCCAAGGGACTCTCAAGAGTCTTCTCCAACACCACAGCTCAGAAGAACAAGTGATGTCTATACCCAATGAAAGCGTCAAACCCTAGACCAATTTGCATTCTGATTTTGGTTACTGTTATTTTCAGAATATGTTCCAAGCCAGTTTCTCTTGAAACAATTCTGAGACTTTTCCAGAATCCTCTACAAAGCTTTTTTCTTTTGGAATTGCTTTCTATTGTTTGAACTGATAATCCATATTGATAGAGAAAATGTAACCTAGATTATTTGCAGACAGGAACACGAGGGATTATATGATTTATTTTCTGGGAATTTTAGGGTTGAGGGCAGTGAAAATACAGTTACTCTTTAAAAATTTAAAAAATTTTCATGAATAATAGAAAACAGATCCTATTTTTGTGTATCATCATTTGCAAGGAACATCCACTGAATGCAAAGTTTTGGGGGCAAGCAGGAACTGTTACTGTAGGGAACATGATGGTTAAGATAAATTGCATTAAATGTGGAGGTCTTTGTTTTTTCCCTTCTTCTAGAAACTATAGAGAGCTTAAACAAATGGAAATACAAGTCCAGATTTCCTGAATCTTATCTCAAATTGTGTACTGACAGACACTTTATATTAAACTGCTCTACATTTTCCCCTTGAAGCCACATTCTTTAGCAAAACTGAAATCAAACTCACATTTCAATCCTGTGCCTTACTGACTTTCAAAGACATTTAAATCCTCTTCAGGTCACTAATATGATGTGATCATATTGATTGGCATATAAAGGAGCAACAGATAGAATTGAGATAGTTTGATAATTTAAGTCCTGAGCCCTCAAACTTTCCTGAATCTTACTTGGCATCTGAAGCAGACTTTCTTTCTTCATTTGATATGACCTTCCCTTCAAAGTTTGAAGAGGCTGATATTTTGAAAGAGACGGACAATTCTCTTTGTAACTGAAATTGGCCATCCTTTGTAATCTCCATCTAATTAAAGGAAAGTTGTATTTGTGCTACATGGGTGAAGTGGAAGGGGTAATAACAGTGTTAAACCCTGAACAAAAAGTATATACACTTGAAAATGCAAAATGCGTTTTGATAAAGCACATAAAAATTAAAATCATGAGAATGCATGAGGATATAAATGCTGGGAATGTTTAACTAAATATAAAAACATCCAGCTTTTTTAAAAGTGACTTTATCAGCATGGTGTATCTAGAAGATATATTAGATTCACTGTGTGCCAGCAGGAGGGCCTGGAAGAATTTGCACTCGTTTCATTTGGTTAATGGATAGAAATATGGATCTATAGCAGATAAAATTAAGTCAAGCAACCAGAATACTTTGGCAAATGTACATGATAGAGTTTAGAGATTTAGATAAGACTACTTCCATGGAATTGTTAATTGTAGTCTATGTACACACACTCAAACTTTATTATAAAGGGGTCCATGGTCATATGCTCCAGCTAAACAATGAGGCACATATTGATAAAGGTAGAAACTACACTTTAAAAAGCAGAGACCAATATTCATAGGCCAGGGGTGATGGAGAGACATGCTATAAATGAGTTCACTGATTTCTTTGGGAATATTGGGTTCACAGTGAGGCACAGACCAAGTATTGGCATTTCAGGGCTGAATGCAAAGTGAATTTGGTTTCCATAATAAAATGTGAAATTTGATTTCCATAATAAAGTAATAAATATATTTGTTAATCAGAATAGTGTGACCTGTGGAAGTTTTTGGTCCTGTAGTCCTAGGACTGATATAGTTAGGCAACTTGCTAAGTTATTAGTAAGTGCTACACTGGAAAAAAGCAAAATTTAAATATGAAAATAGGCCTGCCTGACTTGAGCAACTGCAATAGAGAATTACAGCCTTTTGCCCAGTTTCCAAATATGTTATTTCTCAGACCTGATACTTTTTCAATAAAGAAAGCCCAAGTGCTTTTTAAACAAGCCCTCAAAATAACATGACAAGTGCATCATGTGAATCTTTTCCTCAGCAGTTTACAAATGGAATCTCTAACAGGCAGCTGCACTTTGGAAAAGAAAACTGAGATGTCCTCAGTGTTTATTTAACACTGGATATGAGTTAATACTAATTCTAGGAAAACTGTGATTTTGACAGATACGGTAATATCAGGTGATTAATGAAATTTTAATGTGAGTCTGTTTCAAAATGATCTAAGTGTAAGGCTTGATGCCTTCCTTTTTAATTACTTTCTGAGTCTCTGGATATTAAATGCAAAAATCTGTGTATCTATGTGCCTATCTGTGTATCTGTCTATGCATCTGCCTATTTTTCTGTGTATCTAATGAGCCCTCCATGACACCTGACCCATGAAATATGAATTGCTGTGGTAAATATGGCCAAGTAGCATGAATGCACAGAAGACTGTAGAATGCCTCCTAACCAAGAGTATATCTCAAATGATACCAACTCTGGAGAAACCACAGAGATTACATTTAAGTCTTGAAACTATAGTAGTGAAATTTCAACTCTTTGGCAGTTTGAAAAGACGTTAAGGATCTTGGGCATTATAAAATTAAAATGCTAGTTACTTCTGCACTTTTCCCTTTATGTTCTCTGTTTTAAAACAAGTCAACACAACTTAGTGTACCTGGTAAAATACAGGTCTGATAAGTCTTCCCTTTCTTCCCATCCAAGTTCACAAAGACCATTAAGATTATGACTTTTGTCATAACTTTTCATTAAGACATTTTAGGGAAAGAGTACATCTTATAAGAGACATCTTATTGTAATATTATCTCTTTTGCTCTATGTAGCAATTTGGTTCCCATCATCTTAGATTTTCTTACATTCCTATAAAGCATTATGATGGAAGGATCTATAGAGTCACAAATAGCAATAACACCAAGTTCTCTTGAGAAGACACATATCTAACTGTGAATAAGTAATTTTATAAAAATACAGGGACCATACAATTAATTCAAGTCCTGAGGATCATATATGCTTGGAAATGATGACATAATCTGCCTAGTGAAAGATACGTTTCTGTATAATTTACACCTATGCTGCCAAAAAAATAAAAACCAACAAAACTCACAAAATTTGGAGTTCCTTAACTTTTGAATGCAATGTATGTTGCAATTGGATCTTTTGCTCCAATTGATCCCTTTGAATTAAACCTCAATAAAGAAATTACCTTTTAGGTTATCCTGAACTGCAATTCAAACTGCTTTACCTCTTAATTTTTATGATCCAGATATCCAATAGTTTGATAATCATCAGGTTTTTGGAGTCATTTTTGATAGATGAGAAAATTTTTCAAGCATAGATCCATGGATAGAACTTTGAATGTATCCAACATGTGGGATTATTTGTGAATGTGTAAAATAAAAATTGCTTCCACTTTGAGGAGGCTTTCACTAATTGGGAGGATTATACAATACACATTGTGAATATCAGTCAATTTCTGTTCTAAACTGCCTGAGTATTTGCTTAATGGGCTCATGAATAGTAAGTGTCAGTCATTAGACAATCTAAGTTATGCACACTCTCAATAAATTACTTCTCAAGACAGGAGATTATGTTCACAAGCAGCGCTTAAGTCAACACAAAAAAGACATGTTGGAGTATGTTTCAGGCTTAAAGACAAAGTAACCACCATCAACTATGCAGCCTAATTAATGTCCTCCTTAATTAGATGCTCATCTTTTGGAAAGAAATAAGTAAAAACAATGAGAAATGGCTAAAATTCTTTTCACTGAATGGGAACATTGGGTGAGTTTCCCTATTTGTGTGTTTAAGTAGACATGGAGTGTAAAGAAAGGGGTTGTTTCCTACATAGCCCTCAGATATTGGACCAGAATAAGGCAACCCAAAGTACCAAAAGAATGTAAGTATAATGTGTTTGTAAATATTTTATTCATATATTATGTTTAGTTTTCATAGAGTCATTTCTTAAGATATTGTGAAATAGATACCAATTCTCCAATTTTATGCCAATTCAGATATGTTTTCTGCAACCTGTTTAAAACTGGGCATCATAACAATTCTTCTAATTCAGAAAATCTGAGAAGTATTTGAGTTTTTTCCTAAGTTGCTTCTTCACTTATTCAGCTTGTGTTTATGGATTTTCTGTTTTTTGTGGGGGAATGGGGGGACAGCGAAGGAGGTAGAGGTGGCTTGTAGATGGCACAGTCATCATATAATTATTTGTCCACAGATGCTAACTGTCTGGTAGTGTAGGTAATTATTCTTGCCAGAAAATTGGAGGTAGAAGTTGATTGATAGTAAACACCCTTTACACATACTGATGTGTGACTCAACTTTTTAGGCCTTGGGCACTGGCTCTGTTATCTCTGTGGAAGCTAGGTAATCAGCAGCAATTTCTCCTGTAAGCTTCTTGTTTTCAGATTTGTTGTTACAGGGGTCTTTTGGTAAAATTATTTATCTGGCTAATTGTAAGATCTTTAAGAAAAGAAGTTATTGGCAGCCTCTCTTCTTGAACAGCTTACAGTTTTCAGAGACTGCTTACAATTGAAAAAATTCTATGACTAAAATTATTGCAAGTGAAAAACCAGACCACTTTCTTAAAGGTTGTGGATGCCTTAATCTCCAAGAATATCCTGAGGGTATAGGAAAAATATTCTAATGATGCAAGGAGGTGAAAAATATACATATATATATATATATAATTGGTAAATTTTCATATTGGAATTTTCATGTTCTGCCACATGTCTATATCATTGTCTTAGTCTGTTCAGGCTGCTATAACAAAATACCACAGACTAAGAAGTTTATAAACAGCAAAATTGTATAGCTTATTGTTCTGGAGTCTGGAAAGTTCAAAATCAAGGACTCTAGTATGATCACCATCTAATGGAAGTCCCTATTCTGGTTCATAGCCTGTACCTTCTTATGTCTTTATACCGTAGAAAGAGAGATCTCTCTGGAGTCTCTATTTTAAGGGGTTAATCCCATTCATGGAATTAACTTGGTGGCTCAGACGGTAAAGCGTCTGCCTGCAATGCGGGAGACCCAGGTTCGATCCCTGGCTTGGGAAGATCCCCTAGAGAAGGAAATGGCAACCCACTCCAGTACTCTTGCCTGGAAAATTCCATGGACAGAGGAGCCTTGTAGGCTACAGTCCATGGGGTTGCAAAGAGTCAAACACGTCCGAGCGGCTTCACTTCACTTCACTTTAATCCCATTCATGCAGGCTCTACCCTCATGACCTAAGCACTAAATCTCCTAATACTCTCATCTTCAGGGATTAGGGTTTCAACATATTTGGAGGGACATAAACAATCACCCCATAGCAATCATTAACTGTACAGAGTATCTCTTCCCAAAGGAAAATATGACTTTAAGTATTAATTTTCCCATGTGCATATTACTGTTTCTAAGCTATATAAATCAGGGAAACTAATTTTAATCTTCATGCTTTTGCCATTAAAATATAAAACAGCAAATTTTCTATTTTTCCTTGATATTTTTGAAGCTCAGAGACCATTCTTATGTATGGTGGTGGGTTAGTCACTAAGTCGTGTCCGACTCTTGGAACCCCATGGACTGTGGCCTGCCAGGCTCTTTTGTCCATGGGATTCTTGCAAGAATACTGGAGTGGGTTGCCATTTCCTTCTCCAGGGGATCTTATGGACCGTGGGATGGAACCTGGGTCTCCAGGGTTGCAGGCAGCTCCTTTACCAAATAACCAGAGACTACAAATGCACTTTTGCTTATGCTACATTGTAGAGGATGGTTTCATTCAAATAAATTCTTCCTGTGATTGAACACACAGTAAAATGCTGTTACTAATGAATTAAAACTCCTTAATTATAAAAATATTTGATGAGGTTATCATGGATATTGAAAATTACAACATGCTGTGTCCATTGCAAATGCAGAGAAAACAAAATAAAATAACAAAGGGGACCCAGGGTATGCTTAAATATTTAAATGTATCTTAATGGCTACTTATAAATTAAGGATATACAATAAATTCAAAATTATAAATGTGCATGATTTAAAACCTACATAGGAAAAACAGCTACCAGGTAGTAGTTATGACTTGACTGACCATTTTTACAGCCCTTTTACATGAGTGTTTACTTCACCATTGAAAAGAATTAGTAGAGACTTAAGCAGGTTATCTATAATTTAACAGTGAATTTGCCTTGTTTATGTTTGTGAATAGACTGTGAGGCTAATAAAGCCAATTTGAATTCTTTTGTCCTGTGATGCCTTGCATGTTTATTTTGTTGCTTATAGGAATTGAGAACAACCTTTCTAAGCAATATAGGTATATTACTTTTATGCATAAAAGCAAAGAAATTTTAATTTAGGCATGTCACATTGTAACTAAAGTCAGATAGTTAGCAACTGGATGCATATAAATATGGAAAACTATATTCCTACCAAAAAGATAATCATCTATTATCTTTTGAAAATGTGTTCCCTCTAATATTGATTCATTTTTTGTTTTTTGGTTGTATGTTTTATTTTATTTTTTGAAATAAATTATTTTGGTTTTAAGATAAAACATGAAACAAAATTCCTTGCATCACACCAAAAAAAAAAAAAAAAAAAAAGTCAAGTCACTGTTGGCCAAAACACAGCTATCTACTAACATGTACAGATAACTCTCTGCAAAATTTAAAAGTAAAAAATTTAAAAAATTTTAAACTTCTACTAATTTTTTTTTTAGGTTTGATTTCTGAGCCATTTTAGGTTTTAAAAAGTGTTTAATCATAACTGAATCTCTTCTAATGGTCATGGGACTTTGCTGTGGAACTTATTTACTTGAGTGTGTTGGTTAACAATTTTTAAAACTTAAAACTATAATTAAATTTTGTAGAGAAAATAAGCAAACATAGAGAACTCTGAGAATAATGAAATTACAGTAATTATTTTGTTTATTTTCTGTTTCTTTAGAATCTAAAATCCATTTAACATAGGGATATTTGAGAAGTTAATTCACAGTTCTCTTCCCCCTCTTAGAATATTGTCTAGCACATTCAGGTGTTCAATAAAATTTTGGTATATTAGTAACTGGATTTTTAAATGATTTGTTTAAATGATTTGATCCATCAATTGATTGCATTTCTCTCTTCTATATAACATTTCAAAACATTGTATCAAATAATATTGAAAATCTGAGAGATTACAAAGCTCCTTAAAATAAAACGAATATTTGAAGCTTAGTTACTATAAATGAAGTCTTATACTGTCACACTTTGCCAACTAAATTGACCTAAATTAATTTCAAATTACCCTGGCAGCTCAGTGGAAAAGAATCTGCCTGCAGTACAGGAGAGAGAAATTCAATCCCCAGGTTAGGGAGAGCTCTTGGAGAAGGAAATGGCAACCCACTCCAGTGTTCTTGTCTATAAAATCCCATTGAGCTTGGCAGGCTCCAGTCCATGGGGTTGCCATCGGATATGACTTAGAGACTAAGCAACAATTTCAAATTGAAGCAATCTGATTGAATGCAAAAACAATGTCAAGAGATTTCAATCTAATTTTTTTTTTTTTTGAATGTGCAGAAAAATGAACTTTATTTAGTCTCTACTATTTTGGCTTTGGCTTCCTTCCCAAACTCTTAGTGTTTCTGAATACAAGTTTGTTTGTCTGGTGCACAATGAAAGTGAAAGTCGTTCAGTCATGTCTGACTCTTTGCGACCCCATGGACTGTAGCCTGCCAGGCTCCTCTTTCCATGGAATTTTCCAGGAAAGAATACTGTAGTGGGTACCCGTTCCCTTCTCCAGGGGCTCTTCCCAACCCAGAGAACAAACCCACATCTCTCACATCTCCTGCATTGGCAGGTGGGTTCTTTACCACTGAGCACCACCTGGGAAGCCCTGGAGTTATTTGATCAAAACCCCCAAACTCCTGATGATTTTCAAAGAGAAGATTTTAGGTGAAATTTGGTGTGAGGCCTGTAGGGTGTTGCATTCTTTCTGATTGGTGGGGACTGTGGTGGCCGGCAGTGTTGCAGGAGTCCCATCTCTTGCCTTCAGTTGCCATCCTTCAGCTGGGTAGGGGACATAGTTTCTGCTTCAGTTCTGTCAAACTCTTTGTGACTCCAGGGGGTGTAGCCCGCCAGGCCCCTTTGTCCGTGGAATTTTCCAGGAAAGAATACTGGAGCGGGTTGCCATTTCTTCCTCCTGGGGATCTTCCTAACCCAGGGATCAGAGCTGCATCTCCTATGTCTCCTGTATTGCAGGTAGATTCCTTACCGCAGTGCTTCCAAGGTGGTGCCAGGGGTAAAGAACCCATCTGCCAGTGCCGGAGACATAAGAGAAATGGGTTCAATCCATGGGTCAGGAAGGTCCCCTGGAGGATAGAAGGGCAACCCACTCCAGTATTCTTGCCTGGAGAATCCCCATGGACAGGGGAGCTTGGCGGGCTACAGTTCATATGGGCGCAAAGAGTTGGACACCGACTGAAGTGACTTGGCATGCACACACTCTTTTCCACTAGTGCCACCTGGAAGCCATTAGTTTCTGCAGAAGAACTCAGAGGTATTGCTTTGTTATCCCTTGAGGAGGAAGCAGGACCCTGCCCCAAGTCTGCACTGTTTCTCCTCTGTTCCTCCCTTGTTTCTGCATTCACTCCCTTCCTAGATTTGTTGTTGTTCAGTTGCTCAGTTTTGTCTGACTATTTGCGACCTCATGGACTGCAGCATGCCCATCTTCCCTGTCCTCCACTGTCTCCCCGTTTGCTCAAACTCATGTCCATTGAGTCGATGATGCCATCCAGACATCTCATCCTGTGTCCCTCTTCTCTTCCTGCCCTCAGTCTTTCCCAGCATCACGTCTTTTGCAATGAGTTGGCTCTTGATGCCAGTATTTTTTGATGCCAATAGCTTTTGATGCCAGTATTTCTCTTGGAAACATAGTGAACATTCCTAAAACACACCAAATATTCAGTTCAAATGTTGGAAGTTACCAGTCTCATGACATGACATGGGACCAGAAGTGCAATGATTTCCTCTGTGCCCTAAAAAAGAATCCTAATAACAGAAAGAACAGTTATGGTTATCATGCTAAGCATGTTTTCTAGAAGAAGGTCAGATTTCAAAAGGGATTGTTCTGAGGTTTACTGGCCATTAATAGATAAATACATTTTTAACTGGAAGGAGCAACAAGAGCAAAAGCCAAGTCATCTTGTTCTAAACTTCATCTTTATTTAGTAAAATTAAGATAGTAAAACTGTGAAGTTATGTTCAAAAAATGTAATATATATATTTGTTTCAGTAGCTATTTGAAAGGTCTCTTTTCATCCAAAAAGAGAAATATTTTCACAAAGTAAAACAAACTGGTATACTATAACTGGAAAAAAATTCAGATTGATTATTTTAGTAGCCAGTAGAGTCTGATGTAGATGATATATTTACATGTTTTCCCACCACACACATGAATAAAATCCAAATCTCACACACATGAACACCTGAGTACTGAGGGATCATACATATGCATACTTCAATTTTTCATTTAAAATTTTAAGCCTATAGTTCATTTCCCATTGAACAGAAGAGCTTTCTGCCATTATTAGAAACACTAGCTGTATAGACACATTCTGTTTATTATTTAAGGACATTGTCTTAGAACCCTGTGCATTTAGAGCAGAGGAATTAAGAACATGTTAGAATATCAGTGATAACACCATATTCAAGGAAGGTGATGCACTTATGACTTCGTAAATTGAACAGGATAAAAACTTTTAGAAGCAAGGTAATAAATGTCAAAACTTGCTATTAAACAAAAGCTGCCCTTTATGGGTCTCATAAGATTAACAGAAATAGTTACTGGTGGGTCTGCTAGCATCTCTAGAACAATTACTGCAATGTAAATTTCTATCTACAGACTTCATTATATTTTGTTGGAAACCTATGTTTATTCCTATAATAGATGTTAAGGTAAATGATGCACAATAAAAGATAAAAAAATAATTCCTAGTGATCTGGAAAACTCATATCCATCAAATATCTCTTTCTCTTTCCCTAGTTTAACTTCAGAAAATTCTGTTGCAGCATCTAATATTTAGAATGGACATGCAAACTACACATTGATTTAGTGATCTCTTTTCAGCAAACTATATTAAACAAATATTTGTTTGGAAATAGAAAAATGAATTTTTGATATGATTATAAATGATTAACTTGCATAAGACCAGACAAACCAAATGCAACTATATCTTCCCTTTAGTGGAAATCAGATTAAAATTTTATTTCCAGATTTATGTTCATACCATTTTTGGAAGTTTAAGAATGTTTATACATTTTATTAAATAAAGAAGAAAATTTAGTTCTGTTTTGGTGAGTTCTTGTAAAGAAAAGATATATTAAGGTATATACTTTCATTCCTGACTCAAAAAATTATCAAAAGGATTAATGAGACATTTGGGTTAAAAATGCAATTTAAAAAGTTATTAACATTTTAGTCTGTTTATGGTTTTCATTTGATATAGGTAGTGATAGAAAATTGAATAACTAATGAACCAATCATAATGGCTAATACTAAATTTATTTTTAAATTATTAAAGTTTCTTAGCAATGTTTGTATTAATACTTAATCTTCAAATTTTAATTTTAAACATTCAGTGACATGGCATGATCATGATCTTACTTGAATCTATACTCAGATTTAACATTCAGGTTTCTTATCTATAATATTTCTGTGAATATTTTACTTAAAGAAATAGTCATTATTTCGGTAGTATAGAATGAATCATCCCATTTGGCCTGTGATCTCAAATTGTGCTAGACTTGGCCTGTGTCCTGTCAAGGTCACTCTTGTTTCTCTACTTCTCCATTTAATTAACTGAAATATCCATTCCTCATAGGCCAATGGAATAGATAAGAAACTCTTTAGTAATGTTCATATTTGACAAAATTATTACATAAATGACAACTGGCTGGTGTCTGCCATTCTGCAAATTTGATAATTTGGAGCCAGACTTATGTGAGAGTTTGTTTTCAAAATAAGCAATGATAAAATTAAAAGTTTTATAAAACCATGTTCCCAGTTTATAACTTACTGTGGCCATGACCTAGTTTTCCTGTGTGCTGGAATAATATTTTGACTATGAGACATTTATATCAAGTAATTTTTATTTTAAATCTTAGGAAGAAGTATGAATCAATTAAAATCATAAGTCTACGAAATGTATGGAGAACTCTGCTGCTTGTTATAACACAATCCTGATAACTATAATGAAGCCAGTTGGTTTCTTTTTTTTATAGTAAGAATTGTCTATAAACACAGTATGAAATAGTGTCTCAACACCAATAATGAAGTATTGCTAAGGGCAGATGACCCATGGATGACTTATTACTACATATAATTTAATTAGATACTGATGATGTCCATAAGTAGCTTTGAAAATTTGATTAAAGACTAATAGATAATGTGAGAGATAAACAACATAATTACTGAAAGTATGGAAAATTGAGAAAACTTTAAAACAGATCATAATCATGTGCCTCAGAAGTCAGCTTGCACCCTCTCTCTTTCTCTTTCTCTAAGGATACTGAGTCATTTATTACTCTAAATAAATCTTTTATTTAAAATAGTTTTAGATTTGCAGAAAAGTTGTGAGGATAGTACAGAGTTCCCATATTCATTACCATACACAATTTCCCCAATAATTACTTAGTTTGGAATATTTCTCACAACTGACTCAATATTGACACATTATTATTAACTGAAGTCTATAGTTTATTGAGATGTCCTTTTGTTGTTATTGTTCAATTGCTAAGTTTTGTCCGACTCTTTGCAACCCCATGAATTGCAGCACGCCAGTCTTCCCTGGCATTCACCATCTCCGAGTTTGCTCAAACTCATGTCCTTTGAGTCAGTGATGTCATCCAACCATCTCATCCTCTGTCACCCCTTTGTCTCGCCATTTTCCCAGCATCAGGGCCTTTTCCAGTGAGTTGGCTCTTAGCATCAGGTGGCCAAAGTATTGGAGCTTCCATTCAGCATCAGTCCTTCCAATGAGTATTCAGGGCTGATTTCCTTTAGGGTTGACTGGTTTGATCTCCTTGCTGTCCAAGGGATTCTCAAAAGTATTCTCCAGCACCACATTCAAATGCATCAATTCTATGGTGCTCAACCTTCTTTATGGTCCGACTCTAACATCTGTACGTGACTACTGGAAAAACCATAGCTTTGACTATACAGACCTTTGTCGGCAAAATTATGTCTTTGCTTTCTAATATGCTGTCTAGGTTTGTTGTAGCTTTCCTCTCAAGGAGCAGGCACTTTTTTTTGTTGTTGTTAATTTCTGGCTGTATTCACTTTTTGCAGTGATTTTACAGTCCAAGAAAATAAAATCTGTTACTGTTTCCTCTCTTTCCCCTTCTGTTTGCCATGAAACAGATCGACCAGATGCCATGATCTCAGTGTTTTTAATGTTGTTTTAAGCCAGCTTTCTCACTCTCTTCTTTCACCCTCATCAAGAGGCTCTTTAGTTCCTCCTTACTTTCTGCCACTAGAGTAGGTGCATCTTCATATCCAAGGTTGTTGATATCCTTAGTTTCTACATGGAGATATCCTTGCTTTTTAACTATGTCTATATCTGTTCCAGAAGCTCATCTGTTATGTCATATTACAGTTAGTTGTTATGTTTCCTTAGACTCTTTTGGCTGTGATATTTTCTCAGATTTTTCTCATTTCTAATGTCCTTCATAGTTTTGATATTGATAGATTCTTGTATACTATGTAAATAGAATCATATTGTACGTATTCTTTTGTTTCTGATTTCTGTTACACAACATATTGTATTTGAGATTCATCCATGTTGTTGAGTTTATCAGTTCTTTAATGTGTTTTAGCCATTCTGTTACAACACTATATGTTGTATAGTCTGTTTTTAAGTCTGTTCTCATTTTGATAGGTACGTTGTTTCCAGACTTTGGTCTTTAACTAGTATAACTATGACCATTCTCTTACATGAATTTTACTGGACCTTGATACTGTCAGTTATTGTAAAGGTCTGAGATTTTTACACTTCTTATAGGCTTTCAAGGTAGTCAGCCACAGTTTCCTGAGTCAGAGATGAAGGCCAGTTTATTACTCACAACAAGAACAGTTTCCGGGATATTAGCATTTTTGCATCGGCTCTCTGAGCCCCAATTCCTACAGAGCAATACAAAGAGAGCTAGTTGACAACTGTACATGCAGTGCATTGTACGAGAGGATCCCTCAGTTTAGGGAACACACATCTTTTTAAATGGGCACCAAGACTGCAGGTACTTTGGTTCAGAAGGAAATTTTTTTTATTATTATAATGAATGGGAAAATTGTGTATATTTGACATACAAATAACCCTGTAAAGATAGTCTGGGACAAGGGACAGTCAACATCTCTACTAGAAAGACACATAGTACAAGAGACCCTTGGAGAATTGTTTTCAACTATATCCACCTTTGTTTCTATATCACCCTGGTCTCTGGTGAATATTCTGGCGATTAACCTGACTAACAGGATGGGACCAAATCTAACATTTAATTAAAACTATCGATACCATCTACTGGATGAGCAGCAGGATGAGACCAGTATACAGTGCTGACTTCAATCCAGAACCAGAGTCTAGGACAAAACCAGCAGAGCAATTTCCATAAGTCATTAATAATTAGAATTCCAAGTGATATTCTCAATTTTTTTAAAGGTAATTTGTGTTACCTTTTTCACTTAGCCCATGCCTTGAAGCCCAAGATTCAGCAGGATATATTAGTGATTGCAAAAATTCTGCCTTGGCCTGCAACCAAGAAATCTAGGCCAATTCTATCATCTAAAACAGTGGTAGACATTGAGTTGAATCTTTTCAGATCCAATGTGATCATTTTAGGAACAAATTTTGTACCACTTTTCCTAATTGAAGACTTTTCTAGCTGGAGTACAGACAATTGCCTGTGGAGTGGTTATAAATAATGTGTCAATCATCTTAGTTTTCCCTTTGGAAAGGTCTCTTCATAACCAAGTATAGCCTCATGTTGGTGAAACTTCTGTAGTTTGAAAGCTATGTGATCTACTAGTACTATCTTCTTCCATAATTGAAGAACTCATATGATTACTTCCAAGAAGAAAGTCAGTGTTCCAATATCTGACTTTCCCACAAGAAGTACAGTCCCAGAGCATAGATGATGCCCACAGAAAGAAAATGTTATTTACGGTATAAGGGTCTTCCAAGTAGGGCTCACGTCAGGAAGGGTGACAGGTCTACAGAATCTTTAATATGTGCTCCTGTCTGGCTATTAAGTCTCTGGGTTCCCAGTTCAGTTCAAATAATTGAGTGTAGACCTTGTTTCTGAAAGAACTTCCAGAGGGCAGTCAGTTCAATGTATTCTCTGTCTATGCTGCCAGCTGCATGACATTCCTTTCTCCCATAGAATTACTAAGCAGTGACTGTGGAAGTGGGGAAAATATAGCACATAAATCTGATGAAAGAAGTGTAATGGGGAAAAGAAAATTAAATGTCACTTTGTTATGGAAAATATAAAAATTACTAATGACTACATGGAAAGATATTCAAAGAAATTATTTATTAGCAAAAGTCAATCAGTACCACAATGAAATAACACTTTTTACCCACTCTAATGGATAAAATGCAAGGGTTGGCAATACCAAGTGTTGGCAAGAATGTGATTCAACTTAAAAATTCATAGTAATACTTTGCTGGTAGGAAGGTAAAACTGTAGAACTATTTGGAAGATATTTAGGCAGTGCCTCGTAAAGCTCAACATCTAGTGACCCAACAATTCTATGTCTAGGATTTTACTCAAGAGAAATAAAAGTTTAAGTCTATATAAAAATCAACACAAATGTTCATAGCTTTATTTAGTAACAGCCAAGGTGTGCTGTGATTCATGGGGTCGCAAAGAGTCGGACACGACTGAGTGACTGAACTGAACTGAACTGAAGCCTGAAAAGAATACAAATGTCCATTGATAGGTAAATGGTTAAGCAAACTCTTTTCTATTCATATGGTGGAATATCATTCAGCAATAAGAGATGATAAACTACTGATGCATGCAATACCATGCCTGAATCTCAAACACATTATTGGAGCAAAATAAACCAGATAAAAAAGAGGGCATACAAAAGAATTCCATTTATATGGCATTTGTTTAACAGAACAGACAAATCTTGTTAATGTTGTGTGGAGCTTGCTCACATCAGCTCACAGTAACCTGTTATAAAACTTTCAGGGTTTCATTGAGCCAGTTAAACACAGTAACTATTAGAAATTAAGTTGTATAAATTTACAATTAGGTAATGTACAATGAACACTTAAAATTTATTAGTTCTTACCTATGTTGAATTTATTCATTTACATTTATTTGAAAGATGGAAATAGTGTTTATGTGTGCTTAGACACTCAGTCCTGTCTGACTCTTTGCGACCCCATGGACTGTAGCCTGCCAGGCTCCTTTGTCCATGGGGATTCTCTAGGCGAGAATACTGGAGTAGGTTGCCATGCCCTCCTCCAGAGGAATCTTCCCAACCCAGGGATCAAACCCAAGTCTCCTGCATTGCAGATGGTTTCTTTACTATCTGAGCCACCAGGGGAAGCCCACCATAATGTATAATAGTATGCTAATTCATGTTTCTTTCTAAATCTGCATTCAGTGAAGTTAACATTGATAGTTTAAAATCAGCCTTGCTATCATAGTAGGAGTATTTACACTATCAAAATTGACAAACTTTACAAAATGTTTTTTTTTTTTGAGACAGTTTTTAAACCAGCACACCCCTGAATCTAGTTTGTAGTGATAGAAATCGGTAAGATAATTGGGAAGGTGATAGATGAGGATTACCTAGTAAGGGATCTAAGAACTTTTGCTTTATAGAAATATCCACAGTCTTGTTTGGAATATGGTTAAATGAATGTATAATTTGTCAAAACTGGTCATAACAAGGAGGGCACATGTAAGAACTGTGGTGTAGCAATAAAATAAATAACAAGAGAAGTGTAGGTTACTGGAGATTTACCCAGATGTGCCTAGAACACTAAAAGTATAGCTGGTTTGGTAAGGCATAGTGTCTAGGAAACATAAATATTAATATGTGTTTTAAAAAAGTGTGGGGACTAGTCAGATTCCTATTAGAAAATGAGATCCCCCAGAGATGAGTAAGCACATGAACTTATGACCAAATTTTTGCTAGCATTCTGCTTAAAGAGATATCCATTACTTGTGATACTTTTCTTCATAGGTCAACAGCTAGGTAAGCAGACTTAGTTTTCAGAACTAGGCTTTAATCCAAGAGAGGAAATACATTTTAAAATAATTCAATAAAATATTAGAAGAGAGAGTAAAGGCAAAATCCTAGTCACTTCAAACAAAGGATGAGAGATTTAGTTAGATTCCAAGGGGAATTAGATAAGTCCACATTCATTCCTAAAATATAAGGAATTCAACGAGAAAAATAATGCCCCACAATATTCTCATGCTGAGGCTATTTGTATAATGCTAGCTCTGAGTTTGCACAGATGGTAGGATCTAGATTTTCAGTTGAACTTGTCGTTGATTAAAGCAAAAATGGTAAATTAGGTAGGAGTGATATTTTTTTCTTGAATGGTAGTTATTACTTTGAAGGTACTCAATGAACCACACCCCCTGTATTCATTCCTGTTTGTGGTCTTCACCCACATTATTTTCTGAGTTGACCATGTAACTAGTGTGGGTCAAGAAACATAAGCAGGCCTGATGAATGGTAAGGCTGGGTGAGAGCTGACATGTTGGTGTTTGTATACTTAGAATGCTCCTTCATGGAACTAAACCATTTTGACATAAGTCCTTGAAGTCGTGTGGTGAGGCCCTGTGCAGGAGTGCGGAGGCTACTCATTCATGGCCTCAGCCCATCTCCCAGCTGCCAGCCTTATGAGTAAAAAGCCATATTTACTTTTTTAGGCATCCTGGCATCCCGTTAGACACCATATGAAACTGATCAACACACCAACTCCTGGAAATAAATGATTTCTGTTATTTAATGCCATTGCTTTTTGATGATATGTTAATTCAGCAGTATAAAACAGGAATAATATATCCCTATTTTTGAGACGTATTTTTATCCTTACTGCTATTATTGATACATCTGTCATCATTCAGATAGTGTACAGTGTGGAAAATATTAAGAAAAGATTTACCTAAGACTGTGAACAATATTTTTAATATTTAGTCCATTTTAGTTTATATTTTAGGAAAAAAATATTGACTCTAAGGGCAAGAATTGAACAATTTCCTACAGGCATTTCCTATAAGCAGCAATGTATTGACTAAAAATACATATTGCACAACTTTCTACAGGTTTACAAGTAGTTTTCTTTTAGAGTTCTACAAATGTATGTCTTTCAGTTGAAAGAAACATTTGTTGTGCATTAGTGTTTAGCTTGTGCGAAAATGCAAACATTTTAAAAAAAAGACCCCCCCCCGAGGCTTAATCTATTATATTTTGAGACAATCAAAATATACTTTATAAACTCTCGTGTTTGATTCATGTCACTTATGTAGAGCTGTATTGTAGAATACTGATTAAATGCATATTGTGTTGAACTACAATCCCTGATTTGTATCTTTGCTCTTACGAGTTGTGTGACCTCAAATTATGTATTCTCTCTGTATTTCATTTTTCTTATCTATGAAATGGTAATAAGGGTTGTACATACTATAAAGGGTTATGATGAATTAAAAAAAAGTTAGCATGAGGGAACTTCTTACAATAGTAAGCACATAAAATGTACAATATATTACACATACTTCAGCATTACATGTGCTATGTGCAAATATTTTGATGACTATAGGACCACTAAGGATCAATTGAAGAGACTGACACATTTACGAACCCTACAATCCATTAGAAAACTGGGAGAGAAAACCTTCTTAAAAACAAAGGAAAGTTAACTCAGAACCTCATAAGCAATGATATTAATTTAATATAATTTTTAAAATGCAAATAATCTGATTAATCATCAACTATAAGAAACTTAGTATCTGTTTTTCAGAAAGGGATATTATTCTGAAGTAGGTATTTTATTCATGAAATGTATTGTTGTTAGCTTATTGCCTATGTTAACATACTTTTAAATTAAATATTTTGGTTTTAATAAAATTTTATTTGCAGTATATCCCAGTTAATATGGGGAATGTAAATTTTTGATTTCACTTTGTTTTACCCTCAGTAGGTCTTACTGTGAGCAAATTTCTTCAGATTACAATTATTAAGTATATAGTATCTCTTCAAATTGAAATAAATTGATTGTAATTTATTAGAAAAATTATATATAATACAGTGTATACTGAAACTTATTAAATAAAAAGTTGAAGTTATAATTTGCATATTCCTATAATAGTGGAAGAATTATTTTGTTGAGCAATGGACCAAATTACATTTACTGTTATTTAAAGCTATAAATATAAACCTACACATGATAGACTATTTAACATACTTTCCTGTAGAAGGGCTTTCTTGAGCATCTGGCTTTTTAAATTCAGATAAATATCCCTTGAATTATTTTGTGTACCTCTCAGAGTTTGGTCTCTTTTCATACACACAGGAAAAATATTAGGAAACAGCTGGCAATAATGAAAGCAGAAAACAGAAACTAGAGATGGAAAAGACCCATTAAAACTAGTGCTTTGTTCCCTGACACTGCGGGGAATGTAACTGATCAAGGATGAAAAGCAGAAAGAGAAGCAGGACAGGGTGGAGATAATAAAGGTTTACACAAAGCCCAGTCAGCTGGTGAAGTATTCAATATGGCACACTCCAGAGCTGAAACCCATGTTCACACAGGTTGATTGGCATTCCAGACTTCAGGGATCTAAGCCACCACTGGAGGAAGGATCACAGAATATTTTAGCTTTAGGTTTTTAAGACATGCTGGTTTCACTTGCAGGCAAAAATAATCCCTCTGAAACTCTACTGGAGGAAATGTTCAGGATGTTAATTCATTTGGATATACCCATGTATTTATTTTCAAACATTTGGCCAAAAAACGGAACTAGTAAGCCACGAAATCTTTATCCTTCAGATATTTTACTAAAAGAGAGGCATTTAGACAATAATTTTATTGTTTTCATTCTTTAAAATTATTCAAATTGCACACATTTTAAAGGGTCACCAGAGGATTCATTTATACCATCTATTTATTTTATTTAACTTCGAGTTCTTGAAGAAGATTGTACAGATTTTCTAACTACTCACTCAAACTGCCCTTTATTATATAACCCAATAAATACTTTCAAATAACTATTATGAGTACAGCACAGTGTTACAAGCTAGGAATACATAATGACTAGAACAGACACTGAACCTATCCACGCTATATTTAAAATATAGGTGTAAAGAAAATAAAACCAGTGATAAAAACAAAGTGTTGTAAATATAATGACTTAGAGGGAGTGAGAAAATTCTAACTAGGAAGATCTAGTCTAGTTTAAGAGTAGGTCTCCATAAGTGAGTCATCAACCAACACTTAGGCTTATTTTTTAAGATTAAATTTGGTAAGTAATCAAAGCTGTTTCTGGAACATAGTAAGAGCTCAGTGAATGTTTATTTGTATTAGTATGACTATTTGTCAAGCTTTGAACCATTTATAAAGAGGGAGGTTTTGATGGGGCACAATAGAATAGTTTTAAGAAGGGGAAATCTAATATTTTCACTTGGTTCCCAAAGGTTGTATTTAAAAAAAACATGCAATATCTTCATTTAGAAAGTAGGAAGGGCATATGCAATTTTCAATTCCAAGCTTACCACTTGGTATATGTGAGTACATCACATACCCTTTGCATGTGTGTGTTAGTTGCAAAGTCGTGTCCGACTCTTTGCAACCCCATGGACTGTAGCTCACCAGGCTCCTTTGTCCATGGAATTCTCCAGGCAAGAATACTGGAGTGGGTAGCCATTCCCTTCTCCTGGGGATCTTCCCAACCCAGGGATCAAGCCCAGGTTTCCTGGATTACAGGCAGATTCTTTACCATCTGAGCCACCACAAATGTGTTGCTAGGGTTCCTGAATTACACTGCTTAATGTAATTTCTCATGCATCTTTAGCTACTTCCTATAGGTCTCTTTGAATCTTCACAGATGAAGCACTCTCTGTAAACCATTTCCTGGATTCCTTACTACTCTTCTTGGTGAATTTACTCAACATTTCATTTCAGAGAGTATCACTAACACAGCCTGTGATGTTGCATCTGGCCAGGCATTTTGCTTCCACTGCAGCCACCAGAAAGGCAGATTCATAAAGCTAAATTACCAGAGCGAGCAGAGCCAACATTGCATTTTAGAAATTAATTTTAGAATGTCATAGTTTTAAAAAGCTATACCCTCATATTATTAATTTAATATGTATGTGAGGCATGTAAAGAGACATACTCTCTTTTTTTTCTTTTTGTACTTAAAGACTAAAGTCCCAAAGGTAGATAGCTGACGGTCTAGGAATGCAAAATGTGTATTACATGCATGGGCCTATAATTAAAATTAAGGAGGGGATCCATTTACCCAATTAATCTCAGGGTTAAATGAAGACCAGTGCTTATGTTTCATCATATGTCTACTTCTTACATCTAATTCAAAAGGCTTATTCTGTGAAAATGAAATAACTATGTTTTTAAAAGAAAAAAATGGTAAGTTAAATAGGATAGCTCCAATTAGGGAAATGAACCAATTAAATCTCATATTTTACTAGGGCCCAATCATGTTTGTTATCTAAGACTAATTATATTAATGAAACTGTTAAAACATAATTTAGATTGTCACAACATATTCTTTGATGATTTAATTGAGTTATTATTATTTTATGATTTAATGGAATGTTCAGCAATGACCTATAAAATTATATCACTCTGTACTTCAAAAAGAAATACCTCCATGATGATAACAGAGCATCTGGGTATAATAAAATGGTTCAACCCAATCTGCTTTGCATGCTGAATGCATTTGATTTTATTAAAATATCAAAATAGATTTTCCATATTCTGATACATGAGTGATTAAGGATGAGAAAAAGAGAATTTTGTTCATTAGGTTAAATTATAGATATGGAGAAAAGTTTCATTGAAAGGAAGTAGTTGTAAAAGTTTGCTGATTGTTTTCTTAAAAATGTATTCAGGTAATTACAAAATTTAATTTGTTTAAAATTCCTACCTTTTTATAATGTTAAATGGTATTTTCTGAATTATTATTTTTAGTCTTGTGAATTAATTCAGTCAATTTCCTGCAAGAGATACTAGAGATTATTAATATCTCTAATTTAATAATCAGATAATTTACCGTGAATGCTTTACTTTTTTACTTCTTAGTTCAACTTTTCAGAAGCCTAATTGAGGTTATGGGCTGTTGGGCTTAATAACTACCCTTTATCATTCATACTTCTTACTATTTGGAAGCATGCCTTCTTGCTCTGTATGTTCTGTTATCAAATGCCATCAATGTAGTGTTGTCTCTGGTGGCCATTCTACAATGAAATGCATTTATTCAGTGGTTAGCCTAAACCCAGTGGAGGATTGGCTGGAGGGAAAGTGGTAATTTTCTCTATAATGAAGGAAATGCCTTTTCAGGGAAAGACTGCTTTCTGGAGCAAGAGAGACCAAGTGGAAAGTGTTGCAGAGATGTTTTGGAGTCCAGGATACTTGGAGCTCTCTAAAACCTCTCCAAGTTTTATGTGAGGGATAGACGTGTTCTGATTATTACTCCTTGTTTGACAACTGTCTTTCTTAGTAAATCAAAATTTGTATGTCTCTGTCTTTCTTCCTTTGAGTTGGATTTCTTACAAGAGAAACTTTAGTCTTAGTGGAGCCACACAAGTGGAGTTTCAGAAATGTGTTCACTAACACTCTTGTTGAATTTCCTCAAGCATGCCATCTTGAAACCCCTGCATCCATCGGCCCCCTTTTACATATCTGATTTAAATTTTTGTAACTCCCCTTCTTACATTTTACCATTCAAGAGTGCTACACAACTTACAGTTCATAATTATGCTAGGATTTATCATTCATTCTTAACAAATTTTATATCCTATAATGTTATTCTACCCTTGACCATGTGGCAAAATTCTGATTAATTCATCAAGAAACTCAATGGCTGCCTTTTCTGTTCAGTCATCTCTGACTTTCCAAGCACTCAAGTGATCTTTCGTCTACATTCTACAGTAAAAACATAATTTACCATTTAAAATTGTATTATTTTTATTAACTTTTTAAAATGTCTATCATTTTTAGATATGAGTTCTTCAAAGTTGGAGGCAGGGAATGAGTTATTTTTTTAAACTATATCTTTATCCTGAGCAAATTACCTGCACTTTAGTACGTGCCCAATAGTATTTTGTTGAATGAAGGAATAGAAGATAAAGTGGAAACTTAACAACATTTTTTTCTCCAAAAGAAAGTTTCATTGTCTTTTATGGGCATATGTCTTAGAACCATTCTTAGAACTGGTATTTTTGTTATTATTTTATCCCCATTGTCATTATGACAATCATGTTTTAGGCAATTGATATTAAATAGTAATTTAATAGCTACTGTTAATATCACATGAGAGTTACCATACACATTACATGAGTGTTTCTAATTTGACATGAGTCTTTATAATTTGAAATACTAGAACATATAGCAGCATTTTTATACTCCAGAATGCATTGTGGTGCTGCTCTGATCACAAGAAGCAAAATATTAATAAACATCTCAGAATAAGAGCAATATTGAGGAAGTTCTGAAAATGGACAGGTGCTCTCAGAGAGAAGTTTTGCTGACATCTTACCTTCTCAAAGTCGTGGTAAGCCATGTTCTTGACCTTAAAGTAAATTCTGTCCAGTATATCTGAGTGTCAAAAGCAGAACTCAGTTTTCTACATCCCAAGAATTGCATTCTGGCCTGGAGAATCGCATGGACAGAGGAGCCTGGTGGGCTACAGTCCATGGGGTTGCAGAGTTGGACATGACTGAGTGACTAACAAGAATTGCATTAATCATTGACTTCTTTTAAGAATTAATGCTTGTCTTTTCTAGGCTAGCTTATGGGTTACTTATAGGAAGAGATTGTTTTAGTGCTCTCAGAATTTCTCATAATGTTTAACACTGCCAAGTGATAAAGAAATTTAAAAACTGATCGCATTGTAGGAATTACATTTTATTTTCTGCCCCTGCATTCTTGATCTTATTCAGGTGTTCTCAAATAATGCTTTTATTTGAAGAACCTAACTATCTCACTATGTAAGTTATTTTGCCTATGAATAAATTTCCTGAAAGATGTATAATTTAATAATATCTGAAACTGTGTCTAGATATTCCATCACTACATTCTTTCTGCCTGTTTTTGCTTCTGTTTGAGTGCCATTTAACAACTTTAAGGATTTCCCTGGTGGCTCAGACGGTAAAGAATCCACCTGCAATGCAGGAGACCTGGGTTCAATCCCTGGATTGGGAAGATCCCCTGGAGGAAGGCATGGCAACCCACTCCACTATTCTTGCCTGGAGAATCCCCATGTACTGGCAAGCTACTGTCCCGGGGTCACAAAGAGTCAGACACAACAGAGCAACTCAGCACGTACTACTTTAAAAACATAGCTAAAACTCTTGGCATCCTTACCTCAACTAATTCTTCTGACCAAGTTGTTTTTCAAAGTTGATGCACCTAAATCCTGGGTTTATAAGGAGGTGATTGCAAAATGGTCAAGATTGTAATATCCAGGTTAAAATGGCCTGCAGTTAAATTCTAGTTCCACCTCTAGGTTTATAACTGGAATAAGTTACTGAATGTATCTAAGCCTGGTTTCCTAATCTGTACAATAGGAGTAATAAAAAGTTCCTACTTCTGAGGTTGATGAGGTTGAATAGTATGATGCATGTAACACATTTAGAACTATTCCTGGTACACAGAATCTCTGTCTTGCTTGTGAACATCATCCACATTCAAATGCCTCGTTGTTCTGAGACCTGTTCCTAAGCCACTTCGTGTTGATAAATGTCCCTTCTCAGTACATTTTCCTTCAAACACCTGGGCTTCAACTACCCAAGACCCTGAATGTCTATTGTCTTGAATTGTTTCCGTGTTGCTTATTCTTGAACTGCTATTTCGGGTAATGGTATTTACCTCTCTTCTTCCTATTTTGTTAGCTTTTGCTTTAGTCAGTGTTTTAAAACTCAGAAGACTATCATGTTCTTTGTAGATGACACATTCAAACATTCAATAAATGAAGTTTCAACCATGTCCCGTGCATGAATTTAAATATTTAACTATGTATGTCTAATGCCATTAAACAAATAATTCATGACCTGAGGACAAGGTCAGTTTCATTCATCATATACTTTTATCCTGGAGAGACTACTACATAGAGAGTAAGCCAAATGATTTTTTCTCATCCTTTACTCATGTTAAAATTCATAGAAGGTGTGTGTGATGCAAAGGGAAGGTTTATTGTGTACTTCTTTTTTGTTATTTTGGCTTAACTCTAGAGATAAATATTTTTATGGGATATGATCTATTTTTTAATAATACGTATTCTCCAATCTCACTTTTAAGTGAAATGTAAAATAGTCAATTCATAGAAGCAGAGAGCAGAATGGTGGTTTCCAGAGACTGAGGAAAGAGGGAAATATAAAGTTGTTGTTTAGTGGTTATAAAAGTTTAATTATATGAGAGGAATTAGTTCTAGAGACCTTCTTACAACATAGTACCTATAATTAGTAATACTGTGGTACACTTAAACCTTTTTGTTAACAAAGTAGGTGTCTTGTTAAGTGTTCTTACCACAAAAACAGAAATAACAAGAAAAAATTCAGGTGGTGACAGGTACATTTATTGCTTTGATTATAATGCTGGTTTCACAGGTATATGTTTCACAGGTATGTCCAGACTCATCAAGTTGTATGTATTAATTATGTGCAGTTTTTGTTCATTAATTATACCTCAGTAAGGCTGTTAAAAAAAGATACAACTCATTCCATAGACAAAGCTTATGTCAGGATATTATAGTATCCAATTGTATTAGCTTCCTATATTCACACATTTCAACTTAAGAATCATTAGCAGTAGAGTCAAGATTTTTTTCTTTTATAGAGGATATTGAGTAACTTTTGAGCAATGACAAGTATCTTCACCATTAATATGCCCTATTCACTATTAGCTTAGTATAAAACTACGTGGAAGTAATGAGAGGTAGCCTAAAAATAAATCTAACTTTGTTTCTAAGTGGTCAATTCAGTTATCCCATAGGAGCTGTTAATAATCACTAAAACTCAAACTCCAATTCCTTAACAAAATGTAGTTTCTAATATGTTTTATTTTCTTTCTTACTTTGCTGATTTCAAACATTTTTCAGAACTTAAGGTGAAATATAGTGTGCAAATGGGATAGATATAATCAATTCAATGTTTTATGTGTAGAGACTAGAATATAAACCTGTTTAGTATTTAATAAGTTATCTCAGTCTGTGCTCCGATATAACAAAATACCACAGATTGGGTAGATTAATAGCAATTTTTTCCTTACAGTTCGGGAAGCCAGGAAATCCAAAATCAGTGAGCTAGTATGGTTGCATTCTGTTGAAGATACTCTGATTCATAGCCAGTGTCTTCTCATTGTGTCTTCCCATAGTGAAGAAACTAGGGGTTCTCTCTGTTTGGAGGCTGTTTTATATGCATTCATCCCTTTCATGTGGGTTCCATCCTCATGATTTACACATATGTCAAATGTCCTCCCACTAAAACCATCACCGTTTAGGAGGTTAGGATTTCAACATACAAAATCTGGAGGCACACAAACATTTAGACCATATCTTCTGAGTTATAGAAATGAAAGAAAATAGGATAGTATGGGTAATGGGTTTAAATCTCAGAGATAAACTGTTGCTTCCTTCCTACGTGGTGGTAAAGTGATAATGCTCAGTTGAATATAAGTGCTAAAGAATTTGATTGTAACCCCCTAGACTGCTTGATTCATTGTATTTTTTCCCAGTTGTGAATTTCTTCCCCCAAACTAAAAGTTTTCTAGTAAACTAGTGATTGTAAACCTTGAAATGCAGAAATAATTTTGAAAATAGCACCTACCACTGCATTTACATCACATAAGAATTTAAGCACATGAATGGCAAAGGCCAAATTAATATGTGATTTCTACAATGCATAATATTTGTAAATACTAATAAAATCCTGAAAAACAATGTGGTTATATTCTTTTGGGTCCTGAAAATACCCTATAGCCAGCCTCACATTATTCTATACAATAAGGAAACCTATGTAACAGGCAGAGACAAAAATTAGTATTCTCTGGGAACTAAAGTTAATTATGTCAGGCTGCTTTGCAAATAATGGGTTGAATTAGATACAAGGGGGGAAAAAAACTCAATGTTTTTACTGTTATTAGTGCATTTGTATGGGTTGAACCTACACTTTAAGATGGTTATTAAAATGCCTTTAGAAAATTTAAAATTGTAATATAAATATATATATTTTAGGAACTTTCAAATCTTATTACATTAGAATATTTGTGATGTTTAAAATACATGTATTATTTTAATTTTCCATGTCAGCATATCAATTCCACATTGAGAAAACCATACATTTATATATTTTATTAATATGCATGTTAATTTTAAGTATATAATATAATATCCATAAAAATAGTTACATGTTGTAAGTTTTGTAATATGACTATTTGAAAATTATAAAATGGTAGATTCTAGCACAATGTCATTAAAACATGGTACATAGAAATGGAAGAAAGAGCTACTATTTATGATTATAGTCCTTTTTGTTACTTTAAACTTACATTTGAATTATTATTTAAATATTTCCTAATATTTTGACTTTCAAGAGTCAGATGGTATGGGTTGCTCTAAGTTTCATGGTGCTTCTTCATGTGATAAAAGTTTTAGAAATTGTTCATTGGAAGCCTCACTTTATAGTGCTTTCCAAATTTAAATAAGAAAAGAAAGCATGGATAGATAAATAGATCAATAGATACCATCCTTTTTTATTTTAAGAAATGTCCTAGGGGACTTAGTTGCAGAGCAATTTGCTTAGTTAACTCAAATATTTTTGTCCTCAAAATTCATCAGTATAATGTTAAATACAGTAGCATGTAAATCAATGCTTCCAAGATGGTTTAAGTGCCATTTTATAGAGCAAAAGCTGTAGAACAAACTGGAGCCTTATTGCACTGTGTTGTAACAAGCTGGTAATTATCGTTCTAATGTGTGTGCATGTTTTCATGTTCTGCAGTGCTCAATTTGCTCTGCAAGCTGGTTACAGAATATCATAGCAATCTCTGGCTATCTCATGTTTAGTGGGGAAAAAAAGTGTAAAAAGTTTAAAAAAACTACACTTATTTGGATTCTGTATCCATTCTTTATTTATAATTATTTTGGTCTGATTCTTTATTATTTTATTTGTTGCCTTCGTCATCACAGTCCATGGGGTCATGCAGTCCTGGCATGCAGCAGTCCATGGGGTTGCGAAGAATTGGACATGACTGAGTGTCTGAACTGAACTTGTCATCACATATAATTTAAACATAGTAATGAACTAAAAGAGACATTAAATAAACAAATATATGCAAATCCACTATTTCATCAAATCAAACGTAGATTTTGAAATGTAATTTTTGAATTCAGATAAAGATTAAAATAAATTCATTTAGTTAGGACTTTAAAACAGCCATTTGATTACTGTGTAAAGATATTTTATATTTAAAATATAAGTTCATGTGAATAGTTAATTTATATAAACTTATATAATATTTATACTAGTTGGAAATAGAATTCTTTTCACATCTTTATCCCCAGTGCTTGTTATTTATGTATACTTTTTGAAATGTAATTTCCTCCATCCAGGTAAACAGGCTTATTTTATAATTTGCTAAGATGTAACAATCCTCTTAGAGACTAGACTGGATCAAATCTGTCACCTTCTTTTTGTTCACATTGGTGCTCAGGGACTCTTCTGGAAACGAATGCTTATAGCACTCTGGTGGTTTATTTGCTAAGTCGTGTCTGACTCTTGCAACCCATGGACTATAGCCTGCTAGGCTCCTCTGTCAGTGGGATTCTCCAGGCAAGAATACTGGAGTGGGCTGCCATTTACTTCTCCAGGGGAACTTCCTGACCCAGGAATCGAACCCTGGTCTCCTGCATTGCAGGCAGATTCTTTAATAACTGAGCTATTAGGGATCACTAGTTGAACTTTTTTTTGTGTGAGTGTGCATTACATTTATAGTATTTAATGTTTCTCTGTGACTTTTTGTTCTTAAAAAAATAGCAAACCATATAGCATAAAAACAAATAGGCAAAATCATGAATAAAGCTTATGTAACCAAGTTCAGTATAAGTTGCTTTTGACAAGTGTGTAAAAGTTTATGATTCCATGTTTATCATTTGTACCATTTATGCTAAAATCTAGTCATAAGTGTTTGTGATGAAAACATCATCCCATTCCAGTTTTAATGTACACTCCATGAAAATTAAATTATGGTTTAAAGTGTTCAGTAATGGAAATTTCTAGGTGGAGTTGAATTTTATTTTTCAAATAAACGAGTTATAATTTATTTAAAATGCAGTTTTTAGTATAACGTTTGATTTGTTTTAACAGAAGCATACTCCCAAATAGCCATCAATCTTATCAAGAGGTAAAATATTCCCATTATCCGCCAAACTACCCTTTGAGCTCCTTTGCAGTCAGACAGCTTCAGGCAATAATCTGTTCTCTGTCATTATTGGTTAGCTTGCTTAAGAATTTCAGGTTTATTCTGACTATTTCACATATCAACAGTTTATTTCTTTTATTATTTTTAGTAGTATGCTACTGCATGGAGGTATCATTATATGCATATTCACTCTTCCTGAGTGCTTAGGTAGATCCCTGGGTCAGGACGATGCCCTGGAGGAGGAAATGGTAACCCACTCCAGTATTCTTGCCTGGAAATCCATGGCCAGAGGAACCCAGTAGACTACAGTCCATGGGGGCACAAAGAAGTGGGCATGACCAAGCGACTGAGCACACACGTAAATCAAGCTGCGGTGAACATTCACACAGAAGCGTGTCTGTCTGTACGTGATTTCATTTCTCTTGGATCAATGGTAAGACATGATATTGATGGATCATACATTAAGTGTGCATTTAACTTTATAAAACACTAGCAGACTTTTCTTTATACAAAACACTAGCAAATTTTTCTAAGGTGATTTAGTTGACCTATCCACAACCTTGCCAAAACTTACTATTGTCTATCACTTAAATTTAGCCATTTTAGTAGGTTTGTATCTGGTTGAAGTTTTAATTTGCATTTCTCCAGTGACTAATTGTACTGAGCATAGCTTCACTTGCTTATTGGCTAGTAGTATGATTTCTCTTGTGGAGTGTTATTTCAAACATTTTGCCTATTTGTTTTTGTTTTTTTGTTTTTTGTTTTTTTATTAGTTGGAGGCTAATTACTTTACAATATTGTAGTGGTTTTTAGGCTTTTATAGAAGGTCTTAATATATTAAGGATATTAGTCCATTGTTGATATATGTATTTGAATATTTTCTTTAATTCTGATGATTGCCTTTTCATTTTTATAAAAGTCTCATTGAAGAACAGAATTGCTAAATATTTAAATTTGGCTTATCAATTTTGTCTTTTTGAAATTTACCTTTTTATCTTGTCTAAGAAATCTGTGAAATCTAAGAAATCTAAAGCCATGAAAATTCTTCCCATGTTATTTTTCAGTATCTTTTATAGATTTATTTTAACATGTAGATCTGTGAGCAATTTTAAGACATTTTGTGTTTGTTAAAACTTAAGATTCTATTTTCTTTTTCCTTACCGATAGCTAACTGTTTTAGCCTATCTGATACAAAGACTGTTCTTTCCCCTCATTGAATCACCTTGGTGTGTTTGTTAAAAGGAACTAAGCTTGCCTGGGTCTGTTTCTGAACCCTCTATTCTGTTTCACTGATTTGTATGTATCTTTATGCCAATGATACAATATCTTGATTATTGCCTTTATAGTAAGTTTGGAAATCAGACAAATATTTTCCTACCTTGTTCCTTTATTCAACATCATTGTAACCATTCTAGGTACTTTGTATTTCTATATACATTTTTAAATCAGCTTGTTAATTTTTACAAGAAAATAAAACTGGTAGGATTTTTATTGAGATTGTAGTAAATTTATAGATCAATTTAGGATAGTACCATAAATGTATTGACATCTTAATATTGAATTTTTCATTTCTTAAACATGGAGTTGCTTTTAATACATTTAGGGCTTCTTTATTCTGTCAGCAATGTTGTATTATTTTCAGTGTACATATCTTGCATATATTTCATTAACTAAGTTTCTACATATATTTTTTAAACATTTTTGATTATATTGAAATTGGTATTTATTTTTATAAAGTTATTTTCCAGTATTTATTGCTGTTTTATAGACCTATAGCTAAATCCATTCATTAGCTCTAGCAGCTCTCCAACCTTCCGTGTATTATTGCCTTTTCTCAAATCATTGTCTTTTTTAGGAATTTCAGTACAGTGTTGTCTAGAAGTGGTCAAAATGAATATCTTGTCTTGTTTCTGATCTTAAAAAAATGTTTTATCTTTCACCACTAGGTGTGATTTTAGCTGAATTTTCCTTTTGTTATTTGCTCTTCATCAGGTTGAGAAAATTTCCCATGAGTAAGTATTGACTTTGGATGAGATGCTTGTTCTGCATGTTGATGTAATTATATGATTTTTCTCCTTTATTCTGTTAACACAAAACATTATATTGATTATTTTTGAATATTATAACCTTTGCGTTCTGTCCATCTGAATATTAAACTTCGTACTCTGTCTATTCTGATCAGTACACAGATGTCTCCTAGGTCTTGATGAGTTGTAGAAATTGTTCCTTTTATAACTACTTGCTCTTTTCCTAGTTTGTAGAGTATCAACCAACCAGCTCACACACAGTAATTTAGCATCTAAAGACTTAGGTGTTTGCTGTGCAGAGTTCCTCATTGCTGTGGCTTCCTCCTCTGCACTACCTACAATTTCCAGCTTCCTTGATCTCTCCTGGTGCTGATCAATGTCCTCAGATCAGTAAGAGCCCCACACTCAGCTTGGGTTCTCTCTCTCTGAAAGAAGGGAAACCCTTCTCTCACGGTAACAAGGTCTTATCCTTTATCCATTTTTGAGTAAGGTAGGATTGGAGCACAAATTCAGTACTAATCATTCCATTATGTCCAGAAGCATTTTGACATTGAAAAAAATTTTAACACTGAAAAAACTGTTTAAATGAAAAATAGACTTCCTCTATTCTGATTTTTCAGGACATGTAGGTAGAACATTTACATATGCCTAGCTGGTTTCAAAAAAACTTGGATTTTTATTTTGAGTTTTGTTCCAACTCTGAGTTCACTAACACATGACAAAAATGTACCATTTCAATGGCTAGATATCTCCCTCCCTCCCCTGCAGAAAGCTACTTAGAGTTTTAACTGTACTTTATGGAAAGTGTATTGGCCTATTTTCTTCACAAGCTTTAGTTCTTCGCTTTCTGCCATAAGAGTGGTGGCATCTACATATCTGAGGTCATTGAGGTTATTGATATTTCTCCCAGCAATCTTGATTCCAGCTTGTGCTTCATCCAGCCTGGCATTTCACATGATGTATTCTGCATATAAGTTAAATAAGCAGGGAGACAATATACAGCCTTGACATACTCCTTTTCCTATTTGGAACCAGTCTGTTTTTCCATGTCCAGTTCTAACTGTTGCTTCCTGACCTGCATACAGACTTCTCAGGAGGCAGGGCAGGTGGTCTGGTATTCCCATCTCTTGAAGAATTTTCCACAGATTGTTGTGATCCACACAGTCAAAGGCTTTGGTGTAGTCAATAAAGCAGAAGTAATGTTTTTCTGGAACTCTTTTGCTTTTTTGGTGATCCAGTGGATGTTGTAAATTTGATCTCTGGTTCCTCTGCCTTTTAAAAAACCATCTTGAACATCTAGAAGTTCATGGTTCATGTCTTGTTGAAGCCTGGCTTGGAGAATTTTGAGCATTACTTTGCTAGTGTGTGAGATGAGTGCAATTGTGCAGTAGTTTGAACATTCTTTGGCATTGCCTTTCTTTGGGATTAGAATGAAAACTGATCTTTTCCAGTCCTGTGGCCACTGTTGAGTTTTCCAAATTTGCTGACATATTGAGTGCAGCACTTTCACAGCATCATCTTTCAGGATGTGAAATAGCTCAGCTGGAATTCCATCACCCCCACTGGCTTTGTTCATAGTGATGCTTCATAAGGCCCACTTGACTTCACATTCCAGAATATCTGGCTCTTGGTGAGTGATCACACCATCATGGTTATCTGGGTCATTAAAATCTTTTTTTGTACAGTTCTTCTGTGTATTCTTGCCACCTCTTATTATCTTCTGCTTCTGTTAGGTCCATACCATTTATGTCCTTTTTTGAGCCCATCTTTGCATGAAATGTTCCCTTGGTACCTCTAATTTTCTTGAAGAGATCTCTAGTCTTTCCCATTCTATTGTTTTCCTTTATTTCTTTGCACTGGTCACTGAGGAAGGCTTTCTTATCTCTCCTTGCTATTCTTTGGAACTCTGTATTCATATGGATATATCTTTCCTTTTCTCCTTTGCCTTTAGCTGCCCTTCTTTTCTCAGCTATTTGTAAGGCCTCCTATGACAACCATCTTGCCTTTTTGCATTTCTTTTTCTTGGAGATGGGGTTGATCCCTGCCTCCTGTACAGTGTCTTGAGCCTCCATCCATTGATCTTCAGGCACTCTGTCTATCAGATCTAATCCCTTGAATCTATTTGTCACTTCCACTGTGTAATCATAAGGGATTTGTTTTAGGTCATACCTAAATGGTCTAGTAGGTTTCCCACAGTCAGTCTCTCCCATCAGGAAGCTTCCATAAGCCTCCTATCCTTATCCATCAGAGGGCCATTCATTTCATCAGAATGAAAACAATAGTCGCAGAAAACTAATCAAACTGATCACATGGACCAGTATTTTTTATTTAGGGTTCAATTTTGTGTTCATCTGTGATGATGAGTGAATCTTTTTCACTGAACAAAACTTTTATTGGGTTGGCCAGAAATTTATTTTGGGTTTTTCCATAAGATGTTACCTGAGTGAACTTTCTGGCCAAGCCAATATATTTTTACTTTTAAAATTGTTGTTGATTCTAAAAATGTTTTTATACACATCTTTTGTTCACATGTACATTTTTACAGTGTGTTTATTCAGGAGTGGAACTGCTAGTCACAGGATATGGCTATTTCAACTTTAAAAGAATTCTAAACCATTTTCTGTGATAGCAGAATAATATTTTTTCCAGATGCAATTTGTTTTCACCTAACAGTTTGTCTTCATCAAAACCATGAGTGTAAAGAAATTTATTTAAGTGCCTTGTCTGCTTACCTGGTATTGCTCCTATTTCTCTCTTTTAAACATTTTTATTGTAGTGTAGTTGCTTTGCAAAGTTGTGTTGGCTCCTGCTCTGGACAAAGCGATTCAGTTATGTGTCTACATATATCCCTTATTTGCTGTATTTCCTTCCTGTTAGATCACCGCGGGGCACTGAGTGGCGTTCTCTGTGCTAATCGTAGGTTTTCATCAGCGCTTCACATCGTACTGTCTGTGTGTCCATCTCAGTCCCCACATTCATCCCCCTTGGTATTCACAGGTTTGTTCCCTACATCTGTGTCTCTCGCTCTGCTTTGCAAATAAGTTCATCTGTACCATTTTTCTAGATTCCACATATAACTAATATTACATCATATTTGTTTTTTTTTTTTTTGACTTATGTAACTCCATGACAGTCCATAGGTCATTTCTCTTGATTCTTGATCCTTTCCTTTAGTTAAATCATAATTTATTATGGTTTCCAATACTGCACATTTACTTTGAATGTTGGTGTCCTCTTAATTACCTTTCATTTCAAGCTGCCCAATATTCTCTAATATTCATTCTTTATTTACCTTGGTGCAAGGCTTGAGTAAGTAATTTTCTATATAGAATGACTTCAGGGATATAAGAAACATTCTGATATTCCTTAGATACTTCTATTCCAATGAGTAAAGTTAAGAATTATGCAATCATACTTAATATCTATTCACAAAACTTTAATTAATATTAGAATAAAAGCCCACATATAAATGAAATGCATACTTAGCTTTAAGGGGACAGAGTTGCAAATGCGTGTCCTGGGAGGTATAAGAAGTATAAAATTTGTGCCCATAGAAGGGAAACTGATCACAGCTTAAGGATGAGTTTTGAGAGGTGAATGTAGACTTGGCTTATTTTAATGCTTAGTATTTGTCAATTTCTAGAACTTTTTAAAGAATATTATTTTTCTGTCTGCTACTCTATTCCACAGATCCCAGATGATTCAGGAGCTTCAAACTTTAGTATAATTCTCTCATGGTAAAACCATCATGCTCTGGATTTGCCTTCCTTGTACCACACTCTGAACAGGACTTTGACAGAGAGCCAGAGCAGTGGTCTGACATACTGTCAAAAACTTTGATGAGTTTGGGCTTCACCCTACGTGCAAGCTGATCAGTTAACCTACCATAGTTTCATGGTTGCCAGTAGAAGATACTAGACTCCTAGGTCAGAGACAAAACAGATTATTACTCACAATACAAGCAGATATAATGAACTTTGTGTTCATGTGAGTTCCTTTTATCTCATAAATTTTATGGGTGTGAAGCAGAGGTAGGCAGAGGCGGATGCTACATGTGCAGTGAGTTTGTGTTACACATGAAGACTCGTGAGCCTAGCAAAGCCCAGTCTTTTACGTGGAGCTTGTAAGAACACCTGCCTAATCTTTGCCAAGAAGGGAGATGCTATCTCACTGTTCTGAGGCTATTTGTTTTACAAATGTACTTGAAAGGAAGGATTAGGACAAAAGTAGTCAATATCGATGTTGGCAATGTGTGCAGAAATACAGTCATGGGCGACTGACTCCCAACACTTGCCTCATTTGTTCCACTTCTATTAGGGATCACTGTTCTGTGCTGCTTCTTGTCCTAAACCTGAAAACAGGTATTTCATAAATTATAATTGACCCACTTTTATAGTTGTTTACACAGAGATTACTAGTCAGATGATAGTCACATCAAAGAGGAAATCACAGTTAATACTGTTTTAAGGATAGCCGTTTCAAATAAGGTAAAATGTAATTCAGGTAATGGTAAATCTTTTGAAAAATATGACATCTTGCAGGATGTTCCCTGGTAGAGTCTTTCTGCATAAAATAAAAATTTAAATTTATTTCCATTTCTTATTTTATATGTGTATGTGGGGCTTCAGCTTAGCTGGTAAAGAATCTGCCTGCAATGCAGGAGACTCCAGTTCAATTCCCGCGTCAAGAAGATCCCTGGAGAAGGGATAGGCTACCCACTCCAGTATTCATGGGCTTCCCTGGTGACTCAGATGGCAAAGAATTTTCCTGCAATGCGGGAGACCTGGGTTTAATCCTTGGGTTAGGAGAATCCCCTGGAAGAGGGCATGACAACCCATTCCAGTGTTCTTGCCTGGGGAATCCCCATGGACAGAGAAGCCTGGTGGGCTATAGTCTATGGGGTTGCAAAGAGTCAGACACTCCTGAAGGACTAACCACACAGTATGTATATATATACACACATATATTATGCTTTATGAGATATTTGCTAATTATGATTAGAGATAGTAAATCTGTTATAAGATACTGAAATTCTAATTTTTTTAAAGTTATTTTCTTTCAAAGAATATGCTTTACATCTGGAATATTCTTTCCTGCTTTTTTCCTACCTAGCTCTTACATATTTGTTCTTAAAGATCAAAATTAAATGCTAGTTTGTTTATAGAACATATAATTTTGAGTCATTAGTCTAAGCCAGAATCTAAATATTAGGTGAATATCATGGAAACTGGCATTTGAGAATCATTGATCTTTATGATGAAAATAGTCTCTTGGATGCTAATGAGCAACATTGAATATTAGAGGCAATACAGACAATGGTTTGAAGAGAAGATTAAAGGTAGTGAGATAAATTTGAAGGAAGAGTAGATGAAGCCACAGCAGTGGGAATTAGTGTAGGAATGCTTGGACTATAGTTGGAGGTCAGTGATAGTGTGAATGAATGCTTAAGAAAGGAGAATCTTCTGGGCATAGGGATTGCTTAGATGTGAGCCATAAATGAGAGAAAGAACTGCAGGGTAGCTATTTATGAGTTTTTGCCTAGTTCCTCAGCAAAATACTATTTTGTGCAGCCATAACCTTTTCCTAACATCTGTTACAAAATATTATTTTAATTTCATATATTTTACATTTACCTTTTCCCATTCAATTTTAAGATGATGATAATCTAGGGTACATACTGATTCAGCCTCCACACATCATTGAGTAGGAATAAACAGGTCAGAGACAACTTAGTAACACCCTAATTTCCTCTTTATTCTTCATGGTAATCATGCCAGCTGAAGAAACGTGATATGGGCAGGCGTCACAGAGTAACTCACAAATGCAGTGAAGCCATCAGCTTTCATACTGCTGCCCTCATTATAGCTTCCTAAAGCCCAACTCTGTATCCTTTCCTCTTTCTTCCTTTTGTTCCTCTATCTTCACTTCTCACCGTCTCTGCTGTTTACATCCACAGGATAACAGACTCAATTAAATTGCTTTAATCCTGCTCTCAATAAAACATAAATCCTTTTTGCATTTATGGCATTGGTGGTAGAGATTCTGAATAAATGCTGCCTACTTGAAATCTCTAGAAGATGATATAGTGTTTATGAAGTCAGGAGGAACAGGCTAACAGGCAAGCTCTTATAATGGTGAACATTACATCATTTATATTCTCCTTAAACACCCACTATATTTCCGTTACTCTCTCATTCTTAAACAATTAGAAAACAACGAAATATTCCTCCCTTGGTATCTCCTAGAGTATTATTTACAGGACCCCAGATAATACTAAAAACCAGAGATGCCAAAGTCCCTTGCATAAAATGGCCCAGGACACTGAATACAATGTATCTTTCCTATCTCTGCGTTTCACGTCTGCAGATGCAAGCAAACACAGAAATTTGGTTGAATCCGTGACTCTAAAACCCATTCTAAAACCCACCAACTGCATTTCTAGTTACTGCGAAGATTTTGTCAAGTAACCAGTTGTTTTGTAAACCTTGCATGTAAAGACCAAATGAGCACCTGAAGTTAGTGATTTTCAAACTACTCTGAGTAAAATAGGAAAGCACAAAGCGAAAATAATTCAAAATAGGTAAACAGAGATTTCCCTGGTAAAGAATCTGCCTGCAATGCAGGAGACATGGGTTGATCCTTAGGTCTGGAAGGTCCCCAGGAGAAGGAAAGGACAACCTACTCTGGTATTCTTGCCTGGAAAAATCCCATGGACAGAGGAGCCTGATGAGCTATCGTCCATGAAATCACAGTCAGACACGACTTAGCAAATCAACAACAAACAGAGTAATACTTGAAACAGTACTAAAAACAGTGTCTTAATTAGAGCCCTGCTAGTGCAGGCTCTCCAAGTTTCACTGTAAAGCGGACTGTCCAGGCAGCTTTAGGAAAATCACTTCCTGAAAGCCCAGAGGAAAGGCTGGATGTGCATGCGCTCCATTTCCCTCCTCCCTCCAGAATGTGTTTTCAAGAAAGGCAGCAGCACTGGGGCAGACAGGTTCCCCTGAAATCTGTAAGTAGGCTACTCTGCTGCAGGGCTCAGGCACCAATTTTCCATCAGTCAAATTTCTCAATGCTTAGTGGGAAATGAAGAAACAAAGGACTCCTCCCAGAAACTATTAGGTCTTTTCCTGGATGTAAAGATTATACTATTAAAACTTGCATTAGAATTTTATGCACAAATGCTGTGTCTTGCCTTAGAACTAAAATATTAATTTTCTCAGAAGTATAATAGCACCAAGAGAAAAAATGAATGTCTGGGGATGACTAACACATAACAGAAAGAAAAGAAACTACAAAAGCAGTAATAAACTTTTAAAAGGCTGAAAGTTGGCAGTAGCTGAGTGGCATGGGTAACTCACTTTACTTTTCTAAACGTCAGTCTCCTCAGCGCTTCAGTGAAGGGTTTGTCTTAGCTTTCTCCTAAAGCACTAAAATGCTTGCACACCACATGACTGGATCATTTTCAGCTAGAAAATAAATTCACATCAAGGCACAATTTTAGCTACATCATTTTAACTTAAAGTTTTGACAATCTTTCATGAGTTGACTTACTTGATGGTCTCATTCTGAGTTAAAGTATTTTCCCCAAGTAAAATACAAAAGAAAGGAATGAAATAATTTAATTTGAAATGTATGATATTAAGTTTAACCTGTATTTTTTCTGTTTCCAGCAAAAGCCCCTTTACTATCATCCACTCTCTTACTCTCTTCTATTGTTGCTTTAGTTCATACTCTTAAGAGAAACTATGCCATATAACCACATTGCTTTATAAACAACTTTCACACAGCTTTCAAAATATATTGCTTTGACTCAAACACAAAACTTGCTTTACACATAAACTGCTTTGTTTTATAATGAATTGTCAAATTTAATGGATTCCTTGGAGAAATGTAAATAAATGCTATCAGGGAAGTATTATTTAATCATGATGAATGTATAATATCCTTCTTTTTATGTTTGCTTAGATATCAAATATTTCAAGCAGTTGTCACTTTTAACTTGAGTAAGCATGCAGTCCTGGAATACAAGGAGTGGAAATTTTCTTGTATAGCTGAAACAGCTATTGAAAATACACATGGATCACAAAAACAGATAAAGTAATTTTATTTGCTTTACTGATTAACAAGTAAATTTGCTGTTATTTTGGTTTATCTATAATTCTTTATAAACTTAAATTTGGCAACATTTATTCTCTAATAAGGAACACTTTTAAAAACATCAATAATTATATATCCTAAAAAATAATATTACTATTAGATAAGAGCATAAAGGGGCTTCCCTTGTGGCTCAGCTGGTAAAGAATCCACCTGCAATGTGGGAGACATGGGTTTGATCCCTGGGTTGGGAAAATCCTCTGGAGAAGGGAACAGCTACCCACTCCAGTATTCTGGCCTGGAGAATTCTGTGGACTGTATAGTCCATGGGTTTGCAAACAGTCAGACAGGACTGAGTGACTTTCACTTCACAAGAGCATAAAGCTCTGAAAGGAAAAAAAAAAAAAAGATGCAGAGATGCAGAAACAGGTGGCTAAGCTTCGAGTCAGATACATGTAGAGAAAGGAGCAAGATAGGAGTCATAGTGCATGAAGTCCAGGGACGAAGAAAACTCTGAAAAAAGGACAACTTTTAAAAAAAGCCAATATGAAAAGGGATGGGATTTGGTTACTAGGTGTCCTAGATAGTCTGGCTGTTGCGGTAAAGCTTTCCATGTAGCACAACATGGCACAATGACTCTAAACATGCTAAACATTGAAAAATGACTTTACAAGTTATGGTTCTGGGCAGACAGTATATACTTACAACCTATTAAGTAACTAAAATTCCTTAAATAAAAAGTAGAAATGAGCCTTCTGCCCCGCTATGCTAAAAACAAATAAAAACTGAAAACAAAAAAACAAACCCAAAGACTCCAAATAAGTCAGCACATTGATTAAAGAGGTTCGTCTTTTAGTAATCTTTAAGGATCTAGTTTTGGAAAATGAAAAATTGGGAACAAAAAGTAGATTACAGGTACAATATTTGGATATTTATGGAAACAGTAGATAGAAATTATCATTAATAATCAATTGGAGAGGTGCTATTTCTTTTGCTGCTAATAGGCTAATTTATACAAAGTGCTTGTATGCTATACCTCCAGAGTAAAAATCCTCTCCCCCAAATCCCAGTTGCTCAACCCGACAAAGATTTATTTCTTGGTCTCATAACATTTGCATCTTGGGTCAGTGGGGCCTTTGCTATACTTGGTGACTCAGATATACAGGATGGGAAGGCTTCATATATTGAACCTGTTCCATCTGAGATATGAGGCCCCTGTGGCTTCCGGGGATTCGTGTTTTAGCAATAAGACATTTTGACTAAAGGACACACTATTTTTACGCACACTTCATTGGCCAGAGCTAGTTATTTGATCCTGCAGGCATGCTAAATTGCTTCAGTCATCTCTGGCTGTTTGTGACTCTATGGACTGTATGTAGCCCACAAGACTCCTCTGTCCCTGGGCTTCTCCAGGGAAGAATACTGGAGTGGGTCATCATGCCCTCCTCCAGGGGATCTTCTCAACCCAGGGATTGAACCTACATCTCTTCTGTCTCCTGCACTGGCAGACGGATTCTTTTTTTTATTTTTTTAGACAGATTCTTTACCACTAGCGCCACCTAGGAAACCCCAGTGTTGTTCGATCCTACATAAGTGAAAACAAGCATAATCTATGTGCTCAGGAGAGAATAATGAATATAGGCATATCTTAAGGTCTCTACCATGATGCCCAGGCTGACATTGATTAAATGAGGGATAAAGGAATACCCAATCCAGCAATGTGCTTGTGGGCCAGTAAATCGAGAAGTTAGGAATTCAGTGTGTTTCCAATCGTGATTCTCATTCAACACAGCCACTTTTCAAGTACAGTAAGAAACATTTGGAACACATCATTCTTTAAACATGCAGAAGCTTCATCTTCTCTTCCTATGAACCTCATTAATTTGAGGAACACTAAATCTCACCAGGTCTTATTCAAGGTGAAACATGACAATGCTTTACACTTGCATAAAATTTCTGTCTTTCTTGTTTAATCATTTTTCTAATGCCATTTTAGTTAGAAACAAGTTACTATGTTTGGCTTAAACAAAATAAAATCTTCCTATGGTGAATATTTAAGTTAGATATAATTTATTAGAAACAATCACAGTAAAAACAAAATAGATGTTAATTAAACCAGGCACTTTGAGCAGTGGCTCTCAGATCTGTAAAGAACTGATTTAGAACAACCAAGAAGAATGTTGTTAAAAATTAGTAAGGTTTTAAAAATATATCAGGTTTTGATACCACTATCAATATAACACTATAATCTGGATATTAGACATATATTTCAATGCTATGCTAGTGAAGGAAATAATCTTTCATAAGCAAAAAGAAATTTAACAGTTAAAATAATCTATTTCTATTCCTTCATTTCCAGTTCATAAGCATAATTTTGACAATAAAATACTTAAATGTACATGTTTTCAACTGTATTACACTTCTTATATATACTGCAAAAAACTCTGGCAATAAAGACATAAATAACCTAATGTTTCTGTGAAACATTGTATTTTCAGATTAAAATTTTAGGTTTGATAAGTTTATAGGGAAATTATTTTAATTTGCTTCAGCTAGTTTTAGGTTCAAGGTAACAGTTCCTTCTCCATGTTAGTATTAACAGTTCACATTGTCATAAAGTCTCTCTCCCTTTATTCTGACCAAATATTTTTGGTATAAAATGACCTGTGTCTACTTTTCCTTCCTCATTTTCCCTGGAGGATCTGAGAAGAAAGGGTGTCACTGCTGTTTCTGGTTGGTTGAGTTTTGACTGGAGTCCTTGCTGCCCATATTCTAGTTGGGGGATTTGGAAATCCTCCCAGACATAGGTTCTGAAAGGGACCAACTCAGATAGAACCATTTTATGTCCAAAACCCACAAGTGTGACATTTACAGATTCCTATGAAAGTCGCCAAAGACTGGCTGTTGAGCACCCAGCAGTCCCCAGGCAGCAGCATGATGATACCAGGGCAGCAGCTGGCTCCCCAGGCTTTTCAGAGATGTGGCAAAAATGGCCACAGTAAAGGCAAGGAGATTGAGGAGTTTGTTACTTCCCACTAGTTAAACTTACTGTTTACCGCTTCCTCTCCAGGTAGAATGTCGGCGCCTCAAGAATTGAGGTTTAGTCTGAGTCACTGTTGCACACTTGAATGAGTTTATTACCAGTTGGATCGCTCAAGATTTTATGAACTTGTCACCTCTGCATTAGGCCTGTTGTTGTTTAATTGCTAAATTGTGTCCGACTCTTTGCGACCCCATGGAGTATAGCTCCTCTGTCCATATTATGATGGTTTATTTTATGGTGTGTCAGACATTTGATCAAACATATTCTGGGTGTATCTGTGATGGTATTTCTTGATGAGGTTAATGGTTGAATCAGTAGATTGAGTAAGGCAGATTGCCTTCCCCGTTATGAGTGAGTCTCATTCAATCAGTTGAAAAATTGAATAGAGCAAGAAGGCAGAGTAAGAGGGAACTTCTCCTGCCTGACTGCTTTATATGGAATACTGGTCTTTTCTGGCTTTGAAACTGAGCTGAAGATGACTCTTCATGGGTTTTGAGCCTGCCAGCTTTCAGACTGGCTGTCCTGGGTCTCCAGTTTACCCACTTCAGATTTGGGGATTTCTTAGTCTTCATAATCAAATGAACCCGTCTTTTATAATAAATACATTAGCATATGTATTAGCTGTATTTCTCAGGAGAACCCCTATATATACATTGTATATACATGTATAAAGAGAAAAAAGTTATAATGATAGTGTAAGGACTCTGACAGAGAGAAAATGCCCATACAAAGTGTGCAGACACACTCAAACCTTTATGATTCTTGACAAGTAGAAGTGTAGGCCTAAGAGGATAAACAGTTTCATGATAGTCACCAAATCTGATTTTTTACATAAAATGTTCTGTCTTAAAATGTTTACAGATTTTTAAAAAAATTTGTGCCAAACTTAGATTTGGCATATCGATCATAGGCTTATGATCTGTGTAATTATTTGTTTCAAGCTAATGTCTAATTTTTATATTTAGGTGCTTCCCCATGATTCAAGGAATATGCATTGCATTCTGGAGGATTCCCTTATTGATTACCATCAATGTCAAGGAGAGCTTGAAAGATAAGCTCTGATGTGATTACTAGCTGCTCTGGCAACATACAAAGGTCTGATGTGAGGGAGGGGCAAAGAGATGAATTGTCAGTAATTAGTCATCGTTTATCTCATCTGAGAAATCAAGGTCAGCCCAGCATGAAATCATGAAGGTATTTCCAATGTACTGGAGACCTCTTTTTATATTCTGGGAATGGATATGGACACCCTATATTTATGATCAGGTCATCAGAACTGGTCTCCTTAAGGTGCAAGGGTTCTTTCTTACTCAGGGGCCCAAAGTTCCTATATCAGAATTTTGAAAAAATGATTAGAGTGTACAAGTGCTATTTGAAGCAGGTAGGTCATAGAAAAGCAGGTAGGTCATAGATAAGTACCCACTCCAGTATTCTTGCCTGGAGAATCCCAGGGACGGGGGAGCCTGGTGGGCTGCCGTCTGTGGGGTCGCACAGAGTCGGACACGACTAAAGCGACTTAGCAGCAGCAGCAGCATAGATGAGTAAAACTCTCCAAGGAGTTATTTGCTTTTAACAAGTAGGGAAGCTTAACTTGTGATACATTCAGACATCATCTGAGATATTACTAAATTAGTCAAAAATAGTCATTAAAAAGGAGCAGAGAGAGGAGGTGACTCAAAGGCAGGTAGTTTAACCTATGATCATTTAAACTAAAAACTGTGCTGTCTCATTCACATCCATGTGTCTCTCCTTTGACCAGTTGAATTGACTCTGTTGTTAGTTACTGAGAAAGGGGGCCGTAGAGTGGGTTTCCTCTCATTTCTTCTATTTATCACTCGAAAGTCACTGTTTCTGATCTATATATTGCTGAGCAACTCTGATTGTGGAAATTATAAACCATAGTTACAAGTCCAATGTGTAACTGATTTGATAACTGAAAGAATGCACAATGCTTGATAGTAATTAAAACCAGTCCTATTTTAACAAATACTCAAGAAAAGATTTACAAAAAAGTTTCTAATAAAGCTAATGTATATGTAAAATGGGTACAAAGTATGGATACATAAAAGTTATGCCAAAGTTAGGCTTTCCACAGTTCCGACAAGGTCAAACATATATGGGTCCTGGGTGTTAACAATGACCACCACTTTGTACTGCCGAAACTATTTCTTAGAGATTTTGCTCTGGAACTTTTCAACCAAAAAAGTTTTCAACAAAACTATGTAAATTAGACTTTTTTTTCCCCCTAGAAAATGGAATTTAAGGATAAGCTGAAATCTGTCAAACCCTGATGAGCACTGGGTTCATAAAACCGTTTAGTTCTGAGACAAAAGTCTACCTAATGGCAATCCCAAACAACGCGTGAAAAAACCAAAGACTTGAACCTTACAGAGGAAGGAGGATAATCTGCAGAAAAGTGAATGGGGCAGCCTCAGAAAAGAGGAGACTGAGAGCCTTCTTGCTGTATGGATTTCTAAATCCTGTGAAATCTAAATGTGCTTTTAACAGGTTTGATACTCTTAAACTAAGTCTGCCTTTTCCTAAGTAAGTTTGAGTATGTTTATCACACTAGTATATCCTGTAACATTGCAAAAGATAATTAAAACAGGAAATTGAGAAGATAGTTAAGGAATTAGAGATGCAGTCTTCATGGATTTTATGTAAAAGAATAATAAAATTGGTTTCATAAGAATATTCTCACCAAAGCCCCCATTCAATAAGACTTCTTCACTCCCACTCTCTCTCCTCTGAATAGATTTTGATAACTGAGCACACTGCATTTGATGATACATGTATAATTATTTGAGATAAAATGTTACTTTAAAATCATAAGAAAAGGTTGAATATTCTGTACATTAGTGCTTTGACCCTAAGAAAATTCCATAAGGCTTTACATTTTTTGAGAGAAAAATCACCCTTTGTAATTTGACCTTTAGTATGTTACATTTTGTTTAACTCTGAGTTAAAACTGGTTTATGGAATAAAGTCATGCTAATACACTTGGTATTTGAGGCCTATGTAAAATACTCTTGGGTCATTTTTAAAATTCATAATGAAACTTATATATTTGGATGTGTTCTATCTGTATGCTATCAATCATTTTATGTACAGTCATGTGATTTAACACAATGTGACTGATGAAATCTCTCAGGAGCAGATGTAACTGACAGAACCTAAATTGATGTTTTATGAAAATGTACTCTGGATATGCCTGAAAAGATGTCTTTGATATAGCATCAGGCATTAGCATGCTATCTTTATAACTTATGACTTAAAAGGTTAAAAAGTTAAAATATATCTCTAGAGAAGGCAAGATCTCAAAGTAACAGGAATGATTTAATTTTTTTTTTCTGATGCTTCCATCTAGACTCTTATTAAATTCTTTCTTTCTATGGAGGAAATGTTCCTCTATAAAACCAATCATTTGAATTTACCCAATCCTTATTAGTAATTATTGTTTTTTTTCCTTTCTACTCCCATTATTTATAAGATGTTCTAGATATTTGACACCTCAAACCTGTATAAGTATTTGAATATCCTAATTGATCTTCTGACTCCAGCATATATCCTCTGTTACATATTCCATATAGCAAATATATACATTTAGTGAAACCCTGATCACACCTTCTATCACAAAACCTAGAGAGAGACTTTTACCAAAAGTTTCCATGAATAAAAATAAAGGAATCAATCTTCTTGAGAAGATATGCATGTGCTTTAGGTGATGGCAAAGATGACAGGGAGGGAAGGATATATCTCTGTATATTTTGAAGCTGAATTAAGCCGTGATGATATAACAAATAGGTAACTGCTCTCTGAGAAAGGTGGATGTCATCCAACAAAGGAATTTTTTTTTTTCCCCTTGAGAATTCTCTATGCGCTTGGATAAGGAATTAACTGTGGTCCTGGATATGAGTGTGAGAACTGAGGAACTGAATTGTTCTGTATGTTAGATTTGGAAGAAGTCAGAGTTCAAAAAACGCCTTAGAAAGCAAGTCATGAGGCTGAGCCTGAGAAGCATGTCAGGAGGCTATGATTTAAGGAGCAGAAACAAAAAACAGGGACATGAAAATTAACAGGTGTAAGGAATATTTTATAAATTCACACATGCTGTAAAATGGCTCATTTGTTTTCATTGTGTAGTATCATAATGTGTATTATCCCTTTTATGACTCTGTCACAAATTATCTTCACTCATTCTGCTGCTGATAGATATTTGACTTATTTCTAGATTGAAATTGCTATTCATGAAACTGCTATGAACATTCTTGTACATATATATTTATGGACATTTCTACTCAGTATTTTTGGAAATATATTTGTAATAGTACTCTGAAGGTACCTCCTAACACCTATCCTAAGTGATTGTAGCAAGTTTTGCTCCCACTGACAATGTAAGTTTTACCTGTTTCGTGTCCTCATCAGAACTTAGTAATATCAGACTTTTCAGATGGAGCTATTCCGTGGCTGCCTTTCTCACATGAATAATGATGTGAACCATTTTTGTTTGCTTTCTGGCCATATTGAAACTCACTTTTGCCAAGCGCCTGTTCAAACCTTCTGTTTGTTTGATGAGGTTAATGCTATTTAAAAGAATAATAATTTCATTAGAATTTTAAATATATTTTGGGTATGAGATCTTTTTCAGATATATGTACTGCTAATATCTTCCACCAGTATGTAGTTTACATTTATCTTAACTTCTTTAATGGCAATTTTGGTGGATAGATTGCTTAATTTTACTGAAGGCTAATTTATCATAATTCTTTTGTTATTGAATTTCATGTCTTGTTTAAGAAATCTTTGTCTGTATCAAAGACGTAAAGGTATTCTAATGTATAGTCATTTAAAAGTTTTTTGTCTTATCTCTTAGATTGGATCTATCAGACAAGTCAAGGCGGGTTTTTTGTTGTTGTTGCTCGTGTAAAGAGTAGTAAATATACAATTTGCTCTGCACTAGTTTTGGGGAAGATCAGCTTTCCACGTTGACTTGCAGTCATAAATCAGGTGATAATATGTGTGTGTGGATCTGTCTCTGTGCACACTATTATGTTTCATGGCTCTATTTTGTCTGAATTTGTATTTTGTAATTAATAACAGTAACTACCCCTTATTGGAAAGATTTGCAGATTTTCAAGGTAGGAAAATAATAATGTTTATATGCACATAGGAATGGTCCAGCAGAGTCTTAAATATTAATGATTCAGGAGACAGTAAAAATTTTCTGGAGCAAACTATTTGAATAAGTGGGAAATGTATAGGTAAAGTGATTGGCTTTAGCTATGAGAAGGAAAGTTCAAATTGAGTAAATGGACTGAAAGTAGATATATGTGTGGTGAGAGATTCAGTGAAATAGGCAGCAATGTCATCAGTTTGATGTGATGATGGGAAAGGAAGCAATGATGTTTGATTTAAGAGGATAAATTAAGAAATAATTAACTAAGAAAGTGGAAAATGTGAATGCCTAAATTCGGTACAGTCTAATTGCTAGCACATTAAGGGCTTGATTGAGGTTTTTGATCATGAACTTAAGATGAAAGCAGTCCACATGTTTTTCTCATTTATGTTCACCTGTGTAAATGTATTTTTAGATTTAATTACGATTGTGATTTAAGCCAGTGAGTACTATGAAGCTAGGAAGAATTTGAGAGCCTATGTGAGGGATGACTATGGTGATTTTCCTTGTGATGTAGGTAAAGAGGGAAGTAACAGTATGGAGCAAGTCATAGACAATGAAAACCAGAAAGGATCTAAGGATTGAAGAAGGTCCAGATTTATTTTGAGGATTGTTTGAGTGGGGCTATTAGAGGAAATGAGCTGGAAAATAGGAGGTAATGATCAGAATATGGAACTTTAAATTGAGATAATACACACTCTGCATCTTTCCTTGTCTCCTAATGTTCCCTGCAGTGTCCTGTGTAGACAGTTAACTTAAACACTGTTGTGTATGAGTGTGTGCCTGTGTATGTGTGTGTCCACAGAAATTAAAGGGCAGAGTTTTATCGCTGGGCAAACATGGAGGGCACAGACAGCTCAAATGTAATGGCATATGATTGCTAAATTGAACTAATTTAGCAGAAGCAGGATTTATGAACCATACAAGATTATAAGAACATATGCCTCTTGAGAATGTTCAGAAAGTCTGTGGAGGCAATATATTTTTCAATATTGCTGCAATAAAAGTTTAAGGACATTTTTTCTTCCTATCTCAGAAAATCAGTTTTGCTGATATCTGGGGTACATTTCGAATTTCCAACTGATCCATCAAAGTAAGTCAGTGTCTTTTTAACAGTAAAGCCCAAATGAAAAAAACATAGATAAAATTAAAATAGTGCTTTACACATAGTAATTATATTATCTGTCAAATGATGTTTTCTAAAAACTCACAGAGAAGGTAGCTTAACTTTATCTGGTACTTTGCATATGTGTATCTTCACTAACTTGAAAGATAGGGTCAAGGTTGAATAATATTGGAGAGAGTTGTCTTCCTGAACATTTTTGCTTGATTAAATATTTTTCAAAATTTCATAATTTAATAAGTTTTCATGGTGTTTTAGGTTAATTTTCTTTGTTGTAATAATAATGGGATATTATTTATGTAACATTTGGAAGATAGAGAAATATATAGACATATTTGCTACATTAAATATGAGAACTCAATCATATTGGCCACCAAAAATCTAAAATGTAAGAAACAATGAAAAACAAAAGGACAAATAGTACATCAGAAAAATACTTACAACACATGTAGCTGGCAAAAGGGAACATTCCTAATATACAATGAGTTTCTGCAAATTGATGAGACAAAGGTATACCGTTTTATAAAAGTGAGTAACTTGATATTATAGAATGTATTTTGTGTGTAAATTTTGAGATTTTGACTTAATTTTTATGAACCACAGGGAGCTTTAGCATTGCTTTATGTCTTTCCTTTGGAAAGTGTTCAATCATGTCCCATACCCTTGGTGCTTTTGAGTTGTTTGTTCTCTTCTCTTATTGTTTCTGCTTTGCTGCTTTCCACTATTTTGTAGGGTGTACTTTTGTATAGGTTGATATTTTTTTCAATTTTGTATCATGAGAATTTACTCCCAGTAGTAATTCATCTTTTAGTTTTCTTTGGTGTATTTTTCTTAAGATAGAAAGTTGAAATTTAATACATCTTTCTTCATATGAATAATACTTTCCATGTCCATTTATTGAAAGTCCTTACTTGCCCAACCTATCTGACATGTTATTAAAATATACATTTATCATAGACTCTCATTTCTATTCTGTGGTTAAGTTTATCTATCCCTGTGCCTTCTCATGCTATGCATTTTTTTTAAATAAATAAAACAACCCAACTTTATTATAGATCAGAAATTTGACTCTAGTCTCTTTGGACTGAATTAGGATAGGTTTATAACAGATCTTGACATGTATATAAGGCAAGTCCTAACTCCTTATTCTTCACTTGAGAAGTGTACTAATTAGCCAAGAAAAATGGAAATACCTATTAAAGATCTCACATATGACAGTATCTATGGAGACAACTATGCATAAGAGCAAAAAACACGAAATACTCTAAATGCACTAAACTTGAAGAATAAGCTGGGAGATTCAGTCAGTGGCCTGTCACACAGTGGTCCGAATGAATGAATGAGAGACACGCAAGCACAATGGGTAATGTTTTCTATCACCTTGCCCTGGCCACGTCACCCAGTTCTGTCAGACACCATGCTTGACGCTACCATGAGGTATTTTGCGGGTATGATTAGCATTTACAGTCAATTTACTTTAAGCAGTGCATGTTACCTTCCTCATCCAGTCAGTTAAAGTCCTTAAAAACAGAAACCGGGGTTTCCCAAAGAAGGAAATATACCTTAAGATTGTAAGTAGAAAGCCCGCCTGAGCTTCTAGTGTGCTGGTTACCTTATGAATCTCAACTCAGTACTGCAGATTTGAACAGAATCTCAGTTAACAACCAGTAGACCTGCCTTATAAATTTCAGACTTACCTGTCCTCATCATCACATGAGCCCATTCCTTAAGATAAATCTCTGCTTCTTTATATATATAAACCTCCCATTTGCTCTATTTCTCTGGAGAATACTGAAAAATGTATGATAAATTTTAGAAATGTAACATAATAAAAGCAAAGAAAACAGAATTTGATGAGTCACAAAAGAAGAAATGCAAATGATCAATAAATTTAAAACCGATACCTCAGTGACCAAAATGAATTATTTTCTTATATTGAAAGGATAAAACAAAACAAAATATGATAATCAATTCCATCTACTAGTGTTAGGAAATCAGGAAAACGGGCAAAATAAGTGTTTTCCTATATTGCTGGGAATACCGTGAGTTACTACAATTTTATTGGAAATGATTCTGGAATGATCTGTTAACATTAGAAGTCAACTTATTTTTGAACCAACAACTCAACTCTTGAAAATAATTGTGAAAAAAAAAATAAACAATGGGACAATTATTGAATAAATTATATTTACTCTGTCTACTCTGTTATATTATGTGGCTGTTAAAGACACAAAAAAAGTAGTGATTACTTTTATTAATATTATTATAATGTTTCTATTATACTATATACATATACTATATATATACTATATATATTATTATGTTTTTATTATTTATTTATTTATATATAAATATAATTTATTTATTGTTATAGTTAATATATACACATATATAATATATTATATATATAATGTTTATGTTATACTATATATATATACTATATATATTAGCTATATGTTAAATATACCAATATATTATATATATATGTTAAAGATACCAAAAAGTGGTGATGTGGAAGGTGGTAGTGAGATTATTTCTTTTTAGATAAATAGCATTAAAGATTATATGAAATTAAATGTAATAAGAATTACCTACAGAACTATTAAAATATTTAAAATTCACATTTAAGGTAATTTGTCTAATTAATTTATTGTTAAAGAATACTTTGTTCAAATAATTTTGATTGCTTTCCCTAGCAATAAAACCTGTAGGAAATATTGCCATCTTGAATGTGTTTTTATCTTTTCTCCTTTTATTTCTCTTTTAAATTTTTTATTTTATATTGGAGTATAGCCAGTTAACAATGTTGTGATAATTTCAGGTGTACAACAGAGGAACTCAGCCATACATACACAAACTAAACTCCCCTCCTATTTTATTTCTTTCTTATTTCCCTTATTTATTTCTTACATTATTTAAAAGTTGTTAGTTTCTTTTGAACATTCCATTTTTGTTTTTATTGTCATTTTTAGAATGAAAGTCATAAACTGAGGAGAAAGTAGCAGAAATAAAATGAAAAATATAGGTTGCTCAGATCAGATAACATAGCTCCAAATAGGCACTGTGTCATTCAGATGTGTTCTTTTCTCTAAATCAACACAAAACATTCTAAACTTCCATGACACTGTGGCTTCATTGCTTGTTTATCTAAAGCTGAATTCTTTTGTCTTGTGCCTTTTTGCATAATATTTAGTAAAATATTTTTTAAGTATCTGAATTTAGATAGTAATTTGATCAGAAAATAATTTAATTAGGTGCTTTGTTTTCAAAAAGTTATTCAGATGTTTTTCCTTTAAATAACTTCCATTGATGTTATTTTTATGTTTTAATTTATAAATACTCTATTTCTGTTGGGAAAATATATCTCTAGGTTTTTATGTTAAAACCATCATAACATTGACCTTTACTTTTAGTGACTAAAAGAAAAATCTCAAAAAAAAAAAATTAGTTTTTGATGTAAAAACCTGTTTGAAAATGGAAATGTGAACAATATCCTTATATTTGTCTAAGCCCTGAAAGTTACAGAAGCACATTGTATATGATGAGATAAGCAAAGTTAAGTATACATGCTTTAAACAATTGTTGACAACTGTGATTTAATATTGTTAAACAAAAAGCCTGATTATCTAATTAATAGCAGATTAAAAAATATATTTGTGATATCTACCTACATCATTGTTTTAATCAAGCATGCTTTTCACTATTAAAATTTTCATTATTATAAGGCAATCTATAGGTGAGTAGATGTTCCAAATAAGTAAATACATGATGGATTTTTAATGTCAATTTTAAGTTTGATAAGGAAAATATTGAATTATGACTAGTGTAAATAGCTAAATCTTTAACAACTACAAATGAGCACAATACAATAGGAACCTTTTGCTTAGAGCTGAAACATTGCTCATTTCAATTAGTAGCCAGAGACTGGATAGAACCCATGATTCTGCACTAGAATTTATGGGAAATGGCTCTTATCTGATCCAGTTATCTGATGGACAATTTGCTGAACATAACTATGCTACCTTTCCCCCAAATGTCTATAGATTCTTCTTCAGTACTTTAAAATCATACTAACAATAATATGTGTTTTTACGTTAAGAAGTTTAACTTTATAATGGTTATAAAATGATTTAGAATAGGAGACTTTTGGGGTAAGGGCTATATAAACACAAAGCAATATGAACAATTACAAGCTTCATTTTCCTTTCTTCTCACACATTTTCCCCCTCTAGAGATAGTCAGTTTAGGAAATTGAACAATTAGATTCATATATTGATAAATAGATGGCTGAATTTTTTTACAGAAAAAAATTGTTCTTGTGCTCTGTTTCATTTTGATAAACCAGAGTCAGTGGCGTGAAATGCATGAAATTTTATCCTGAAGGTCACTCACCAACCTTTTATGAAGTTAAACCAATTGTTCAAACGGAGAAAAGTAGGTTTGTGAACAAATAGCTTTGTCTTCCTGCAAACCTCCTGAGAATTCGTTCCTGCTGACTCCTTATCTTAACATGTAACACAATCACCAATTAGTGTCAAAGTTACTGGAGCCATCACATTCTCAACTGCATTAACCTTATGTACTGGTTCAAGGAAAATGTAATTATTCTTCTTCTAAACTAATCAGTAATTTCAAAGTTATTATTAACTAATTTAATCTTTAAATCGGCATAACCTATCAGATTTATTGCTGAAAGAAAAGGAAGACTATTTAGATGGAAAACCAAAGCAAGTGGAAAATAGCATTTTTTAAAATTCAGTTGCAGAGAAACCATGCTTTTAACCTTGTCCAGGTCAGAACCATTGGAAGGGAGAAAAAAAAAAGACATTATTCATGTCACTGAAGACTAGGGGTAATTTTTCTAATTCCCTGGCATATTAATAACCAACAATGAGTGAGCCCCTTAAGTACCTCATTTATTGTCTTAAATATGAAAATGTTTTAGAGATTAGAGAGGAAATTGTTTGAATTAATTAACTGAACTGGCGCTCAAGGGATCTAGTACAAGATTTTCAGACAAAAGCTGGAAATTTACAATAATGACATTTCTTTCATGGTTAGAAAATATAGCACCAGTGGGATTTGGAGGCACTCTTAACATTTTAGCTGATGTCTGTTGAGGGCTTAAGAACCCTCTGAAACCATTTATTTTATTCATTGGAGACTTCTCTCAATTACATTATAAAAGGCGTCATATTAAAATAGCCATGAGGCCCACAAATTTCACCATATAAGTGGAATTGGATAACTGGCACAATGAAAATTCAAAATGCAAATGGAAGCTATTAAAGTAATAGCATCATTTAAAAAAATTTCTTTTGCAGGAAAGGTAATGTGTAGATAGATAAAAGCAGAATGGTGTTGTACATGGTTGGCTTAATCACATTTCTTCCCAATTCTCTTGTGGGTTATCAGTTGCAAATGAGACTCCTCTGTGCTTAAGAATCCATCCATATGGTATGGTGATTCTTCAGAGCAATTTGAAAAAGCGTTTGGTTTAACCTGGATTATATAAATACCCAAAATATACAAACTTCAAGATTAGATTAAAATGTGCATTTACTGATTTACATATCTATCTATATTTCTCTATTCCCCCATTCATCTATTCAATTTATCTATCTGTCCCCATCCATCCATCCACTCACCCATCCATTCATCACCTATCTACACTATGTCATGTAAAACCACATCTGATATTTTCATTCTTTCTAACAAATGAACTATTTAAAAGTGCTAAATGTTAAAGCAGAATCTGCCTTGCATGCATACATTCTCAGTCATGTTTAACTCTTTTGCAGTACTATGGTTTGTAACCCACCAGGCTCCTCTGTACATGGGATTTTCTTGGCAAGCATACCAGAGTGGGTTGCCAAGCCCTCCTCCAGGGGATCTTCCTGACCCAGGGATCGAACACAAGTCTCCTGTGTATTCTGCATTGTCAGGCAGACTCTTTACCACTGAGCCACCAGGAAAGCCCAGAATCTGCCTTACTGAACCCAATTTGGTAAGCAATAGTCAAGCATTTACAGGTGTCATTTCCTACCCTGTAATGATAATTTTATTATCTATCTTTATATACAAAAATCTAAAGTTTAAAAACTGTTAAGTCTCCAAACATCATTTATTCCAGTTTTAATAGTTTATGAGCATATACTTTATATAAATTCTGCATACTTAAAATGTAAAATTTTTAAATATTGATATGTGTACATATCCATGAAAGCATCACCACCATCAAGATAACATATTAGTCACCTCAAAGTTTCCTCATGAACTTTCATAATTCCTCTCCTTCCCTTCACTAGAATCTTACCTCACCCTATCCCTAGGCAACTTTTGATTTGTTTTCCATCACTATGGATTATTTTACAAAATTTATTCAAATAGAATCCTATGCATTCTTTTGTCTTGTGTCTTTCATTTTCTTGAGATAGATTTGTGTTGTAGTTTGTATCAGTAGTTCATTGTTTTTATTATTGTGTGCATAAATAACAGTTCACTTATCCATTCTTACACAGATAGGAGGCTGAAGTTTTATAAGGGTATATGCTTTTCTTTTTCTTTTATAATTTAAGGTTTTCCATAAGATTTGTTTTGACTTGTCTTTGAATATGGTGCCAGGCATAAATCAAATATTGTGGATTTTTTTCTTTGCATGTACAATTTTGCATAAGCCAATTCTTCAGTGAAATACCATGGGGCTTCCTAGGTGACTCAGTGGTAAACTCCTGGGTCTGAAAGATCCCCTGGAGTAGGAAATACCAACTCACTCCACCATTCTTGCCTGGAAAATTCCATGGACAGTGGAACCTGGTGACCCACAGTTCATAGGGTCACAAAGAGTTGGGTGATTTAACCTGTAGGAATTGCTTCAGCAACATTTTTTTTTTTTAACCTGTCCTTTCTCCACTGAATTGCCTTTGACCTTTGCTTAAAATCATTTCGTCATACATGTATAATCTGATTCTGTTCCATTTGTTTGTTTACCAACATCATGCCATTATACATAAGTTTAAGATTAGTTGCTCAGTCGTGTCCGACTCTGAGACCCCATAGACTGTAGCCTACCAGGCTCCTCCATCCATGGGATTTTCCAGGCAAGAGTACTGGAGTGGGGTGCCATTGCCTTCTCCAGAGGATCTTCCCAACCCAGGGATCAAACCCAGGTCTCCCACATTATAGGCAGATGCTTTACCCTCTGAGCCACCAGGAAAGCCCTGAAATATAAAATTTCCTATTATAAAGCTGTTATACATAGTACAGTTTTATAATAAATCTCAAAGGTGGATATTTCTAGTTATTTTTAATTTTCAAAATTGCTTTAGTTATGTATACTTTGCTTTTCTATGTACTTTTAGAATCAGTTTGAAAATTTCTACCAAAAATGTCTTCTGGCAATTTAAGTAAAACTGCATTGACTCTGTAGTTCAATTTGAGGAGAATTTACATCTTAAAGTTACTGAGTCCTCTAGTTCATGACCATTTATTTAGGTGTTCTTTTATTTTAGCAGTGTTTTGTAATTTTCAGCATTCAGGGCTTTCATATCCTTTGTCAAAATAGATTCCTAAATATCCCATATTTTTTGGTACTTACAAAAGTAGTTCTCTTTAATTTGAATTGTTGGTCATTGCCAATAGAGCTATAATTAATACTATATGTTTATTCCTACAACTTTACCAAATTCCTTTGTTAATGTTAGTAATGATTTTATAGATTCCAACAGATTTTCTCTATAATGATTATTTTTCCTGTGAATAAAGACAAGTTTATTTTTTACTTTACAAAACGGATATTTTAAAACTATATTTCTTATCCAGTAGCACTGACAAGGGCTTTCCTGGAAGCTCATTGGCAAGCTCCACCTGCCAATGCAGGAGATGCAGGTTTGATCTCTCATTCTGGATGATCCCCTAGAGAAGGAAATGACATCCCATTCCAGTATTCTGGCCTGGAAATCCCACGGACAGAGAAGCCTGGCAGGCTGCAGTCCATGGGGTCGCCAAGGAGTAGGACATGACTTAGTGACTAAAAATAACAACAAAGCTGACAAACAGCAAAAGCTGACAACAATAGGCAGTAAGATGTTGAATGGAAGCGATAAAAACAGACATTCTTGGCCATTTAATCTTTGTGATGCTAACTTCAGATTTGTTCACAAAAGTCCTTTAGTAGACTATGGAAGTCCCCCTTTATTCTAACTTTGCTGAGAGGATTTGTTTGTTTTAAACCGGCAAGAGTTTTTTTTTCCCTGCTAAATTGACTTGATTATATGGCTTTCCTCTTGTAATCTGCTAATGTGTCAAATTAAATATATTCATTTTTGGACATCAGATCAAACCTGCATTTGTGGAATAAACCACTTGATCGTGTTTTTTTTTGTTCAGTCACTCAGTTGTGTCCGACTCTTTACGACCACATGGACTGCAGCACTCCAGGCTTCCCTGTCTTTCACTATCTCCGAGTTTGCTTGAACTCGTGTCCATTGAGTCAGTGATGCCATCCAACCATCTCATCCTCTGTCGTCCCCTTCTCCTCTTGCTCTCAATCTTACCCAGCATCAGGGTCTTTTCCAATGAGCTGGCCCTTTGCATCAGGTGGCCAAAGTATTGCAGCTTTAGCACCAGTCCTCCCAATGAATATTCAGGGTTGATTTCTTCTAGGACTGATTAGTTTGATCTTCTTGTTGTCCAAGGGACTCTGAAGAGTCTTCTCCAGCGCCACAGTTCAAAAACCTCAGTTCTTCACCACTCAGCCTTCATTATGCTCAAACTTTCACATCCATATATGACTACTAGTAAAACTATAGCTCTGACTATAGGGACCTGTCTATACAGAGATGTTTTTGTTTTTTAATACACTGTCTACCTTTATATATGATGGTAAACTCAATTTGCTAAAATTTTGATTAGGCTTTATTCTCTAAATTTAAGAGAAATAGTTTCTTATATTTATTTGGTTTTGGTAACAGGATAATGTTGGCCTAATACAATAAGTTGAGAATTATTCTCTCTTCAATTTCTTGAAAATTATTGTAGAAACCACCTGTACCTATATTTTTTTCTTTTGGGAAAGTTTTTAAATACAGATGAATTATTTGATAGATATTAAGCCAAGTGGATGATCTACTTCTGTTTAAGTGACTGCTGATAGTTTGTGTTTTGGTGGGTATTTACTGATTTCATCAAAGTATAGGCATGAAGTTGTTCTCAATAGCTACTTATTATGTTTTAATATCTATAGAATTTGCAAACCTGCAATGATATTACTGCTCTAATTATTGATATTGGTAATTTGTGTTTTGTCTATTTTTCCTTGATCTATCTGCCTACATATATTAATTTTATTGATATTCTCAAACCACCAACTTTGAATTTAATTGGATTTTCATACTCAAGTCAGTTCCCCTTCCTCCCTTTGTTTTCTGTCTTTAAGGTTTTAAATATTTTGCATATTTCATGTAAATATAATCTTGTCCTATATAGCCTTTTCTGTCTGTTTATTTCATTTAGCATAATGTTTTCAAGGTTCATCTGTGTTGTAACTTGTATCTGTAATCCAGTCTTCTTAATGGCTGAATAATATTCCATTATATGAATAGACCTTGTTTTGCTTATCCATTCCTCCAAAAATGAAGATCTGTGTTCTTTCCACTTTTTCACTGTTTTAAATAGTGCTTCTCTTGTCATTTGTACACAAGTACTTGTTTGAATACCTTTTCTTTTAGGTATATACCAATGAGTAGAATTTCTGAGTCATAAATTTACTCTATGTTTAGCTGTCAGAGGAACCATCAACCTGTTTCCACATGGCTGCACCATTATACATCTTCACCAGCAATATATGAGAGTTCAGATTTCTCCACAGTGTTGTTAATACTTGTTATTATTCATTTCTTAAAACTATAGCCGTCCTCAGTTCAGTTCACTCTCACTCATGTCTGACTCTTTTTGGCCTCTTGGGCTGCAGCCTGCCAGGCTTTCCTGTCCATCACCAGCTCCCAGAGTTTGATCAAACTCATATCCATCAAGTCAGTGATGCCATCCAACCATCTCATCATCTGTTGTCCCCTTCTCCTCCTGCCTTCAAACTTTCCCAGCATCAGGGTCTTTTCCAATGAGTCAGTACTTCACATCAGGTGGCCACATTTTGGAGCTTCAGCTTCAGTATCAGTCCTTCCAGTGAATATCCAGGACTGATTTCCTTTAGGACTGACTGGTTTGAACTCCTTGCAGTCCAAGGGACTCTCCAGAGTCTTCTCTAACACCACAGTTCACAGTTCACAAGTTCCCACGTTTAGACACTCTGTAAAGAATGTAGAAATAAAGATATGTAGATGGCATTTATTACAGTAAAATTTGGGATAGGACAATAAGAGATGGAGGCTCTATGAGTGGTGAATATAGTGGAGTAAAGTGCACTAATTTTTTTAAAAAAACAGTATAATTTTCAAATGGAATTCATAGAATTAAAATGGAAATATGTCAAGAATTATTGACAAGTTAAGAAAAAAAATGCACAACTATTCTCAGAAATTATAAAACTAAATTTAAAATCTTCTTATGCCAAAAATCTTTCATGTCAAAACATGACAAAATTTTGGATAAGGCATAAAAGCTTAATTTTTAAAATGTTTCATTGAGTTAACAATAATGTAAAGCTCTCTGAGAATCAGAACATGGTGAAGGCACTTCCATGGTGGCCCAGTGGTTAAGATGTCACTTTCCAATGCAAAGGGCGCAGGTTCGAACTTTGGTTAAGTAGCTAAGACCCCACATGCCTCATGGACAAAAACACAAGACATAAAACAGAAGCAATATTGTGACAAATTCAATAAAGATTTAATAAATGGTCTGCATGAGTTCAGTTCAGTCACTCAGTTGAATCCAGCTCTTTGCAACCCAGTCCATCACCAACTCCTGGAGTTTTCTCAAACTCATGTCCATTGAGTCAGTGATACCATCCAGCCATCCTGTCAGCTCCTTCTCCTCCTGCCTTAAATCTTTACCAACATAAGGGTCTTTTCCAGTGAATCAGTTCTTTGCATTAGGTGGCCAAAGTATTAGAGCTTCTGCATCAGTCCTTCCAATGAATTTTCAGGGTTGATTTCCTTTAGGATTGACTGGTTTGATATCCTTGCTGTCCAAGGGACTCTCAAAAGTCTTTTCCAGCACCAATGTTCAAAAGCATCAATTCTTTGGTGCTCAGCTTTCTTTATAGTCCAACTCTCACATCTATATGTGACTACTGGAAAATCCATAGCTTTGACTATATGAACCTTTGTTGGTAATGTCTCTGCTTTTTAATATGCTATCTAGGTTTATCATAGCTTTAAAAGATGCTGTCTTTTAATTTCATGGCTGCAGTCACCATCTGCAGTGATTTTGGAGCTGAAGAAATAAAGTTTCTCACTGTTACCATTGTTTCCCCATCAGTTTTCCATGAAATGATGGGACTGGATGCCATGATCTTAGTTTTTTGAATGTTGAGTTCTAAGCCAGCTTTTTCACTCTCCTCTTTCATCTTCATAAGAAGCTCTTTAGTTCTTTGCTTTCTGCCCTTAGGATGGTGTCATCTGCATATCTGAGGTTAATGATATTTCTCTCAGCAGTCTTGATTCTAGCTTGTGCTTCATCCAGCCCGGCATTTCGCATGATGTACTCTGCATATAAATTTAAATAAGCGGGGTGACGATATACAGCCTTGATGTACTCCTTTCCCAATTTGGAACCATGTTGTTCCATGTCCGGTTCCCACTGTTGCCTCTTGACCTGCATACAGATTTCTCAGGAGGCAGGTGAGGTGGTCTGGTATTCTCATCTCTAAGAATTTTGTGATCCACACAGTCAAAGGCTTTAGCGTAGTCAGTGCAGCAGAAGTAGATTATTTTAGTAAAGTTTTGTGTATTTATTTGACAATAGAAATCTAGATGGTGTATTTTTAGCATGTCTGTAATAGGTATTATATAGAGAGTGAAAAGGTAGAATAGAAATATTATTTACAAAGTTGATAGCAGATACAGTCTAAGCATTTTTGAAAGACATGAACGCTTAGATTCAAGAAACAAATGAACCACTGGGTAGCACATAACTAAAGGAGAGTACATAAAGTTTTGAAGTGAAACTTCAGGGAAAGAAAAGACAAGAATATGTTTTTAAAAAGTCAAAGAGTATGCAGACTGCCAATAAAACAATATGTATTAACAGATTCATCAAACTTAGCAATAAAATCTTAAATGAAATAAAATTACAAATGCAAAAGTTCCTTAATTTCTATATTCTTTACTCACTCAAGCTTCTTTCAGGCCCAAGCTTCAACTGATATCACTCTACTTAAATGGAACCATTTAAAATTATAAGATTCTGGGACTTCCCTGGAGGTCCAGTGATTAAAAGTCAGACTTCCACAGCAGAGGGCACAGCTTCACTTCCTGGTTCACAAATTCCCACAAGCATGGCATGGCCAAAAAATTGAAAAATTTTAACCCTGGAAGGGACTTTACAGTCATCTAGTCTTACTTTCTCATTTTAGGACTTAGCCTAGAGCTGAAAATATTGGCGCATAATCCCAGAGTTAATTTGCTGAATAGTGAAGTCTGCAGTAAACACAAGTCATCTGACCCCCACTCCTGTTCTCTTCCAACCACACCACATTGTCTCCATTCATATGGAATTTGTCCTATTTACCATTCTTGCTGAAAAAAAGAAAAGTAACCATTAGCATATTATTATATGAAGAGAGACCTGAAAATTTTAGATGAACAAAATATGAAGCTGCCACCCAGTTATAATTAATTGAAGATTAACTTTAAGAAGAAGGCTATTGAACTCTGGATGGACTGTAACAGTAAATGTTGGAATGAAAGATAAATCAGTCAGTTAGTCTGGAAAATATTTAATGTTAGCTGGTGAGAAGCACTGTGGAAGAAAATAAAGCACAAGAGGAAGATATAAAAGGGGTGTTTTTCGATTTTAAGTAAAATGAGCAGGTAAGGTGCTTACTTTGAAGGTAATGCTTAAGCAAAGAAAAAATACAATAAACTATATGGATAATTGAAGAAAGAACATTCCAAGAAGGAAGTGCTGTGCAGATCAAGAGGAAGGCCCTAAAGCAGGAGAACCTCTGGTGTGTCCCTGAAACTTCCATGAAGGCAGATAGTCTGGGAAAACTGGGAGAGCAATACTAGGGAACAAAATGGGAGAATGAAAGGCACACCAGATCTTGTCGGCACTTACGGATCAAAGTAAAGATTCGTTTTTCACTAAGGCCAGAACGGGAAGAGGCTTTAACAGTGAATGACAGTGTCCCACTCTTCAGAATATAAAGGACCAGGACTGAAGAAGGAGACTGATTAAGGGGCACCTGTCACATTCCAGGCAGGAGATAATGATGGCTCAGAATCAGGTGGTGGCAGTGATGGAGGTAAGAGGTTGAATACATACTGTATATCTGTTTTTAAGCGGTGTTGATGGTATCTGCTGAAAGAGTGTATGTGAGGTATAAAGGATAATTCCATGAGTTTGGTCCTGGGGAACAGGAAAGAAGAGATGAAGTTGACACAAGCTGAAATGGAGAACCCATAGGAAGAGCAATTTGTGGGCTAAATATCGGAAGCTCCGTTTGGAGCATTTTAGTATTGAGATATATGATAGACATTCAAGGTAGTGATTTCATACAGGCAAAATGATTTTTAGACAAGTCACTAAAGAGGAAACCCAATTAAAATATCAATGAGGTAGTATTTGGACTTGTTGCTCAGTCGCTTAGTCGTGTAAGACTCTTTGTGATCCCGTGGACATGCCAGGCTTCCCTGGCACAATCTCCCAAGTTTGCTCAAACTCAAGTCTATTGAGTCAACGATGCCATCCTGCCATCTCATCCTCTGTCACCCTCTTTTCCTCCTGCCCTCAGTCTTTCCTAGAATCAGGGTCTTTTCCAATGAGTTGGGTCTTCTCATCAGGTGGCCAAAGTATTGGAGTTTAGCATCAGTCCTTCCAATGAATATTCAGAGTTGATTTCCTTTAAGATTGACTGATTTGATCTCCTTGCTCTCCAAAGGACTCTCAAGAGTCTTCTCCAACAGCACCACAGTTCAAAAGCAGCGATTCTTCGGCCCTTAGCCTTCTTTATGCTCCAGCTCTAACATTGGTACTTGACTACTGGAAAAACCATAGCTTTGACTATATGGGCCTTTGTTGCCAATGTGATGTCTCTGCCTTTTAATATGATGTCTAGGTTTGTCATAGCTTTTCTTTGAAGGAGCAAGTGTCTTTTAATTTCATGGCTGTAGTCACTGTCTGCAGTGATATTAGAGCCCAAGAAAATAAAATCTCTTGACTGTTTTCATGTTTTCCCCACCTGTTTGCCATGGAGTGATGAGACTGGATGCCATGATCCTAGTTTTTTGAATGTTGAGTTTAAGCCAGCTTTTTCACTCTCCTCTTTCCCTTCATCAAGAGGCTCTTTAGTTCTCCTTCACTTTCTTCCTTTAGGGTGGGTGTTGTCACCTGCATATCTAAGATTTCCACTGTAGGTAATGAAAAAAAAAAATCTGAATCACACACATTACAAAGAATGCAAACAAGAGATTATTTTTACTTATTTGGAATATAAATTGTTACACCTTCACTTAAGTATTTGGCAGAATCCAGAAAGCTGCAGATTTTTCCTCATGATCCAATATTTCATTCTTTTGTCTGAGATATTTTATAATGATATAAAATTAAACAGGGGCAAGCTTGGGAAGAAACAAGTTTTAGAATGTGGACATAATTAAACCTCTCTTAATTACATGGAATTAGTGGATACCAATTGTTATAAAGAGAACCATAAAAGTGTGTTTTCAAGTACTATATTTACTGCAACAAAGATAAATGTTTGAGAGGATACATGTGAAATGTTTATTATTGGTTAGTTCAAGATGATAGGATTACAGAATTGGAGATTATAAGACTGAATTTTTATCTATCACTCTACTAATAGAAAAGTTGTTAATCATTTAGAAATATTTTGGAATGGAAGGTATATTTTAATACACTGTATTTGCAACATAATCATTTGCATTTTTATAATTAAAAATAAAACACAATTTTAAAAATTGTATTTATTATGCTCCCCTTCATAAAAATATAGCTGAAATTAAACTATAAACAAAACAAAAGGAAATATTATTTGTAAATCTGCTAAATTTATTTGATATGATTAGCACACTCAATTCCAAAAATATGTTAATTATTAGAAGCTGGATAAATTGTTTATTGATATTTGATGTATTTATATGATGAAAATTATGCTTATATTCCTAAAGACCTATTAAGACTTCCATCTTGTGTTGTTTTCCCAAGAATTCAACTTTAGATTTTGTTGACTAATGCTGATTGAGCACCTAGGTCCCAAGGGATGTTTTTGTAAAGAATCCTTTCTATTTAATGTGTTAGCAGAACTAAATTAGTTGTGAGACAAATTCAATAATGTTACATATTAAATTTTTAAAGGAAACAGATTTTAACTGTCTTTTTCTTTACCCAAAGCTGGGTAAATTCAGAGTTGATAGAGATTCACTACAATGCTACAAGGAAAAATTTTGGTCCGTAGCACTTAGAATTGAATAAAACATCATAGTCTGAGCAGTATCTATACATGAAAGGATATGCCAGAAAGACTTCACCACCTACTTTGGGGGAGTCTGCCAATCAACCACAAACGCACACCAGGTAAGACTGCATGCCTGAAGCTCAGTGAAGTGATGTCCTATTTTTAGCTTAGCTTTTTTCTCAGTTAAAGAGGCATGCCTGAGCTTTGTGTTCATGTTTTCATGAAGTGATAGCTAAATAGCACCAGCTAGAGCCAAGAACAGAGAAGGCAAGCTTTCCTGTGTCCCTGTGTGTTTCTGCCAGCAGTGCCTCTGGTATTCCCATCTTGGACCTATTTTTAATAATTCTTGCCAAATATTCAGAACTGTGCCAGACTAGATAGAGGCTCTTCTATGAACCATTGACCTCCCAGACTCAGGATTATGTCCATGAATGACTAGATCTCTAAGGCAATATCTCTTCTAGCATTGTGGTTAGTGAAAAGAAATACTGTCATGTCTAGGAATCAACAAATTGGAAAGAATTTTTAAAAGTCACTCATTTGAATCACACTCTATATGTGGTCTTTAAATGAAGGAAAATATCACTCTAGTGCCCAATTTGCTTGGCTATATTCTTTTGCCCTATAAATAGTCATTCTGAGTTCTTAAAAATAAGAGAAACTTTTAAAAATCTTGGTCAAGAAATTGTTATAGACAATCTTCTTAATTATGATCTATTTATCCCAATTAATCAATATTGTAGGATTTGATCTTTGATCAAATCAATTTTCTAAATGAGTCTCCTAAAGCTATGGACCAATTCATAAATGTTTGTAGTTTATTAAAAAACAAAATCCATCAATAGCATAGTTCACACTTAATTACTGTGTAGTGATTTTTAAAGAATAGTAACATTTTATTTTAAACACATTGAAATATTTTGTTTTTCATCAATTTCATTGGTATAATGCATCACCATTGGTTTTGTTACATTTATGGAAGTTTGATCTTTTACAGTATTTTCATTCCTTTGTAAATTCTTAAATGTGATTCTCACAGTTAAACATGAGCATTTCCTTCAGTAGCAATTTTATTGAGTGACTACATTTTGTTATGCAGTGGAGTATGCAAAAAGGTTGCAACCATTAATATTAATGTTTTGATCATTGTGTTTCAGAGAAGCATAGTTTGATTGGAGAGAAAAATATGTAGCAAAATGTCAAAGTCTCAATTGCTCTTGTGAACAGTTCAGTTCAGTTCAGTTCAGTTCAGTCGCTCAGTCATGTCCGACTCTTTGTGACCCCATGAATCGCAGCACGCCAGGCCTCGCTGTCTATCACCAACTCCCGGAGTCCACCCAGACCCATGTCCATCGAGTTGGTGATGCCATCCAGCCATCTCATCCTCTGTCATCCCCTTCTCCTCCTGCCCCCAATCCCTCCCAGCATCAGGGTCTTTTCCATGGAGTCAACTCTTCACATGAGGTGGCCAAAGTATTGGAGTTTCAGCTTTAGCATCAGTCCTGCCAATGAACACCCAGGACTGATCTCCCTTAGTATGGACTGGTTGCATCTCCTTGGAGTCCAAGGGACTCTCAAGAGTCTTCTCCAACACCACAGTTCAAAAGCATCAATTCTTCAGTGCTCAGCTTTCTTCACAGTCCAACTCTCACATCCATACATGACCACTGGAAAAACCATAGCCTAAGACTGACCTTTGTTGGCAAAGTAATGTCTCTGCTTTTTAATATGCTATCTAGGTTGGTCATAACTTTCCTTACAAGGAGTAAACGTCTTTTAATTTCATGGCTACAGTCACCATCTGCAGTGATTTTGGAGCCCAAAATAATAAAGTCAGCCACTGCTTCCACTGTTTCCCCATCTATATCCCATGAAGTGATGGGACCAGATGCCATGATCTTAGTTTTCTGAATGTTGAGCTTTAAGCCAACTTTTTCACTCTCCTCTTTCACTTTCATCAAGAGGCTTTTTAGTGCCTCTTCACTTTCTGCCATAAGGGTGGTGTCATCTGCATATCTGAGGTTATTCATATTTCTCCCAGCAATCTTGATTCCAGCTTGTGCTTCATCCAGCCTGGCATTTCTCATGATGTACTGTGCAGATAAGTTAAATAAGCATGGTGACAAGATACAGCCTTGACATAGTCCTCTCCCAATTTGGAACCAGTCTATTGTTCTATGTCCAGTTCTAACTGTTGCTTCCTGACCTGCATATAGGTTTCTCAAGAGGTGGGTGAATAGTTAGGAATCATCAAATGAGTAGAATATACCACTTCTTCCAGCTGCTTGAGGAATTTCTTGTGGGTTAAATACATTCCTATTTTCTTCCTTTAGAATAAAGAAACTTATTGACTTTTTCCTCTTTTTTCATGTCATTATAATAATTGAATTTTGTTTTAAAGAAATCAAATGGGACTTTTCAGTATTATTCAAATTAAAACACTACTTAGATCTCAGGATGGTTGGCGATGGCAATTGTATGAGCCAAATATAAAAATGCTCAGACGTGTTAAAAGCATCATCATGAGTATTCATGGATGAGCTCATCAAGAGAAGTAGGTGGGTTTTAGATTGATACGTGTATGTAGCCACATCATTCCTATATGTGACCTGCTGAGACATGACAGGATGTGTAGAGGGTAACAATAAGAGTACAGTTGCATTATACTGAAAATTTGAAAGCGGTTACTTAAGGGGAAATAAAGGTGGACTGGGCTTACTCTAGCAAATCATCATTTTTTTTTTAACAGTGGTGTTATCCAAAATATCCTCTGTTGCCAACAAAAGTTAAGAGATGTCGCAAAAATGTTACCAACATGTAATTTCATGGTCAAGTAACTTCAACCTGTGTTAAACAATTGTGAATTGTTTTCTTTAAAACAAGATTTTAATAGATTATTTGTTATAATAATTTGAAAGAGAGTATATAGGCTCTCTCTTTCAAAGTACAGCCAAACCTTCTACAGGTCAAGAAGAAAGATTATTATTACCGGAGTTGCTCCAGCTTGCTGAGAAGAAGCAAAACTTTGTAGCAAGAGCTAGCCACACCATCAGAAGGGTAACCACGTACACACATCGTCCCCAGGGTGGGTACAGGAGAACCAGTGAAGCTAGCAGAAGGCAAATCCTGGAAGACATCAGTCAGTAGTGAAGATTGTATTGAAAGGGACCCAGACAGAGAGCAATGACTAAGCCTTCCGAACACATGTATTTAAGTAACATTTTCCCTTTGTGCCTTGTAACACCTACACTAACACCATTGGCGTGTATTGATTTATCCTTTTCTTCTATTCTCAAGAAGGTGCTGTGTCATGGGCTACAAATATGAAGTCTCTGTTAACCTTTTCAGTCTCGCCTGCAAGCTCCCCTCACTCCCTCCACCCAAACACATTCACTTGGTAAAGAATTCAAGTTCCTTCACAGACATACTCCAACTTTGCTACAGTTAACAGGGAGGGGTAATTTATAATTTATATTCACTTTGTCAAAGAGAAAGATGAGCTACTTAAGTTTAATTTACATGAAATTATAGAAAATTAAATATTATATAATAGATAAGTATATAATATAATAATTATGATTAATATGATAACTATACAATATAATAATTATATATAATATGATAATATATGTAATATAATAATTATATATCCTTGGCTTTGGGTATCATGAAAATTCATTTCCTTGAGTAATGATTGTGTGGTCTAAATTTTATCCATATAATGTATGTGAAAATGCAAAGATGACAAAAGATTTCTGTTAAATCAGATAACAGTTTTATTTCATGATGCAGAAAACAAAAATTAGCATTTTATATGTCTCTTCTATGGATGCTTATGTTATGTCAAGGAAGCTCAATGCTAAAGCAGTAGTGCGTTCTGTAAATGCTGGGATTTTGTTCATTTCTGGACTGTTACAAGTATGAGGCTATTTAACTTGGAGAACCATCCTTCAGGCTGTGTTCCCAAGTGTAATAACTATATTTACACTTTGTCGTTGTTGTTGTACTTTTGCTAAGTCATGTCCGACTCTTTGCGACCCCATGGACTGCAGGACTCCAGGCTCCTCAGTCCTCCACTATCTTCCAGACTTTCTTCAAACTCATGTCCATTAAGTCAGTGATGTCATCTAACCATCTCATCCTCCGCCGCCCCTTCTCCTTTTGCCTTCAATAAGTATTTATACTTACAAAACAACAAATATTTTAGTTAATCTGAACGGAAGGATATCAGAATGCCCAGGATCTGGCTATCTCCCAGAATGGAAAACACAATTCATGTCGTATTTTTTATTCCTTTCTTACAAATATGGAATTTATAATATATTATCTTGGAGGTTATCAACATTTTTCTAATATCTGCCTTTATTAGAAATTATAATTTCCTAGCCTTTTTCATTAATAGGGAAATTTCAAAGCATAATTTGTTAGACAGTTAGAGAAATAAGCACCTGTTTGTTGAAATAGTAAATACAAAATAATAAAGAGGCAAAAGAGCACTCTGAAAAAAACTTTGCTCTGTCAACTCATGGCCATATTTTTTGCCATTTGGATCTTCTTTCTTTCTGAAAGAAGTTGCTCTGAAAGTGAGTGAAACATAAGATGCTATGAGATGCTAATGTATGAGATATCCCCTCTGATTTAGTATTATAAGACTCTTTTCTGAGGGCTGGCATAATGATTTGTCAACCACTTTATTCTCTATAGATTTCAAATACTTCTCCCACGAAAGATAAGTTCCTTTACTTTTTCAAAGTTGGTAGGGCTGTTGTTTTGAATGACAAGATTTAAAGGAAAAAAAATAGATAATGATTTGAGAGAAAATACAAACTCAGAACTTCTTGGACAGTCTGCTTGCATTAATCATATCTATATAAGGGACAAATGTGAATTTTCATATCTTTAATGAGATGTTTTTCTTTTCTCTCTCTCTCTTCATAACTCTGTACCATAAAGGATATTTTAAGAGTGATCCTTGAAGCAGTTATTCATGTCTGAATGCACCTCTTTGCCTTCCCTTCTCCCCACCATAGATTACAGCACTTTTGAACAATGTGAAAAGCACATGCAAGTATGTGACTGTGGAAACAAATTCCTTTTTTATCCTTTTTTTAATGCTAGTGGTTCTCTTAAGTTTTGAATTAAGAGAAATGTTTTATACATTCTTGCATCTGAATCCTATTAAATTCATATGATCAGGCTAAGCCTGCACATGCAATCATGACAGTAACCTTGAGTGCTTGGGATAGAGCAAAATTTCCAGAAAATGAGGATATTTAATATCATTGAAATTGTTGTTTGTCATACTTAGGCATTCACTTGTTAGGATAGTAATAATCAATCCTATTGTTCCTTCCAGATAAGAGGTTGGCTCCTTATCTTTCAAAATGCATTAAGCATTTTGAAATATTTTTAAACTTTTCAGATATTTATGGGACAACGACTTCTTAGTTTGGCCCTAAATGACAAGGATAGAATCAGTATAGATATAAAATTATTACCTTTTGTGCCTTTCCAGACAGCCTGAATACCGAGTTATCCACCCGTGACATGGTAGAAAGAACCATGTAATACCATGAGAAGTATACACTTTTGCTTTGTGACACTGGGTGCATTACTTGCATATTTGTAGGTCTTGTTCCCTTATTTTGTACTAATAACAAAATGATGGCCTCACATGGATATTGTGAAGATTGAGTCAGAAAATATACGTGAAGGAAACGCTTCAAATAGCTAATATGTATTAATAGAGGCCATCGGGGCTTCCCTGGTGGCTCAGATGGTGAAGAATCCGCCTGTAGTGCAGGAGACCTGGGTTCGATTCCTGGGTCGGGAAGATCCCCTCGAGGAGGGCATGGCAGCCCACTCTAGTACTCTTGCCTGGAGAATCCCCGTGGACAGAGGAGCCTGGCGGGCTCCCGTCGCTGGGGTCACAAAGAGTCAGACACGACTGAGCAGTGAGCACAACACATTAATAGAAGACAATAAACACACTGTGCCTTATGAACATCAAATGAGTGCCTTACTGTGTTTTTTACTTTCTCTTCACTGTCACAAGGGCAGTAGCTGATATAACACATATTATGCAGGGTACTTTTACATTCTTAAAGTCATGTGTGATTAAATAGATAAGCTGTACGATGTGCTTAAATTTGTACCTATAATATAGTACAGGGTACTATATACATTTAGTATATACAGTATACTATATAAAGTACAGTGTACTAAATACACTCAAACATTAATTTATTGATTGAACAAATATTTCTTGAGCACCTGCCCTGTGTTATGTTTTCTAGTCACTGGACCTACAAAGTCATTAAACTTAACACTTAGAGTGAAGATTGGATAATAAATAATCAAATGAGTATAATAATTTCAGTGCATGCCATTAGGTAATATGTGGTGAGAGAGAGGCCAATGAACTAGACAGAAACTAGAAATGGTAGGACAACTTAGAAGTAGCCTTAGAAGTCGTCTGTGACAAAGTGGCTTTAATGATGATGTTAAGATTTGTGGCATTACTACAGTTACTAGATTTTTTTTTTTTATTGCAGATGGTTATTCATTGAGATGGAACGGAATGGAAATTTTATCCTGGGCTTTTAAGTTAACCCCAAAGAGATGGTGAGTCATATTTTAGAATAAGCACTGTTTTGTGACAAGAGTGTTCTGGCAAAGTGGGCATTACTTTCTGACAAGTAATTCGATTTGTTTCAGATCTCTGCAATTATGTTTTAATGACCCTGGTTCCCTAATTTCAGTTTTCCTGGAATAGAATCTTTGGTTGTTGTTTCTTTTGTATCATTTTATGCACTTTGTATACAGTTTTACTCTCAAGAAACTCTTGCAGAACCTGGAAGCTTACAGAAGGGAATTATCCTCAGGGGACATAGCAGTTATTTCTGCATCCAGCACTGCTCAAGTCTCAGATTGCATTACTGAGTACCTAATTTTTTTCCTTAACATCTATGCTTTTCAAAATAACCATTCCAATGCACTGGTTGTAATATTTATAATTTTGATGGCTTTCACTGACTGTTTAATGTAGGGCATGCCATATGAGAATCATAGATGAAACTGCCATTAGGCATCAATTCAAGTTCAGATAGCAAACTGCTAATGGTGAGGCATCTCTCGCCTGCAGATCTCTTCTCAGCCCTAGACAGGTGGATTCATGATAAAGCATCCTGTTTAGTAGCCTTGTCAAGGGTGTATTAGCTCTCTAGGTATTATTTTATATGTTTTCTTACTGTAACACATAATTCAACAGCATGTTGTGGAGTCAGGGCAATCCATTTACAGTTTTAAACCTTGTATTTGGAGTGATAATTATAAAGGTTACTGCAGGTTGAAAAAAGTTGACTTATCATAAATAAATAAGTACTCATGCTAACTATTAACTGAAAATAATCTTCCTTTTATAGTCATATCTTCATTATTCTATACAATGTGTTTTACTGTAACAATAAATGAATCCAGATATTATGTAGTACTTCTGTCATATTCTAACTTATTCATGTATAGTCCAAAATATTTTTACATTTTTGCAATTTGAAATATATAAACTTCTTAATAGTTTCTCTCTACCCTCCTCTCCTCATCCTTCTATTTCTCATCCTTGTCCTCCATTCCTTCTTCTCTGCTTTACATTTAACATTTAGATTCTTCCTATCCACTTTCACTAATTACTGGCCTAATATTTATATAGTTTAAAACACAAAGTAAAGAAATCTAAATGAACAGAAACATGTGAGCAGAAGCTTCCTTTACCTGGACATTTTTATTTTCATCTTTATAGTCTTGGTTGTAGTAATACTTACATACTATATATACATATATTGCACATGTATATAAGGAGTCGATGTATTTTAATAATGTGTCTACAACTCCTTATTTATATAAACATGTATTGTTTGGAAGTGATACAAAATTACTTAGAGTAATAATTCCATATATTATGTAATCAAAGGCACATGCTACAGAGAAAAATTGCTTGTAAAATTTTCATATAAATTTCCAGTTTTTCCTTACAAGGGAAACTGAAAAAACTCCCAGAATAAGAGAATAGTATTTTTTCTTGATAGTTTCTTTTATTATCTGCTTTCTGTTAATCTTTTGCTATATGTCACAGGCATTCTTGTCCTACACTCTTTTCAACTGGAATTGTGTGTTTATTGTTAGGCCACTTTTTACTTTGTTTTTAGTCTTTGTGTCTGCAAATACTCAAAGTTTTCTTTAAATATGTCTTAAACAATGAACTCTCTAGAAAAGTTTCTTCCTGCAGCTCTATACCTTAAAATATTTGCAGTTATTCCTTGAGTAAGTCAGTTACCATCCCTATCAGTTCTCTCATCTATATTATAAAGACAGCATATTTAACCAGGGGTGAGGATTAGAGAAAATTCATATAAAGCCCTAGAATAAAGAAGGCATTCAATAAATAGTGTCTCAATTATTAAAAGAAGCAAAGGATGTGGAAAATGAAAGTTGAGTTTTACATAAGTGACTTTGTGGTAAGTTAACTTGCCTTATAAATGAAGAGGGTTTTTAGTATGCAGATTCTGAAGTAAACATCTGTAGTTTCTTAGGCTGCAACAAAGGCGAACTATTTCAAGATGAAAAATCTCTGCTGTTCAAAGATGACTTTTAAAACATTTAAATATTGACATTAGTTCAGGAGCACTGGATAGAAGCATTCCTCTGGAGACATCAGTGGTGCCTGCATTTCCTCCAAAGAGTCTAAGCTTTAAATATTTAAATGCAGTTAAAGGATTTAAAACTTGAAGAAGAAAGAATTTTATTTTTTAATGATGTGCACCACTTAGCTTACCCTATTTTTGTATTCGTGCCTATTGCAAATTCCCCAAACACTTAGTTATCATTCCTAAATCTTTCCTCTAGTGATTTATGCAAGTAATTTCCAAGAAATCTCTGGAGATAACTTAATTTCCCATGAGGTACAGGGTATATGCCTATGCCTACACACACACACGTACGTGTATATATACATTTGTATGCGTGTATATGCACCGGGGTGATTTTCAGCAGGCAGTATTTTTATGTCTCTTTTGCAATGCAGGGAACATTCACTGTGGAGCTGTCTGAGGTCTGGTCGTTGTATGAGCTCCCCTGGATCCGTGGTCATTTATCGAGTACCTGTTGTGTGCTAGCTCTATGTTTGGTCTCACTGTACAGTAACATAGTAAGTGTTTAGAGAAAAATTTGCACAGCATGTTATGAGAAACTATAGGAAAATAATGAATCAAGATTGAGGGAATATCTGAGGGAAGGTGGGCATGAAAGTCTTTATGTAAATAATCCTCAGGTATATCTTAAAGAATGAATAGAGTTCAGGGAACTGACAGGGGATTTATTGAGGCAGTGGAAACAAAATAATCTGATAGTGCTGAATAATTATGTATAAATAGAAAACAGTGATAAAAAAGAATATCAGAGTAAGCAAAGCCTAAATTTAAGCAAAGCCTAAATTAAGAAAGATTTTAGAGTCCATGCCAAGAGCATCTATTTTATTTTGTTGCAGGTGATGGTAAATCACATTGTAATATTTTAAAAAAAGGTTGAATATATAAATGTCTCTTTCCCATTCCTATCCCCAAATGCATGGCTACCCATATTAATACTCAGGCACATTCTTTGGGGAAATAACTTCTTAAACTATTACATTGTTTGTTGTTCAGTTACTAAAGCATGTTGGACTCTTTGCAGCCCCTGGACCCTAGCACACCATGCTTCTCTGCTCTTCACTATCTGCTACAGTTTGCTCAAATTCATGTCCATTGAGTTGGTAATGCTGTCCATCTCATTCTCTGCTCCCCCTTTTCTCCTTTTGCCTTCAATCTTTCCCAGAATCATGTCTTTTCCAGTGAGTCAGCTCTTGGCATCAGGTGGCCTAAGTATTGGAGCTTCAGCATCAGTCTTTCCAGTGAATATTCAGAGTTGATTTCCTTTAAGATGGACTGGTTTGATCTCCTTGAAGTTGCTAATGGCATAGTTCTTTTTTTAGGGTATTTTAATAGGAGGTTCCCAGAAGTACCTTGTCTTTGCTCAAAGAAACAATTTCAATTGGTAGATAATAAATGTACCATAAAGAAATGTAGGATTGTTATTTGAAATAAGACACACTCTCATTTCATTCCTCTACTAAAACCCATCCCATTTTGTGTCTACTTTTCTGATCTATATGAAACTTAAATGATTTTACTCTGGTAACTTCCAGGAGTCTTTCAATGACTGCAGAAGATGGTATGTTCTGTGTGCATCAACCCCTGACTTCTTCCCAAGCTACATCCCAACACGTGCTTAGCTGGTGATGTGTCAGTGCTGGGAGGTGGAGGGCAAGCAGCTCCAAGATAATGCCACTGCAAAGCCATATTCTCCATTTGAGTAATCAGGCAGAGCAAGTTGAAAATAGATGACAGTTGCATTACTGTCGCATTCAGAGAGGCCCTAAAAGCCAAGATGGAGAAGTTTCCTAGTGGGCAGAGCTGTAAACAATATATCTGGTAATCCATTTTGTGTGCAAAGAGAAATGGGCTAAGATAATAGTATGTCCAGATTCCTGGATACTGGTTAAAGGCAGGAGGCTGAAACAAAAAGTGGCTGGAGGCTTAGAGATAAGGGAATTAGGATATAGGCATGTGAGCAGACATGTGGACACAAACTATGGAGATGCCGTATTTACATGTAAATGTCTCCCAAAATGCACCTATCAGATAATAGACAGTCAACATTCAAGAAGAATTAGCGTCAGCTTATCTTCATTGGCTGTCTCAGATCGGGTATGGTACAAAGTGGCATGGTGGCAAATATAGAGGATATGAGTGGGGTCAATAGAATCCTTCCCCATTTACTCAGACGGATATGGCTAATGTTTGTGAACAATCACCCTGCAAGGTATAGAAACATGTGGTGATCCCCTAACACAGCATCATTTCTTGAGGCTAGACTAATTACCTGTTGGCTATTACACCCGTTCTGTTTGAGAAGGGCCACTGGTTTCTCTTCAGAGAGATAGATGCCTTTTCCAGATATGGATTTGCCTTCTCATCCCATAGAACTAAAGTTAAACTGTTGTTCAGTTAATAATAAAATTTTTATTTAAAATTTTGCAGTATGTATATTTTATTTTTTAATTAATTTTTGTTGGAGTGTAGTTGCTCTACAATTTGTGTGAGTTTCCACTATACAGCAAAATGAATCGACTCCAAGTATACATATACTCCCTATCTCTTGAACCGCCCTCCCACGCCCCTTCCGTCCCCCTCTAGGTCATCACAGAGCACCCAGCTGAGCTCCCAGTTATACGACAGCCCCCCACCAGCTGTTTACACATGAGAGTGTGTATATGTCAATGCTACTCTCTCAGTTTATCCTTAGGAGTCAAGACAAATCATCACAAAAGTCAGAATGGTGATTAACTCAGAGACAGTGAGAATGATGTGGCTGCAGTCACCTAGGTGTTCACTTCATAAATATTCTTTGACTAAGCCTCCACACATATGCACTTTCTGTGTGATCAATTCTCAATAAAAACTACATTAGAATTGCATTACAGTTAATGACACAAAATGTGATAGCACTGTTTCTCAGCCATGTTAAGAATGCTTGAAATGTGATACTGAAGGGAAATACATGATTTACAAAAACTGAGTTTTAGAAAGCACTTTATTGCAGAGTTTGTTATATGAAAGTGATCATACTTAATCACTTTTTACTGGGAAAATATCCAAAACTATATATTATATACAGAATAATACATTTACAAAACAAGCTGAAAGGGATTAAATGGAAATATAATCTCAACAACAAAAAATTCAAAACAAGAATGGCACAAAAGAGTAAAAGAGCAGTTGGGGATTTCCTTCTCTTTCCCTAAAAAACAACATATTACATACATTTTTTCCCTTGTTTTGTTTTCTAATGATAATCACACTCTATTTACGTGTTAGATACTGACTCAGTATATGTTCATTGCCATAACTTTCACAAACCAAGATTGTGTAATAGTCACTGATATCAGTCATGGTCTCAGCGTGGTTCATGTGATTATTTCCTGGGCCAGGTAGCTGAAACATGGACCTCGGGAGTTGGATCTTTTGATGTGATAGTTGTGCAAATTTGAGGTAATCCCCTCAGAGAACAGTTACGGGAAAATTTTCTCTGTGGATAAAATGAGTTGATGGACTCCCTGGAGGTGAGAGGAGATAGGAAGGAAGGATTCAGGTTTTTTAAAAGTGTAATAAAACCCAACTTTATCCATTGCCTAGTTTTGCTAGAAACCGACTTCTATTGACCATTTGACTTCTGAATCAGGGAGAGGAATTAAAATCTACCTTAACTCTTTTTGATATATTCATCATATTCCTTAACTAGAATGAGAACCTTGAAATGTTGGGTTAAAAAAAATGAAACAAGCAGCAATAATGAAGGAACCATGTTGATTGGGTCTCTGGATAAAGAAAGTAACAAAATAAATGATGTGAAGCATTAATCTGGTATAATTCTTCTCATGTCTGGACCCAAAGAAGGTTGACTCAGATATTCTTTCCTTGAGAAGGATGTGTGTGAGAGCAGATATGGAATCAAAGGTCTATTTTGACCAAGACTATGACCTGACTTCTGCTTGCTTCTTCTGTACATTTCTTAGGAAATTTATGGAGTTCTATTCATCACTGTGGAAGATGTGCAAGATATTATCCATGAGCTCCACCAGTGCTCCATCTCTTTATTATGCTTCTGCTTCTACCCTTCTCCCTGAAAATTTCCATTTCTAAGAACACAGAGCCACAGTAACTTATTTCTCCAAGATGAATTCAGAGAAAAATAATTTATTTTGTGTTAGCTTATTTTCTCTAAGACCTGCTAAAAAATATAAACAGCAATAATAATAAATGAGATTCTCCCTTCTTTTTTTTAGTACCTGCCATGCATGGATGTGTGACAATCATATCTATGGTAGATAACACAGCATAATCTTCTCATTACTTCTGCCAGGGGCTCTCGCCTAGACATAGATGATTGATCCAGTGATGTATATCAGGTCTAGGGTTGTACATCCTTTCCAATCCCAGTAATTAGATTATATTTCTCAGAATTTGAAATTGAGAGATCCTGCAGTTGAGTCAGTCTAAGGCCGGTATTTTTGGGGATGTCAGGATCAGGTAATGGCAATCCTAGGAGCCAGTCTTAGAGTGACTCCAACCTTGACGTAGTCCTGAAAGTATTACAGACCCCTTTACTAGGTAACTTAGCTTGGAGACTTTCCAACAGACTCACTGAGACATTCTCAGAACTCTGAATAAATCGAGACTGGTTCTAATTCAGATATTCTACTGGGATATCACAATAGCTAACATATAAAATACTTTGTACAAAGCTTTCTAAGGGCTTTATATAAAAATTATTTAATTTTCAAAAAGTACTCTATCAGCTGGACACAGCAATTCATATTTTATAGATGAAAACATTAAGATACTGAGATATTGATTTTTCCAAAGCTTGTAAGTTAGTAAATGCTGAAGCAGGAAGTTAAACCTGTATATACATCAGGCTGTAGAGTCTGTGTTGCTTGGCCGTAGCGACAGTCACGCTCTAACCTGCGTTTCTTGATCCCTCTACATAAATGGCTTGTGTCCTTTTTTGCCTACTTAATTCCAGTGTGGGAAAACTCAATTCTCAGTTCTGTCTGTTGAGATCTGGTAGTTGTGGGCTGGTAAGCAGTAAAAGAGAATAAGCTATCTTTGCTCTTTAAGTATTAGGAATTCAGCTTAGGAATCTCTGACCTCTGCATTGAGGTCTATAGGGAATGAAATGTCTATATTCTGAGGAAAGAAGAGAGGAAGATTTCTCAGCAGAAATTACAATCACATCCAATCCTGCCAGCCTTGGTAGGAACCGTATAGGACCACATGAACAGTTTAGCAGTGGCAGTCTAGTTCCATTCATGGGCATTAATGAACATCATCTGAATGATTCTTCTGAACCCTACTCCTAACAGAAGGATCAGTGGTATACCCACCCAGCTCCATTCTAAATCCTAGTCCCTGTTAAGAATTATTGCTTCTCCCTCTGACCTGATTTGAAGAACTGACTCCTTTGAAAAGACCCGCATGCTGGGAAAGATTGAAGGCGGGAGGAGAAGGGGACGACAGAGGATGAGATGGTTGGATGGCATCACCGACTCAATGGACATGAGTTTGAGTAAGCTCTGGGAGTTGGTGATGGACAGGGAGGCCTGGCGTGCTGCGATTCATGGGGTCACAAAGAACTGGACACGACTGAGCGACTGAATTGAACTGAACTGGCCTGTTTACAACGCAGGGGACCCAGGTTTGATCCCTGGGTCAGGAAGATCCCCTGGCGAAGGGGATGGCCACCCACTCCAGTATTCTTGCCTGTGAAATCCCATGGACAGAGGAGCCTGCTGGGCTACAGTTCAAGGTTTCCCAAAAGTCAGACACAACTTAGCTACTAAACCACCTGGCCTATCTACCCCGTCATCCACAATTCTCCCTCACGCCAGCATTTGTCACCTAGAGTCACGATTGCAGAATATCATGGGTTTCTTCAGATTCCACCAATAGTTCTCTATAGTATTAGTATTTTTGCCTCCAGCAGAATAAGGGAAGAGGGGCAAGTTAGGTTCATGCATTCCTCCCAGAATCCTCCATCACGCATCAGTTTTCACATATAGTTTAGAAGTAACAGCTTTGACTTCTCTAAATTTGCATAATGCTTTGTAACTTATTTTGCAGGAACATTTTTTTACTGTATGCTGGCTATAAAGACTAAGCCCCAAGCATTGTATTACACTTCTAAGAAGTAATATAGTTTCCCCATTAAAATAAAGTTATTCATTTTGTAAAAATTTACTGCAAATAGAGGCTGTATAAATCCAAGGCAACAGAAAAAAGTACAATCTCAAAATATTCTCTAGTTCTAGGTGCATAATATTTCCACTTGATTGTAAAAGGTGTATTTTTATTTACTTTCATCGTCTGTGTCTCAGGAGGCCCTATTCTTCCCTGAGGTTATTTTTAGTATCATAAGGAAAGAAAAATGTTCTTCCTATCCAAGCATGTAGCTTGTTGTGCCTGATTATTTATCAGTCCCAGGAACTTTAGTGCTGGAGCTTCATTAGCATGATTCTGAGGTTTTCAGTGGCTTCCCATAACTTCGCTACATCCGACTTTGTGATGTATCTGATATTTTAACGGTACTTTAGAGGAAAAAAAAATCCTTCCCTTGTGGAGCACTATAGATTTTACTTTTTTCATTCTCTACTGAAGGATGCTTTTAAAATTTCTTTCTTCTAGCTTTAAACAAATATTTTGATATCAAGAATCATCTGTTGTTTGGGTTTAACACAAAGGTCTCAGAGGCTTCAGTATAGAGTGAGTGAATAGCTATGGTAATCCTGGCAGTTTCTGTGTTGTTACTTCTGTGCTTATTCATGTTCAGTTTGTTGCCAAGCATGATTCTGACCAGCATTGATGACTAGTTTTAACATAGAAGGTACCAGATGGATTCATTTTTTCCCCTCCATATTTAGTACTTCCAATTCTATTTTGGCCTCAGATTTTTCATCTGAGTAAGAAAAAATTCACTTAATTTACTGTTTTCTACACCTCAACTGAAGAAATTAGGGAAAACCACTAGACCATTCAGGTATGACCTAAATCAAATCCCTTATGATTATACAGTGGAAGTGAAAAATAGACTCAAGGGATTATATTTGATAGACAGAGTGCCTGATGAACTATGGATGGGGATTCGTGACACTGTACAGGAGACAGGGATCAAGACCATCCCCAAGAAAAAGAAATGCAAAAAAGCAAAATGGCTGTCTGGGGAGGCTTTACAAATAGCTGTGAAATGAAAACAATCGAAAAACAAAGAAGAAGAGGAAAGATACCCACCTGAATGCAGAGTTCCAAAGAATAGAAAGGAGAGATTAGGAAGGCTTCCTCAGTGATCAATGCAAAGAAATAGAGGAAAACAATAGAATGGGAAAGACGAGAGATCTCATCATGAAAATTAGAGATACCAAGGGAATATTTCATGCAAAGATGGGCTCAATAAAGGACAGAAATGGTATGGTCCTAACAGAAGCAGAAGGTGTTAAGAAGAGGTGGCAAGAATACACAGAACTATACAAAAAAGATAATCATGATACTACGATTACTCACCTAGATCCAGACATGTGGGAATGCGAAGTCAAATGGGCTTTAGTTCATCACTATGAACAAAGCTAATGGAGGTGGTGGAATTCTACTTGAACTATTTCAAATCCTAAAAGATGATGCTGTGAAAATGTTGCACTCACTATGTCAGCAAATTTGGAAAACTCAGCAGTGGCCACAGGACTGGAAAAGGTCAGTTTTCATTCCAACCCCAAAGAAAGGCAATGCCAAAGAATGCTCAAAGTACCACATAATAGCACTCATCTCACATGCTAGTAAAGTAATGCTCAAAATTCTCCAAGCCAGGCTTCAACAGTATGTGAACCATGTTGATCCAGATGTTCAAGCTGGTTTTAGAAAAGGCAGAGGAACCAGAGATCAAATTGCCAACATTCGTTGGATCATCAAAAAGCAAGAGAGTTCCAGAAAAACATCTATTTCTGCTGTATTGACTATTCCAAAGCCTTTGACTGTGTGGATCACAATAAACTGTGGAAAATTCTTCAAGAGATGGGAATACCAGACCACCTGACCTTCCTTTTGAGAAATCTGTATGCAGGTCAGGAAGCAACAGTTAGAACTGGACATGGAACAGCAGACTGGTTCCAAATAGGAAAAGGAGTACATCAAGGCTGTATATTGTTACCCTGCTTATTTAACTTATATGCAGAGTACATCATGCAAAATACCAGGCTGGATGAAGCACAATCTGGAATCAAGATTGCCAGAAGAAATGTCAATAACCTCAGATATGCAGGTGACACCACCCTTATGGCAGAAAGTGAGGAAGAACTAAAGAGCCTCTTGAGGAAACTGAAAGAGGAGTGTCAAAAAGTTGGCTTAATGTTCAACATTCAGAAAACTAAGATCATGGCATCCAGTCCCATCACTTCATGGCAAATAGATGGGGAAACAGTGAGAGACTTTATTTTTGAAGGCTCCAAAATCACTGCAGATGGTGACTATAGCCATGAAATTAAAAGACTCTCACTCCTTGGAAGAAAAACTATGACCAATCTAGACAGCATATTAAAAAGCAGAAACATTACTTTACCAACAAAGGTCCATCTAGTCAAGGCTATGGTTTTTCCAGTAGTCATGTATGGATGTGAAAGTTGGCCTATAAAGAAAGCTGAGTGCTGAAGAATTCATGCTTTTGAACTGTGGTGTTGGAGAAGAGTCTTGAGAGTCCCTCGGACTGCAAGGAGATCCAGCCACTCCATCCTGAAGGAAATCAGCCCTGAATATTCATTGGAAGGACTGATGCTGAAGCTGAAACTCCAATACTTTGGCCACCTGATGCAAAGAAGATGCAAAGACTCACTGGAAAAGACCCTGATACTGGGAAAGATTGAAGGTGGGAGGAGAAGGGGATGCCAGAGGATGAGATGATTGCATGCCATCGCCAACTCAATGGACATGACTGTGAGTAGGTTCCGGGAGTTGGTGATGGACAGGGAGGCCTGGCGTGCTGCAGTCCATGGGGTCACAAAGAGCCAGACACAACTGAGTGACTGAACTGACTGACTGACTATTTTCCATGCTGAAGTCTTCTGTTTCTCTTGTTTACTTTCTGCATGGTGTTTGCTTAGTGTTTATTTATGATTTTATCTAAATATTGCTCAGTCACTTCAGTTGTGTCCAACTCTTTGCGACCCCATGGACTGTAGCCCACCAGGCTCCTCTGTCTATGGAATTCTCCAGGCAAGAATACTGGAGTGAGTTGCCATTTCCTTCTCCAGAGGAATCTTCCTGACCCAAGGATTGAACCTGCATCTTTTATATCTCCTGCATTGGCAGATAGGTTCTTTACCACTAGCTCCACCTGGGAAGCCCGTGTAAATATTAGGGTGTTCTATTAAATCAATGTAGATTTAATAAACATTGGTTCTGGAAAGCAAAGTCAAAATGATGTAGCCTTAACAATTAGGAAAAGAACTACCACTCAAATATTGGAGAAAGATTAGTTCATATTTGCATAAGAGTTACATGCTCATTTAAGTATATATAATATATGCCACATGATATTTTTATGTCAAATGTGTACCATAAATATAGAAGCATCATATAATGATATATATTGCATGTGTTTGGAGAAGGGAATGGCAACCCACTGTAGTATTCTTGCCTGGAGAATTCCATGGACAGAGGAGCGTCACACAGTACAGCCCATGGGGTTGCAAAGAGTCGGACACACCTGAGCAACTAACACACATTGTATATGTTACATGTTGAACATATAAATATACTGATGCTAGAAACTTGAAATAATATATAGATCTTCTAAAGAACAGAAATGTACAGAGTAGGTGGAGGCCAAGTGTATATGGGAGAGCAGAATTGACAGAGAAAAAGAAAAATAATTGGGGTTTTCGTAGAACTTTTGAGATGAATGGACTTGGAGACGGGTGCCAGAGAAGGGAATATTCCAAAAGAAAACTAGCAAATTCAAAGCACAGTTGTGAAGCCGTATCAGTTAGACTTCTGGTGTGATGTCATCAAAGTAGACTCTGATTAAGCTGGGCCATTATACAACTGGCTGTTTCTATTTCATATTCTACAGAGGATGCACCCTGTGATAGGAACCTGGATGTGATAGATGGTTTGCTCAGGTTAGGTCATTCCAGCTGCTTGTGAGACTAGGTATTTTTAAGTGACAGTGTTATGAAAAAATATTTTTTCTGGTAATAAATGAATTTTACTGATTGGAAACTGTATTTAACTACCTTAAGTTTAATTTAAAACTACTTTAAATTTCACTATCTGAAATTAAAAACTATGTGCCTGTTTTTAATACTACAGCTAGGGATTTTGTTACAAAATCTTGAGTGGCTCAGTTCAGTCCCTCAGTTGTGTCCAACTCCTTGTGACCCCATGGACTGTGAAACACCAGGCTCCCCTGTCCATCACCAACTCCTGGAGTTTACTCAAACTCATGTCCATTGAGTTTGATGCCATCCAACCATCTCATCCTCTGGCATCCCTTTCTCCTCCCACCTTCAATCTTTCCTGGCATCAGGGTCTTTTCCAGTGAGTCAGTTCTTCACATCAGGTGACCAAAGTATTGGAGTTTCAGCTTCAGCATCAGTCCTTCCAGTGAATATTCAGGACTGATTTCCTTCAGGATGGACTGGTTGGATCTCCTTGCAGTCCAAGGGACTCTCAAGACTCTTCTCCAACACCACATTTCAAAAGCATGAGTTCTTTGGTGCTCAGCTTTCTTTATAGTCCAACTCTCACATCCATACATGACCACTGGAAAAACCATAGCTTTGACTAGATGGACCTTTGTGGGCTTTTTAATATGCTGGTTGGTTGGTCATAGCTTTTCTTCCAAAGGAGTGAGAGTCTTTTAATTTCATGGCTACAGTCACCATCTACCGTGATTTTGGAGCCCCAAACAATATAGTCTGTTACTGTTTCCATTGTTTCCCCATCTATTTGCCATGAAGTGATGAGACCAGATGCCATGATCTTAGTTTTCTGAATATTGAGTTTTAAGCCAACTTTTTCACTCTCCTCTTTTACTTTCCTCAAGAGGCTCTTTAGTTCTTCCTTGCTTTCTGCCATAAGGGTGGTGTCATATGCATATCTGAGGTTATTGATATTTCTCCTGGCAATCTTGATTCCAGCTTGTGCTTTATCCAGCCCAGCCTTTCTCATGATATACTCTGAGATAAGTTAAATAAGCAGGGTGGCAATATACAGCCTTGATGTACTCCTTTCCCAATTTTGAGCCAGTCTTTTTTCCCACGTCCATTTCTAACTATCGCTTCCTGACCTGCATACAGATTTCTCAAAAGGAAGATCAGGTCGTCTGGTATTCCCATCTCTTGAAGAATTTTCCACAGTATTGTGATCTACACAGTCAAAGGCTTTAGAATAGTCAATAAGGCAGAAGTAGATGTTTTTCTGGAACTCTCTTGCTTTTTTGATGTTCCAGCTTGAAGATTTGGAAGTTCACGGTTCACGCGTACTGTTGAAGCCTGGCTTGGAGAATTTTTAGCATTACTTTGCTAGCATGTGAGATCTGTGCAATTGTGCGGTAGTTTGAGCATTCTTTGGCATTGCCTTTCTTTGGTATTGGAATGAAAACTGACCTTTTCCAGTCCTGTGGCCACTGCTGAGTTTTCCAAATTTTTGGCATATTGAGTGCAGCACTTCCAAAGCGTTGTCAATTAGGATTTGAAATAGCTCAAGTAGAATTCCATCACCTCCACTAGCCTTGTTTGTAGTGATGCTTCCTAAGGCCTACTTGACTTCCCATTCCAGGATGTCTGGCTCTAGGTGAGTGATCACACCATCATGATGATCTGGGTCATGAAGATCTTTTTTGTATAGTTCTTCTGTGTATTCTTGCCACCTCCTCTTAATATCTTCTGCTTCTGTTAGGTCCATACCATTTCTGTCCTTTACTGAGCCCATCTATGCATGAAATGTTCCCTTGGTATCTCTAATTTTCTTGAAGAGATCTCTGGTCTTTCCCATGCTATTGTTCTGCTCTATTTCTTCTCATTGATCACTGAGGAAGGCTTTCTTACCTCTCCTTGCTATTTTTCACTTCATTGCCACATTGTTAAGTAAGTACTTAATTTCCTCTTAATGATTGGCAAAATTAATCACTTAATCCCAAAAGCCAAGATATAATTCTTAACACAATAAGGAGTTTCCAATATTTATACTATAGTGGTTGACCCCTCAGTAGAAAAGATATGGGTAAATTAACTTGAGATATCTCCAAATAGAGAGGAGTCACTCTTTCCATGGGCATAATGGCACAGTGAAAAGGCAAAAATAACCAAAAAGACAATCTAAGAGTACCAAGTAAAAGATATTACTTATCTTACAGTAAAATAAGTGTGTTCATATTTAGCATTTATTATCTGTATGCTTTTGTTCTTTAAAATAGAATGTGAAGTTTCTGTCTGTGTAGGAATATGCTATTGAGTGACTCCTGCCACCATATTTTTTTCCCCCAAGGTTGAGAATACACTAGGCACTCAAGACACTTTGACTGATTGTGTCCCACGTGATAGCTCTGTTTGAAGTTCATTTTTTGCTAAATTTCTTACCATTGTGTTTCATAACATCTTCCTTTCATTATCACTTTGCCATTTATAATGAAATATATAAATTTATCTGTGCTCTTGTGCTATGTAAAACTTATCCTATTATTTCTCTCTACAGCTGTTGCATATCAGAGGGTCCTAGATGTGTGTTATTGTTGCACAGTAAAGGCTCACATTTTAGGATTATACCTTCCGTTCAGAGTTAGAGTGCTTCTTCCCCTGTTCTGGCAGGATAGCTGATTCAGGATGTCCAATGGAAAATTATAGCCATTCATCAGTGAAGGCGAGGGAGTCATCTTTTATTGTAAAACCTTAGGCTTCTGGATGATTGTAAACTATCACAGACAGAATTACTCCCATTGTACTCCTCGGGGGCTTTTCCCTTCTCAGAAAAGGAAAACAGAAGTAGTAAAGTTTGTTTTTCTCTTAACCACTGTCTGTCTACCTGGAGACTCCAGATATGTCCTTGCCTCAGACTTCTTCTGTTAGGTCCTTCTCTCTCAGAAAGTATTAAATTGTGGGATTCAAATCAGTGTAACTTATAACGTGGTTTAGTCTATGGTTTATGCCCAGGGAAGGCATTTGTTTATGAACAGACGTGGCTGTTCCCTTCTGGGAGATGAAAGAGGCAACAAAGAGGGTTTTGTTTTTGTATTATTTTCTTCTTTTCTCAGTAGGTGGATTCAGCTAGGGGCAACTTTTCTGGTAAGCTACCTGAGGACCATAATGAAGCACATAGTTAACTCCACTCATGACATAGAAGATACTCTCCATCTTCTATACAGCCTCTTATGTGACAACCCATCCCTTTTATTCCTTTAATTTGTCTGGTAAAGTAGAAGTTAAAGTTAATGATTTTGCTAAGAATGATTGATGCACTGTAACCTAGTGTTTGACATTTCTTATCGTAATGCCCTTCCTCATCCCATCTATTTTTATTCCCAGACTTTTGCAAGTCTATATTTTAGGATTTGTAGGGAAAAAACCATTTGCGCCATCATAGCTTATGGTAAAGGTCATTTATAAATAAGTAAACATTTTATGCCTGGAAAGTGTGTGACCATTTTGACAGTAATTTTTGAAAATTTTGTGTTTGTCTTAGGTTAGAGAATCCTTAAATTCAACTAATTTTATTATTAAACTAATGGCATGTAATTTTTCACTGCTAACAACAATATAATCATAGTGATAGATGATATCTTAAATTTTAAGTCAACACATTTTTCTACTTTCTTCACATGGGTAAGTAAAGTATGTGTTTCTTCCATGTGTAAGGGAACAAATCTCAGATGTGTTAGGTGAGCTTTTTCACACATAATGTAGCTGAAATATGGCAACTGTATTTGAGAAAATCCAAATTGATAAGCAATCATCATGGTATTTAAAATCCTATGGAAAAGAGATTTCAAATCTCTGCTAGTAATATATGAACCAGGAAATAAAACTCTTTATTAGAAAAAGCTTAAGTGTCAGTAAGGATTTCAGTTTTGTATAATTAATTTTTAATAAAATTTTAGAATGTTTGAGCTGGAGGAATATTTGAAGATAATCTCAGTCAGTTCTGTGATTTTACATATGAGGATGCAGAGGCATGGGAATTATATACATGAACTTTAGTTTTTCAATTTGTGATTTTGCAAATAACTTTCCACATTCAAAAACCTACTTTTCCTTAGCATCCTGTATTTGTTTACATGCTACCATCAGGTTGTACAGAGATCTACAACCCCAGACTCACAAGTGGCACCTCTGCACATGGATTTAGCCTGATTATAGAATCAAATGCTAAAGGAAAGTGTGAACCTGAATTCTACCAGAGAATGCTATTAATATGATTTATTATGAACATGATTTATAATATCATCACTAAGATGGAAACAACAACCTGTATTACAAGGGCTACATGGCCTCCACTTCTCACACTATATCTTAGAAACCTTAAGCCCAGAGTGTGACAGGTATGTATAAAGAGAATTGATTTAAACTCCCTTAAAATGCAAATGCATTCATAACATTAAATCTGCACATATATTCTAACACTGCCTTGAACTTCTAAATAGTTTCAATTTTCTTACAAACCTTTTTAAAATGAAATTTCCATACTTATTTTTTATCACGGATTCAGTTTTAGAGACACAAGTGCCTCCTAAGGAAGCTCACATGTGTGGCAGGAGGACTTAGTAAACCACCTTCAACAGAGTAAAAAATCTTTATAGAATGACAATGAGAAGATAGATAGTTATCAACATACATTTCTTGGTCTTAGTCTTCCTCATAGCACCAATAACAAATCCAAAGCACATCATTTATTCTTTCCTCCAGTTTAGATGTGTAATGAGTACTGAGGAAAGTTAGGGCATGACAGTCTAATTCTAGGTTTCCTGAACTTCCTTATTGTTACCATTAATTAAAGGAGGTATTTGACATAAAGCTGAACTGAAATTAAGCTCTGAATCACTTCCACATTCATAACTGCAACACTTTTTGAGAGAATTGAGTCAGGGAAGACACAATGATAATTGAGTTTCAAAGCCTGTGGTTTATGGTCACAGTTGTAGATGATGGTATATAAGTAAATATGATTGCCTATTTGACACAGTATTTCTCTTGAAAAGAAGTCCTGTTGTTTTTTTTTTTTTAATTAATCACAGTGATTTATGATTTATAGATGCTGTGAATTATATCTGCAAGTGAATTAGGGACTTTATACTGACATTAGATATTTCCTAAAGTCTGCGAGGTAGTCCATAAATCAATTAGGAGGGGCAAAATTAAGTTTACAATCAAAACCCATACCCATCAGAGATGCTCAGAGGGCTCAAACAAAACCTTGTGCACACTAGGAGACCCACTGAGACTGAGCCAGACCTGCCTTTGAGTATTTGAGTGTTTCCTGCAGAGGTGTGGGTCAGCAGTGACCTGCCGCAGGGGCAGTGGCTCTGGGTGCAGCAGACCTGGGTGTGACATAAGCCCTCTTAGAGGAAGTCGCCATTAACCCCATGACAGAGCCACCAAGCAGATGACACACAGACTGCAAACAATTATACCAAATAAATCCTCACGCTGCTAAGGAAGTTCTAGGACCCACAACTGATTTCCCAACCTGGGGATCTAGAAAAGGGAATGATAACACCCAGAGAATTTGACTTTGGAGGGCAGTGGAATTTGGTTCAGAACTCACCCAGGACTGGGGAAACAGACTCTTGGAGGGCACAAACAAAAGCTTGTGAACACCAAGACCCAGGAGAAAGGAGCATTGACCCACAAAAGACTGACCCAGACTTGCCTGTGAGTGTCCAGGAGCCTCCAGCAGAGGCGTGGGTCAGTGGTGGCCTGCTGCAGGGCTGGGGACGCTGAGTGCAGCAGTGTGTGCCTGGATCCTTTGGAAGGAGGTCACCTTTATCTTCATTACCTCCATGATAGTTTGGTCTTAGGTCGCATGTCAAACAACAGGGAAGGAACACAGCCCCACCCATCAACAGAAAATTGGATTAAATATTTACTGAGCATGGCCATGCCCATCAGAACAAGAGCCACTTTCCCCCACAGTCAGTCTCTCCCATTAGGAAGCTTCCATAGCCTCTTATCCTTATCCCTCAGAGGGCAGATAGAATGAAAACCACAATCACAGAAAACTAATCAAACTGATCACATGGACCACAGCCTTGTCTAACTCGATGAAACTATGAGCCATGCCAAGACGGACAGGTCATGATGGAGAGCTCTGACAAAACATGGTCCATGGGACAAAGCAATGGTAAACCATTTCAGTATTCTTTCCTTGAGAACCCCATGAACAGTATGAAAAGGCAGAAAGATATGACACTAAAACATGAGCCCCTAAGTCAATAGGTGCCCTATTGCTACAAAGGGGAGAGTGGAGAAATAACTCCAGAAAGAAGGAAGAGACAGAGCCAGAGCAAAAATGACTCCCAGTTGTTGATGTGTCTGGTGGTTAAAGTAATGTCTGATGCTGTAAAGAACAATATTGCATAGGAACCTGGAATGTGAGGTCCATGAATCAAGGTAAATTGGAAGTGGTCAAACAGGAGGTGGCAAGAGTGAACATTGACATTTTAGGAATCAGTGAATTAAAATGGACTGGAATGGGTGAATTTAATTTAGATGACCATTATGTCTACTACTGTGGGAAAGAATCCCTTAGAAGAAATGGAGTAGCCATTGCAGTCAACAAAAGAGTCCAAAATGCAGTACTTGGATGCAATCTAAAAAACAACAGAATGATCTCTGTTCATTTTGAAGGCAAACCATTCAATATCACAGAAATCCAAGTCTATGACCCAATCAGTAATGCTGAAGAAGCTGAAGTTGAGTGGTTCTATGAAGACCTACAAGAACTTCTAGAGCCAACACCCAAAAAAGGTGTCCTTTTCATTATAGAGATCTGGAATGCAAAAGTAGGAAGTCAAGAGATACTTGGAGTAATAGGCAAATTTGGCCTTGGAGTACAAAATGAAGCAGGGCAAAGGCCAACAGAGTTTGCCAAGAGAACTCACTGGTCATAGCAAACACCCTCTTCCAACAACACAAGAGAAGACTCTACACATGGACATCACCACGTGGTCAAAACCAAAATGACATTGATTATATTCTATGCCGCCAAAGATGGAGAAGCTCTATACAGTCAGCAAAAACAAGACCAGGAGCTGACTGTGGCTAGCATCATAAACTCTTTGCCAAATTCAGACTTAAATTGAAGAAAGTAGGTAAAACCACTAGACCATTCAGGTATCACCTAAATCAAATCCCTTACACATTATACAGGGGAAGTGACAAATAGATTCAGGGGATTAGATCTAATAGACAGAGTGCCTGGAGAACTATAGATGGAGGTTCATGACATTGTACAGGCGGCAGTGATCAAGACCAGCCTGTAGAAAAAGAAATGCAAAAGGGCAAAATGGTTGTCTGAGGAGGCCTTATAAATAGCTGAGAAAAGAAGAGAAATGAAAGAAGAAAAGGAAAGATATACCCATTTGAGTGCAGTGTTCTGAAGAATAGCAAGTAGAGATAAGAAAGACTTCCTCAGTATCAATGCAAAGAAATAGAGGAAAACAATAGCATGGGAAAGACTAGAGATCTCTTCAAGAAAATTAGAGATACCACAGGAACATTTCATGCAAAGATGGATACAACAAACTACAGAAATGATATGGACGTAACAGAAGCAGAAGATAATAAGAGGAGATGGCAAGAATACACAGAAGAACTATACTGAAAAAATCTTAATGACCCAGATAACCACGATGGTGTGATCACTCACCTAGAGCCAACATTCTGGAATCTGAAGTCAAGTGGGCCTTAGGAAGCAACACTACAAACAAAGCTAGTGGAGGTGATGGAATTCCAGTTGAGCTATTTCAAATCCTAAAGGATGATGCTGTTAAGGTGTTGCACTCAATATGCCAGCAAATTTGAAAAACTCAGCAGTGGTCACAGGACTGGAAAAGGTCAGTTATCATTCCATCCCAAAGAAAGGCAACGCCAACAATGTTCAAACTACTGCACAATTGCACTCATCTCACACACTGGCCGAATAATGCTCAAAATTCTCCAAGCCAGACTTCAACAGTACCTGAACCATGAACGTCCAGATAGTCAAGCTAGATTTAGAAAAGGCGGAGGAACCAGAGATCAAATTGCCAACATCTGCTGGATCTTGGTAAAAAAACAAGAGTTCCAGAAAAACATTTACTTCAGGTTTATTGACTATGCCAAAGCCTTTGACTGTGTGGATCACAACAAACTGTGGATTATTCTTCAATAAATGGGAATACCAGACCACCTGACCTGCCTCCTAGAAATCTGTATGCAGGTCATGATTCAACAGGTAGAACTGGACATGGAACAACAGACTGGTTCCAAATCAGGAAAGGAATACATCAAGGTTGTATATTGTCACCCTACTCATTTAACTTATATGCAGAGTACATCATGTGAAATGCTGGTCTGGATACAGCACAAGCTGGAATTAAGATTGCTAGGAGAAATATCAATAACTTCACATATGCAGATGACACCACCCTTATGGCATAAAGTAAAGAAGAACTAAAGAGCCTGTTGATGAAAGTGAAAGAGGAGAGGAAAAAGGTTCACTTAAAACTCAGCATTCCAAAAATGAATATTATTGCGTATGGTCCCATCACTTCATGGCATATCGATGGGAAACAATGGAATCTTTGAGAGGCTTTATTTTGGGGGGCTCTAACATCACTTCAGATTGTGATTGCAGACATGAAATTAAAAGGTGCTTGCTCTTTGGAAGTAAAGCTATGACCAATCTAGACAGCATATTAAAAAGCAGAGATGTTACTTTGCCAACAAAGATTCCTCTAGTCAAAGCTATGGTTTTTCCAGTAGTCATGTATGGATGTGAGAGTTGGACTATAAAGAAAGCTGAGCACTGAAGAACTAATGCTTTTGAAGTGTGACGTTGGAGAAGACTCTTGAAAGTCCCTTGGACTGCAAGGAGATCCTACCAGTCCATCCTAAAGGAAATCAGTCCTGAATATTCATTGGAAGGACTGATGCTGTAGTTCAAACTCCAATACTTTGGCCACCTGATGCGAAGAATTGACTCATTGGAAAAGACTCTGGAAGGCAGGAGGAGAAGGGGATAACAGAGGATGAGATGGTTGGATGGCATCACTGACTCCATGGATGTGAGTTTGAGTAAGCTTCGGGAGTTGGTGATGGACAGGGAAGCCTGTCATGCTGCAGTCCATAGGGTCACAAACAGTCAGACACAACTGAGCGACTGAACTGATAAATCAATTAACCTTGTAAATGGGTGGCACTTAGAGTCACAGTATTATTAAAACTATACTGTAGAACTTATTTATTTATTTCTGTGTTTTTTTTTTTTTTTTGGTATGGTCAACTAGTGGTCAAAGTGTTTTTCTTGAAGAGAGACTCAGTTTATTCCAAAAGAGGTCTGTCATTGAATCTGTCATCTATGAATTACAGAGATGAATCAGGAAATGAACTAAAAAGCAATTTGCAGCTTAAGATATTTTGATGTTGCTAGTGATTGTGGTGTCATAATGATGACGGCAATGATGATTACAGCAGTAGCAAGTGATTATGTAATGCTTGTGTAAGGCCAGGTTTTCCCATACTTTAATCTCATTTGATAGAGAATTTAGCAATGGCTATTAAAGGATTGATATTGGTTACTAAACTAAAACTACAAAAAAATTTGAGACAATACAAATGCTACAAATAACCCTTGAAAGGAACTTTATTGATTAAAAAAAAAAAACTTTGTTAATAGTAGTTTTGTTTCTGATTCCATTATGCAAAAATTTGTTAATATGTTTTTTCTTCCTGTGTTAATGGTTTTGTTCCTAAAATTCAAAGTCATTGGTGAAGAGGAAAAAATTAAATCATGTTAAAACTTTTATCTGAACTGAAAGTAATCAGGAGTAATGTGGGAAATCATGGTGATAAATCTTAGGTTTTAACCAATGATAGGAAAGCAGGCATATTTTTCAGGTTATTGCTAAAGAGGAAAATTTGAGGAGGATAAAAGAAAGCAAAGAGGCATGAAAAGTAGACAGGAACTTTGGATGGAGCCTTGACATCATAGCAGCTATTGGTTGTTTACTGCCTTGACCAACTAAGAAACAAAGACTTGATAAGCACCCATGAAGCACCTTTTTATCAGGCATCAGACAGCCCAGGGCTGTGATGCTTGAGAGGAAGGACATAAGTGACCTCTGCATCTTCACTTGCGTTCTGTGGGATCACTGCCCACATTGGGACAAACAGAATAGGAGCCTTAAGAACAGTCACCTAATTAAAAGACCCACGGAGAGGTTTGGAGGCTGGGGCTCCTGAACGGTTGGAATCTGTAGGACAAGAAATCGGGGATGAAGACTTTGTCCGAGAAGCAGATCTGGAGCTCTGCATAGGGCTCTCTGTGAGGTTTTGCCTGAAGATGAAGCTGTGTGTACACTGAGATAGACACTATCAGGTCAGGAAGAGGACAGCTGATGGGGAACAGTGAAGATACCTAACAACATCTGGGTGTTTTCTTATAATCCAAGAAAGATATTTTAGAGGTACAGTATCTCTAGCCCTTCAGTGAGGAGTAGTCTGTATCCTGGGTAATGATTGACACCAAGCTTTGACAGAATCAAGCTGATTTGCCTGTTTGCCAGAACAAAACTTAATAAAACTTAATTGGATGAAACAAAGTAAAAATACAGGATCCTATCTTGCTCAGAATAGAATTAAAATGACCAGACACTGCGTCTTATGAAAACAGATGCCAAAAGAGACCCATGTGAGAGAGAGAGAGACCCACTGGCAAATACGGCAGATGTATCGATAATGTATCAAGAACCCACAGAAGAATCAAAGTACAAACCTGTCTCTGTAGCCACACTCTCTTTCTATATAGACAGATAGAAAGATAGATAAGATAGATGTAGATATACGAGTAATTTTGACTATTATGAATTACCCTGAAGTTTTATAGTGACATTTGTAGCTGGTGATTCAAAATACAAACATCTATCTTTGTTGTTTTAAGGCCTAAATTCATAAATGATCTGGAATATAAAAGACTTTTGAATGTTCTTATTTAAATCACTCCCTTTTTGAAATACTTAGAGAGCTGTACAAAAAATAGCAATTTACTAAAAACCTAATAGTGGTGGTGGTTTAGTCACTAAGTTGTGTCCGACTCTTTCTTTTTTTTAAATTTATTTATTTTAGTTGGAGGCTAATTACTTTACAGTATTGTAGTGGTTTTTGCCATACACTGACATGAATCAGCCATGGATTTACATGTGTTCCCCATCCTGATCCCCCCTCCTGCCTCCCTCCCCATCCCATCCCTCTGGGTCATCCCAGTGCACCAGCTCTGAGCACCCTGTCTCATGCATCCAACCTGGACTGGCGATCTGTTTCACATATGATAGTATACATGTTTCAGTGTTATTCTCTCAGATCTTCCCACCCTCACCTTCTGCCAGGCTCCTACTGGAGTGGGTTGCCATTTCCTTCTCCAGAGGATCTTCCCGACCTACGAATCTTAACTCAGGTCTCCAGCATTGCAGGCAGATTCTTTACCAACTGAGCTATGATGGAAGTCCTAAGAGAAAAAAAAGCCCAGTAGTACTTTTTCCTTTTTGGTTTGGGTTCTTTTGCTTTTCTGAATTTTAATTTTGTGATAAAAATTAAACTTCCCTTATTATATATTTTTATTTTCTCAGGTTATAGTTTACATTGACTAACATAATTTATCTAACATATATGAAAGTTTCCTGGGAACTTTACATAGAGATGAGAGGTACTGTAGAGAAAATATATGTCCCTGTCTGATCAAGTATAAAATGACTGGGCTCTTGCACTTACTCTCTTTAACTGATCATTTTGAAGCTAAGCAGAAAGCAAGATTTTCACATGAAGATATGGATTTAAACATGATATCTGTCAAAGGATAAATATTGAAATTTATTCCTTTTAATACCTTATTACTTTGTTCTTGTAGGATGTATGCTGATGAACTGATTTGGCTAGATAGTGAAGAAAGAATCAACGTGTATGTGGTATCCCTTTGAATATATCACTGGAAATGCTCTTTCTTTGAGTTGAACCTGAGATGATGCAGTTTAAATAGACTTGTCAAAGATACTGTGAACCAGAACCTAGGGAGGATCAAATGATACATAAATATGTGTGAGTATTGCATTTATATGCATGTGTGCATGTGTGTGATTGTAGTTAAACGGCTAGAGAAACAAAGGAAGATTGTAAATTAACACTTATAAGAACTATTCAATATATGAAACAGGCAAACATTTCTTACCAAAATATCTGATTATTCTCTGTGTTTAAAATAGTCAACTTCTTTATAAACGGGTTAAACATTCAGAGGATTCATTAATTGAATAATCGTAGTCTGATTACTTCTTACATGTGCTTTGTTTAAACACATTTAGAAATCCATCAAGTGCAAAGATGATGTATCTTGAAGTATGATAGAAGATATATTCTGAAGCTCAAAGACTTTATGCCCTGTGGGGTTCATTTGGAAAGTGCATGCCTGCCTCCTTACTCTTGCCAATAACTCTCCTGCATGGATGTCCCCAAGTAGAAACAACAAGGAAGGAAGCCAACAGAGGAAGAACTGGCAGAGTAAATTCACTAAGGTCTCCACTGTGCATTTGAAATAAAAACAGCAACTTGGTGACTTCTTCACACTTGTATTAAACTTGTCTACATCACTGGGTTGGCCGAAAATGTTTCTTTCTGGTTTTCCCCAACATCTTATGGAAAAACATGAATTAAGTTTTTGGCCAACCCGTTATTTTGGACTTAGTAAACAAGTCCAAAGTTAGGTGAAATAAAAATGCTTCCTGCTTTTATTTTAAACTTCAAAATAGAGAGGAGCCAAGATGGCGGAGGAGTAGGACGGGGAGACCACTTTCTCTCCTACAAATTCATCAAAAGAATAACTGAACGCAGAACAAACTTCACAAAACAACTTCTGATCGCTAGCTGAGGTCATCAGGCGCCCAGAAAAGCAGCCCATTGTCTTCGAAAGGAGGTAGGACAAAATATAAAAGATAAAAAGTGAGACAAAAGAGCTAAGGACGGAGATCCGTCCTGGGAGCGGAGTCTTAGGCGGCATTGCTTGGGGTAGGGTCCGGGCCTGAGTGCCCTGAGGACAATCGGAGGGAGCTTCAGTGAGTTGCCAACTTGAACTGTGGGAGACCAAAAGAGAGAGAGTAAATTAACCGGCCCGAACACACTGCCGGCCGTTCGCAGAACAAAGAGACCGAGAAAGTCCAGGGAAGAGCTCGCAGGCTGCGGACCGGCCCAGCCCCGCCGGAGGCAGGAGGCAAGGGGGAGGGGAAGGTCGCGGCGAGACACAGGGCGCAGGCACCCGACCGGCGCGGGCGGGGACTGGGGCTGGGGACGCGGAGGGCAGAAGGCGCACGCACCCGACCGGCGCCAGCGGAAACTGAGACTGGGTCCGCGGAAGGGAGGGGGCGCGCCACACCTGGGGAGAGTGCGCCCACCGAGCCCCTGGCTGCCTGGACCGCTCTGACGGGGAAGGCACAGAGAGCAGGCGCAGCTTTTCCTTCCGCGCTTTTGTGGAACACCCGAGGGCTGGAACCTCGCGCAGCGCGGGGCGCGCTCCATATAGAACAGCCGGGAGCCTGAGCGGCGCAGACGGAGAGAGCAGCGTCAGCCCCTCCCGGAAGCGCCAGCCCGTCCCCGTGGCGCAAGCCCCGCGGCGCAAGCCCCGCCCCGCAGAGCGACGGAACTAGCTACCTGAATAAGAGTCCACCTCCGCCCGCCTGTGTCAGGGCAGAAATGAGGCTCTGAAGAGACCGGCAAACAGAAGCCAAATAAACAAAGGGAACCGCTTCAGAAGGGACTGGTGCAACAGATTAAAATCCCTCTAGGAAACATTGACTACACCGGAGGAGCCTGTAGATATCGAGAAGCGTAAGCTGGAACGAGGAGCTATCTGAAACTGAGCCGAACCCACACTGACCGCAACAGCTCCAGAGAAACTCCTAGATATAATTTTACTTTTTTTCTCTTTTTTTTTTTTTTCTCTTTTATTTTCCTTTAAAATCCCCTATTACTCCCCCATTACTCCTTAACTTTCATTTCCATAGATTTTTACGATTTTTTTAATTAGGGAAAAAAATTTTTTTTTTCTTTTTCTTTCTTTTTTTTTTTTTTTTCTTGTTTTTTCTTTCCTTTTTCTCTTCTATTTTCTATTTTTCTTTTTCTCTTATTTCTTTTAAAGTCCTCTAGTACTCCTCTACTACTCCTTAATTTTCATTTTCAATACACTATAACCTTACAAAAAAAAAAAAAGAAGAGAAGCCCTATTTTTAAACCGAAGATTATTCTCTCCCAATCTTGACTCTCTGTTTTCTACCTCAGAACACCTCTATTTCCTCCTTTCCCCTTCTCTTCCCAGTCCAATTCTGTGAATCTTTGTGGGTGACTGGGCTACGGAGAACACTCTGGGAACAGACAGCTGCGTAGATCTGTCTCTCTCCTCTTGAGTCCCCCTTTTTCTCCTCCTGCTCATCTCTATCTCCCTCCTCCCTCTCCTCTTCTTCATGTAACTCTGTGAACCTCTCTGGGTGTCCCTAACGGGGGAGAATCTTTTAGCCATTAACCTAGAAGTTTTCTTATCAGGGCTGTATAGTTGGAGAAGTTCTGAGACTACAGGAAGAATAAAACTGAAATCCAGAGGCAGGAGACTTAAGCCCAAAACCTGAGAACACCAGAAAACTCCTGACTACATGGAACTTTAAGTAATAAGTGACTGTCCAAAAGCCTTCATACCTGCACTGAAACCAACCACCACCCAAGAGCCAATAAGTTTTAGAGCAAGACATACCACGCAAATTCTCCAGCAACGCAGGAACATAGCCCTGAACGTCAACATACAGGCTGCCCAAGGTCACACCTAACACATAGACCCATCTCAAAACTCATTACTGGGCACTCCATTGTTCTCCAAAGAGTAGAAATCAAGTTCCACGCACCAGAACACTGATGCAAGCTTCCCTAACCAGGAAACCTTGACAAGCCAATCGTCTAACCCCACCCACTGGGTTAATCCTCCACAATAAAAAGGAACCACACACCTCCAGAATACAGAAAGCCCACTCCAGATACAGCAATCTAAACAAGATGAAAAGGCAAAGAAATACCCAACAGGTAAAGGAACATGAAAAATGCCCACCAAGTCAAACAAAAGAGGAGGAGATAGGGAATCTACCTGAAAAAGAATTTAGAATAATGATAATAAAAATGATCCAAAATCCTGTAAACTTCAAAATAAATGTTTTTACTTGTTAACACAGATTTGTATTCCTTTAAATTATATGTGGGTTTAAATACTGAACATTTTTTATTTTGCTGTAGTTGGAAATAAAATATGCAATATCCAACATTACTGAACTACCATAGAAAATACATCCAACAATGATATAACTGACAGTTTTTATAGCTGTAAGTAAATCATCTTTAAAATACACCAAATATATTGTGCAATATTAAATAGTTGAATTTTATTCAAATATATATTCATATATAGTATAAATATAGCCCTTTTCATAGAAAAGACTAAAGACATTTGAATTGAACAATATTAATACAGTTTAAATCATTGCTAACTTTAGCTTTATAATGTTTCAAAGTGACAGGTAAAAATATAGCATATTGATACTTGTTTTTGAGCCCTAAGGAGTAATAAGCAGATATAGAGTGTTTTTACCATACTGTTTTATTAATATGATATATAATTACTTGATGGCTATCTATACCTTTAGAAAAATAGACCCTGACCTAATATTTTAGCAAAAAGATCATTTAAAGATTGCTCTTCTTCTAGCTTAGTTCTAATTAAAGGCAGTTATCCTTTTCAAAACAAACAAACAAATGGGCAGATTAGAAATATAGACCAATTATGAAGGGAAAAAGGAGAAAATATTTCCTATGAAAATTTAGTAAATTGAGTTACTTCAACATTAACCATTCATACTTAACCTAACTTGCTTGTTTGCCGAATGCCAGTGAACTGAGAGGTGCCCCAAGTTACCACTGATCAATAGTTTGAAATTACAGCATTTGAGCTTTAACCATTCATTCTGCTGTTATACTCTGGGTTCCATCATTAGATTTTGTGAAATATTCTTCTAGAAGTAGACCCAATATTGTTCAGACTCTTGCAGAATTTTAAAAGTGAACCATTTTTATTTATAGGGATTTTAAAAATGGAAGGGAACTGTGTTTTGGGTTACAGTAAGCAAATGCCCCTTTATACTATATGGTGAGGAACACTGAGGGAACCAACAAAATTAAAGAGTGTGGACTGTTTGGATCCTTGAATACTTAATACTTCATTATGATGAAATAGGACAGGAGCCAAACTAAGACTTTATGTCAGCTACACTTCACTGAGGGCAGTCTTCTATAGTGGAAAGAGCACTGGATGTGCCCTGTCAAGATTAGTACACCTTCTAAAAGTGCTTTCACCAATTTTTTGTCTCGATTTGGTGAAAAATATAACTGATTCATACTTTAGTTTGCTTAATTATAAGTTAAGAATATTGGCCTTTCTCTAAGTCACTGTGGAATTCTAGACCCCTTGCTAGCAATTGATCATAAAGACCTGAAACTACTGACTTGAATTGTTTTTCCCTATATAGATCATCTTTCAAGTGCATATTATTTAGATGACATTTCAGTGCAAATGCATATGAGCTTCCGCTTAGTCAGTTCCAAAATAGTTGTGTATTACGAAGTGGTAAAATAATCCTGCTCTGCTCCTATAGTAACACATGGGATGTTGTATGGAACATGAATTTCGTTTTCCTCTGAAATTTACAATGTAGGACTTGAAGTCTAATTTTTGGAACCATGCTGGGAATTCTTAAATGGATTTATCATTACGATGCACAGATTATGATGAAAAAAATGTTTACAGAAATATGAGATCCCCGGTGTAGTGTATACTCATGTGTACATGCTAAGTCACTTCAGTTGTGTCCAACTCTTTGTGCCTCATGGAGTATGGCCCACCCGGCTCCTCTATCTTTGGGATTCTCCGGGCAAGAATATTGGAGTGGGTTGCCATGCGCTCCTCCAGAGGATCTTCCCGACCCAGGGATCAAACCCGTGTCTTTTATGCCTCCTGCATTAGCAGGTGGGTCCTTTACAAACAGCGCCATGTAGTTCATAGACTCCAGAGACAGGCATCTTCCTAAGTAGGATGACAGAGGTTTTGGTCTACTCATCTCACTGCATACCTGTGGCCCCAGTGTAATTCTTAATAGTGCCTCTTTGCATTCTCACAAGTATCCTTTTTAGTTGATTTTAAAAAAAGTATTTCTAGTATCTCTGTGTAATCTGAGGGAAGTTATTTCTATCATATATTTAATAAGCCATTTCTTAATATGCAAAATAACACATATAAAGCCATTTTATAATATGCAAAACAATCTCTTTTATGTCATACTTACATCTCAAAGATATAATTGAAACTTCCAGGTGCCGTGTTTCTTTGTTTAGTTTTATGTTAATTCTTTATGATTGTACTGTTACAGCATTGGTGTTTCTTTGCATCATCCTCTCATTTTCTTTTTTGGCAATAACAAAAAAAATGAAATGTCTAGTCTATTCCTTGAACAATGTTAAATCTAGAAACTGCATCACAACCTACAAGATACATGGAGTCAAGCTTGATTGAGAGTTTTATTAATCCTTGTAACATAACCTTGCAAAAGAGGTATGTTTCCACCTAAATTATGTTTATTGAATTTTCTAAAAAAACTGGGTGAAAAAGCCATTAGCTTCATTCTATAGTTTGTTCTCCCAACACTGTCAATTCAGTATATTTTAAACAAATAAAACATATTTAGAAAAATAACTGAATAGAAAAGTTATGAAAGGTATGTTACTTAAATATAACGTAACAGAATTTGGCAAATATATGAACTGTTAGCTAGACTGAGTTAGAGATACTCTAGGAAAACTTAAAATGACGAGCTCTCATAAAGACAGAGTGCTCCTGACAGGTGGAAAGCGATCCATTAGCAAATTCCCTGTGTCTCCTAACTTCAGAGATGAGTGCTGTGACAACTACTATGACATCAGAGTTGTCCCCCACCAACTGGACAAAATTAACGTCCCTAATGTGACTTGGCATGGAAGTAGGTGTGGTGGCTGAATCTTAGAGTAGAGACAGTTAATTCATATCTTGCTTCAGTCACTTTTAAACCACTTGGTTTTGTGCATGTGATAAAAAAAAAAAAGAAACTTCATATGGCTCAGTTTTCTCATTTTTAAAATTTAAGTGATAAAGATGATAATGATAATAGTAATAGCACTCAGTTTCACAGAGATATAGTAAAAAATAAGATAATACATGTAATTCACTGAGCAGGTTGCCTGAGACAAATTATTAGTTAATAAATAAGAGTCATATTGTTAATACAAATTGTTTTTAAAGGCAGGTTCTTGCAGAGGGGAAATTAATAGGTAGAGCAGAATTTTTTTGAGCAGAGAAATACTCTGCATGAATCCACAATGATGAATGTATGACACGGTGTTGTTACTGTTTCGTCGCTAAGTCATGTCTGACTTCTGCAACCCAGTGGACTTTACACCACCAGGCTCCCTGTCAGTGGGATTTCCCAACCAAGAATACTGGAGGGGATTGTTGTTTCCTTCTCCAGGGCATTTTCCCAACCAAGAGATAGAACCTGTGTGTCCTGCATTGCCGGCAGATTCTTCTAACACAGAGCTGGGGAAGCCACACATAACACTATACACTTGTCCAAACCCACAGAATGTCAATACTGAGCGTGAACCCTGATGTAAACTATGGACTTTGGGTGATTATGTTTGGTCTATGTAGGCTTATTCAACTTACCACTTTTGTGTGGGATGTTGGTAATGTGAGAAAGTGCATTATAGGGGCAGGGGTAATATGGGAAATCTCTCCCTCCCTTTCAGTTTGGCTTTAAACTTCAAAGCTCTAAAAAAGTAGTCTAAATATTAAGAAAAAGGCAAGTATTGAATAAAAAACAACAGTTGCATAATATGTTTTAGTCAAGTGGCAAGTAAAGTGCAGGTGGAAAGTGAATTTATGGAGTGGTTTTATAAACAAAGAAGGTCATAAATTTTATTTAAAAAATAGTACCTTTTAAAATAATTGTGACTATTATAAATCTAATTATGCTTCTTTCCCTATATTGGGAAGAATATGTTCTTTTTAAATGGTCACCCAGCAAAATATTTAGAACATAATCATAGTATCTTTTTTGTTGCTTACTTGAATAGTATAGGTATGTATATAATTTTTAAATTTAAATTTTAAGTATTTTTACAGACTTCTGTATTTTAACATGTATATTTATTATATATTTAGTACATTGCATTGGTATGCATTTATTACTATTCCTACTAACATCCACATTTTTGCAAATATTGGCCTCGAAGTTTGCTCTCTATGGACTTCAAATGTGACATTGCTTGAAATATTATATCAAAATTTTCTAAGAAATAGAAACAATAAAATCCTCTGTGTAAATTTATCCAAAGTATATATATTAAAATTAGCTGTATCAATACACACTTTGATATATCATCAAGTAGATACACTGTTTACATTTTTAATGTATTTTATTGTTTTATAAAAACGTACTTTAAATTGAGAGCAGCTACATATCTCTCTATATCTGTCTATAAAATTGGAAACAGATTTACTATTGGACTTCTTCACATGAGACTTGAAACTCTATTTGAAAATGTAATACTGAATCTCTAGCCAACAAATGCTACAGGGAAGTTGTTCTGATTAGTCCTGGGCTTTTGACTCAACTGATTTGTTCTGTGAAGGAAGGAAAACGCAGTACAAGGCAGGGTCACGAGAGCCAGAATGAAAATCAGAACGGAAGTGATTAATGGTGCCAGCCACTGAGTCATCAGTTTAGTTCGTCCTAGCCTACAGCCTCAAAGTACCCATATTTCATACAAATTAACATGCTTACAAAATAACATGATTGGGAAAATGCGTACCCCCAAAGAGAAAATATTTCCTTTTCCTCTACAAAACTGTATTTATCAAATGTTATAATGGGGACAATAATTAGGTAGAGCTAGCTGGTTTAAAGGAGAAGGCAATGGCACCGCACTCCAGTGCTCTTGCCTGGAAAATCCCATGGACGGAGGAGACTGGTAGGACCCATGCAGTCCATGGGGTCGCTAAGAGTTGGACACGACTGAGCAACTTCACTTTCATTTTTCGCGTTCATACACTGGAGAAGGAAATGGCAACCCACTCCAGTGTTCTTGCCTGGAGAATCCCAGGGACGGCGGAGCCTGGTGGGCTGCCGTCTATGGGGTCGCACAGAGTTGGACATGACTGAAGTGATTTGGCAGTAGCAGTAGCAGCTGGTTTAAAAGTGAAATTTTCCAAACATATTCAACAACATATAATAAATAGCTAAATTTAAAAACTTAGAGCTATATCAAACAAATTAGGAAACATAAATTCTATATATCTTTAATAGTTGCTTAGATGCTCAGTTGGGTAGGACTCTTTGCAACCCCATGGACTGCAGCATGCCAGGCTTCACAGTCTTTCAACATCTCCCAGAATTTGCTCAAACTCATATCCATTGAGTAGATGGATGATGCCATCCAACCATCTCATCCTCTGTGGTCCCCTTCTCTACCTGCCCTCAACTTTCCCAGCTCAGAGTCTCTTCCAAAGAGTCGGCTCTTCACATCAGGTGGCCAAAGTATTGGAGCTTAAGCTTCAGCATCAGTCTTTCCAATGAATACTCAGAGTTGATTTCCTTTAGAATTGACTGGTTTGATCTCCTTGCTGTCCAGGGGACTCTCAAGAGTCTTCTCCAACATCTCAGTTCAAAAGCTTTCTTTATAGTTCAGCTTTCACATCCATACATGACCACTGGGAAGACCATAGATTTGACTATATGGACCTTTGTTGCAAAGTGATGTCTCTGCTTTTTAATGTGCTGTTGATGTCTGTAATATCTTTTCTTCGAAGGAGCAAGATTCTTTTAATTTCATGGTCACAGTCACTGCTCACAGTGATTTGGAGCACAAGAAAATAAGATATGTCACCATATCCCTTTTTCCCCCAATCTATCAGCCATGAAGTGATGGGACTGGATGCTATGATCTTAGTTTTTGAATGTTGAGTTCTAAGCCAGTTTTTTCACTCTCCTCTTTCACATTCATCAAGAGGCTTTTTAGCTCCTCTTCACTTTCTGCCATTAGGTGGTGTCATCTGCATATCTGAGGTTATTGACAATTCTCCTGGCCATATTGTTTCCAGCTTGAGTTTCATCTGGTCTGGCATTTCCCATGATGTACTCTTCATATAACTTAATTAAGCAGGGTGACAGTATACAGCCTTGACATACTCTTTTCCCAATTTGGAAGCAGTCTGTTGTTCCATGTCCAGTTCTAATTGTTGCTTCTTGACCTGCATACAGGTTTCTCAGGAGGCAGGTAAGGTGGTCTGGTATTCCTATCTCTTGAACAATTTTCCACAGTTTTTTTGTGATCCACACAGTCAAAGGCTTTAGCATAGTCAGTGAAGCAGAAGTAGATGGTTTGTCTGGTATTCTCTTACTTTTCCTATGATCCAATGGATGTTGGCAATTTGATCTCTGGTTCCTCTGCCTTTTCTAAATCCAGCTTGTATATCTAGAAGTTCTCGGCTCATGTACTGTTGAAGCCTAGCATGAAGAATTTTGAACATTACTTTGATAGCATGTGAAATGAGTGCAATTGTGTGATAGTTTGCACATTCTTTGGCATTGCTTTTTCCAGTCTTGTGACCACTACTGAGTTTTCCAAATTTGCTGGCGTACTGAGTGCAGATGTTCATGGGGTTCTCAAGGCAAAAATGCTGAAGTGGTTTGCCATTTCCATCTCCAGTAACATTTTAGGAATCAGTGAACTAAAATGGACTGGAATGGGAAAATCTAATTCAGATGACCATTATGTCTACTAGTATTGTCAAGGATCCCTTAGAAGAAGTGGAGTATCCATCATAGTAAACAAAAGAGTCAGAAACGCAGTTCAATTCAGTTAAGTGCAGTCGCTCAGCCGTGTCCGACTCTTTGCGACCCCGTGAACTGTAGTATGCCAGGCCTCCCTGTCCATCACCAACTCCTGGAGTACATCCAAACTCATGTCCATTGAGTCAGTGATGCCATCCAACCATCTCATCCTCTGTCATCCCCTTCTCCTCCTGCCCTCAATCTTTCCCAGCATCTGGGTCTTTTCAAATGAGTCAGCTCTTCGCATCAGGTGGCCAAAGTATTGGAGTTTCAGCTTCAGCATCAGTCCTTCCAATGAATGTTCAGGACTGATTTCCTTTAGGATGGACTGGTTGGATCTCCTTGTAGTCCAAGGGACTCTCAAGAGTCTTCTCCAACACCACAATTCAAAAGCATCAATTCTTCTGTGCTCAGCTTTCTTTATAGTCCAACTCTCACATCCATACATGACTACTCGAAAAACCACAGTCTTGACTAGACAGATGCAGTACTTGAATGCAATCTCAAAAATGACAGAATGATCTCTGTTTCCAAGGCAAACTACTCAATATCACAGTAATCCAACCAGTAATGCTGAAGAAGCTGATGTTGTTCTATGAAGACCTACAAGAGCTTCTAGAACTAACACCCAAAAAAGACGTGCTTTTCATTATAGGGGACTGGAATGCAAAAGCAGAAAGTCAAGAGATACCTGGAGTAATAGCCAAATTTGACCTTGGAGTCCAAAACAAAGCATGTCAAGGGCTAACAGACTTTTTCTAAGAGAACACACTGGTCATAGTAAACACCCTCTTCCAACAACACAAGAGAAGACTCTATTCATGACCATCACAGAGAGTCAATACAAAAATAAGACTGATTATATTTTCTCCAGCCAAAGATGGAGAAGCTCTATACAGTCAGCAAAACAAGACCAGGAGCTGACTGTGGCTCAGATCATGAACTCCTTATTGCCAAATTCAGGCTTAAATTGAAAAAAGTGGGAAAACATTTTACTAGACCATTCAGGTATGACCTAAATTAAATTCCTTACACATTATACAGTGGAAGTGACAAATTGAATCAAGGGATTACATCTGATAGACAGAGTGCCTGATGAACTATGGATGGAGACTCGTGACTTGTACAAGAGGCAGTGATCAAGACTATTCCCAAGAAAAAGAAATGCAAAAAGGAGAAATGATTGTCTGAGGAGGACTTACAAATAGCTGAGAAAAGAGGAGAAGCTTAAGGCAAAGGAGAAAAGGAAAGAGATATGCATTTGAATGCAGAGTTCCAGAGAATAGCAAGGAGAAATAAGAAAGCCTTCCTCAGTGATCAATGCAAAGAAATAGAGGAAAACAATAGCATGGGAAAGACTAGAGATCTCTTCAAGAAAATTAGAGATATCAAGGGAACATTTCATGCAAAGATGGGCTCAATAAAGGACAGAAATGCTTTATTAACAGAAGCAGAAGATATTAAGAAGAGGTGGCAAGAATACACAGAAGAACTTTACAAAAAAGATCTTCACGACCCAGATAATCACGATGGTGTGATCACTCATCTAGAGCCAGACATCCTGGAATGTGAAGTCAAGTGGGTCTTAGGAAGCATCACTATGAACAAAGCTAGTGGAGGTGATGGAGTCCACTTAAGCTATTTCAAATCCTAAAAGATAATGCTGTCAAAATGGTGCACTCAATATGCCAGCAAATTTGGAAAACTCAGCAGTGGCCACAGGACTGGAAAAGGTCAGTTTTCATTGCAGTCCCAAAGAAACACAATGCCAAAGAATGTTTAAACTGCTGCATAATTGCACGGATCTCACACGCTGGCAAAGTAATGCTCAGAATTCTCCAAGCCAGGCTTCAAGAGTATGTGAGTCAAGAACTTCCAGATATTCAAGTTGGATTTAGTAAAGGCAGAAGAACCAGAGATCAAATTGTCAACATCCACTGGATCATCAAAAAAGCAAGAGAGTTCCAGAAAAACATCTCCATCTGGTTTATTGACTATGCCAAAGCCTTTGACTGTGTGGATCACAGCAAGCTATGGAAAATTCTTAAAAGGATAGGAATACCAGACCACCTGACCTGCCTCTTGAGAAATCTGTATGCAGGTCAAGAAGCAAAAGTTAGAACTGAATATGGAACAACAGACTGGTTCCAAACTGGGAAAGGAATAGGTCAAGCCTGTATATTGTTACCCTACTTATTTAACTTATAGGCAGAGTACATCATGAGTAACACTGGGCTGGATGAAGCACAACCTGGAATCAAGATTGCTGGGAGAAATACCAATAACCTCAAATATGCAGATGACACCACCCAATGGCAGAAAACAAAGAAGAACTATAGAACCTCTTGATGAAAGTGAAAGAGGAGAGTGAAAAAGTTGGCTTAATAGTCAACATTCAGAAAGCTAAGATGATGGCATCTGGTCACATCACTTCATGGCAAATAGATGGGGAAACAACAGAAACAGTGAGAGACTTTATTTTTTGGTGCTGCAAAATCACTGCAGATGGTGATTGCAGCCATGAAATAAAAAGACGCTTACTCCTTGGAAGAAAAGTTATGACCAACCTAGATAGCACATTAAAAAGCAGAGACATTACTTTGCCAACAAAGGTCCATCTAGTCAAAGTTATGATTTTTCCAGTAGCCATGTATGGTTGTGAGATTTGGACTATAAAGAAAGCTGAGCACTGAAGAACTGATGCTTTTGAAATGTGACATTGGAGAAGACTCTTGAAAGTCCCTTGGACTGCAAGGAGATCCAACCAGTCCATCCTAAAGGAAATCAGTCCTGAATATTCATTGGAAGGACTGATGCTGTAGTTCAAACTCCAATACTTTGGCCACCTGATGTGAAGAACTGACTCATTGGAAAAGATCCTGATGCTGGGAAAGATTGATTGTGGGAGAAGAAGGGGACAACAGAGGATGATATGGTTGGATGACATCACGGACTCGATGGACGTGAGTTTGAGTAAGCTTCGAGAGTTGATAATGGACAGGGAAGCTTGGCATGCTGTGGTCCATGGGGTCACAAAGAGTCGGCCAGGACTAAGCTACTGAAATGACTGAGTGCAGCACTTTAACAACATCATCTTTTAGGATTTGAAATAGCTCAGCTAGAATTCCATCACCTACACTAGCTTTGTTCGTAGTATTGCTTCCAAAGGCTCACTAAACTTCACACTTTATTGTGTCTGCTCTAGGTGAGTGATCATACCATCGTGATGATCTGGGTCATTAAGATCTTTTTTTTTTTTTTTTGGTGCAGTCTTCTGTGTATCCTGCCTCCTCTTTCTAATAAATCTGCTTCTATTAGGTCCTCACTGTCTCTGTCTTCATTGTGTACATCTTTGCATGAAATGTTCACTTGTATTTCCAGTTTTCTTGAGATCTCTTAGTCTTACCCATTTATTGTTTTCCTCTTTCTTTGCATTGTTCACTTAAGAAGGCTTTCTTATCTCTCCCCCTTGCTATTCTTTGAAAGTCTGCATCAGATGGGTATATACTTCCTTTTCTCCTTTGCCTTTCACTTCTCCTCTTTTCTTAGCTATTTGTAAGGCCTCCTCAGAAAACAGTTTTGCTTTGTTGCATTTTTTTTCCTTGCAGATGATTTTGATTACCACCTCCTGTACAGAGTTACAAACCTCGAACCATAGTTTTTCAGGCTCTCTATCAGATGTAATCCCTTGAATCTATTTGTCACTTCAACTGGATAATTGTAAGGGACTTGATTTAGGTCATAGCTGAGTGGCCTAGTGGTTTGCAAATAAGGAGCTCATGATCTGAGCCACAATTCAGCTCCCGGTCTTGTTTTTGTTGACTGTATAGAGCTTCTCCATCTTTGGCTGCAAAGAATATAATCAATCTGATTTCGGTATTGACCATCTGGTGATGTCAATGTGTAGAGTCTTCTCTTCTGTTTTTGGAAGAGGGTGTTTGCTCTGACCATTGCATTCTCTTGGCAAAACTCTAATAGCCTTTGCCCTGCTTCATTTTGTACTCTAAGGCCAAACTTGCCTATTACTCCAGGTATCTCTTGACTTCCTACTTGTCATTCCAGTCCCCTATAATTCTAGAAGGTCTTGTGCATCTTCATAGAACCATTCAACTTCAGCTTCTTCAGAATTCGTGGTTGGGGCAGAGAGTTGCATTAGTGTGATGTTGAATGGTTTGCCTTCGAAATGAACAGAGATCATTCTGTTGTTTTTGAGATTGCATCCAAGTACTGCATTTCAGATTCTTTTGTTGACTATGAGAGCTACTCCATTTCTTCTAAGGTATTCTTGCCATAGTAGTAGATACAATGGTCATCCGAATTCAATTTGCCCATTCCAGTCCATTTTAGGTCACTGATTCCTAAAATGTCGATATTCCCTCTTGCCATTTCTTGTTTGAGCACTTCCAATTTACCTTGATTTCATGGACCTCACATTCCAGGTTCCTATGCAATATTGTTCTTTACAGCTTCAGACATTACTTTCACCACCAGAAACATCAACAACTGGGAGTCATTTTTGCTCTGGCTCCGTCTCTTCCTTCTTTCTGGAGTTATATCTCCACTCTTCTCTTTGTAGCAACAGGGCACCTACTGACTTAGGGGCTCATCTTTCAGTGTCCTATCTTTCTGCCTTTTCATACTGTTCATGGGGTTCTCAAGGCAAGAATGCTGAAGTGGTTTGCCATTCCCTTCTCCAGTGGACCACGCTTTGTCAGAATTCTCCCTCACGACCCATTTGTCTTGGGTGGCCCTTCATAGCATAGCTCATAGTTTCATTGAGTTATGAAGCTGTGATCCATGTGATCATTTTGGTTATTTTTCTGTGATTGCGGTTTTCATTCTGTCTTCCCTCTTATGGATGAGAATAAGAAGCGTGTGCAAGCTTCCTGATGGGAGTGTCTGGCTGTGAGGAAAACTGGATGTTGCTCTGGTGGGCAGGGCCATGCTCAATAAATCTTTACTCCAGTTTTCTGCTGATGGGTGCGGCTGTCCACTCTCTCTGTAAATTGGCCTGAGGCTAAACTATGGTAAAGTTAATGGCAACTTTCTCCAAAAGGACTGTTGGCAGCAAGCAGGGCCTCCCAGGACTGCTGCCTCCAGTGACTGATACTCCTCTGCCGGAGACTCCCAAACACTCACAGGCTAGTCTGGCTCAATGTCTTGTGAGGTCACTGCTCCTTTCTCCTGGGTCCTGGTGTGCAAACAGTTTTGCGTGTGCTCTCTAGGAGTTTCTGTTTCCCCAGTCCTATGGACGTTCTGTAGTCAAATCCTGCTGACCTTCAAAGTCAGATTCCCTGGGGCTTCTCGATCCCTTTGCTGGATTCCCAGGTTGGGAAGTTTGTTGCGGAACCTAGAACTTTTCCAACAATGCAAGAATATTTTTAGAGTAATTGTCCTCCAGTTTGTGGATTGGCCACCTGGCTGCTCTATGGTGGGACTAATGGCGATATCCAAGAGGAGGAGGTTTCAAAATTGCAAATTCGTATTACATTATTTATATTATTGAAATAAAATTCTAGGCATCTTAAATCTTTGTTACATGTGCTAGGCAATCATATATGTATACAAATACCCTCTTGAGAGTAGGTATAACAATTATATTGCAGTGTACTTGAAAGGATTAGGTGACAAACACAGGGCTTACAGATAAATAATATTTTATTTGATTTAAAGTATCATTTATTTTGTAGTATAGTCTCATGTTCTGAGATCTGAGCTATTCCTCTTCTGCAGTGCACAGAGTGTTGTCATTGTTGTGTTTAGTCCTCTTTCTTATTTTATGCTTTGATTTTATTTTTTACTTCTTCCCATGCTCTTTTAACATATGGGATTACTTTAGTAGATTTGGAATCTGTCCCTGAATATGTAAATATATTTGCAACACATATATGCTACTTATCCCTGTGTTTTCCACTCAACTATTATCAAGATTTCTAATTGATTTCAAGTTATGTTTTCTCCTATCCATTACGATGCTTTATATTTTTATAGAATATATGGTTTATAAAGGTTTAAATGTATCCCTTTTCATTCTATATTTACTTTTGTCTTCTTCTTGTTTTACTCATTTTTCTCACAAAAAACATTGCCGAATTTCCTAATCTTTTTAAAGTCCCAATCACCTTCATTTTATTATTATTGATAACCAATTATATCATACTTATTCATATTTTGTTACTGACTCTATTATTCTACTGAAAACTAGTTCATTTGTGCTCAAATAAATTCAAACTTTGCTCAAATAAAATTTAAAGCTATATGTTCTCTTCTGTCTTCTGCTTTAAACAAAATTTAATATGCATTAGCTTGTTATTTATTTGTTTTATGAATTCCTGAGATAGATTTTTGTTACAGGGTTTCTAATTTTATTTTATTGTGATTAGAAAATGTACTGTATAAACACTGCAGGCCTCAGATCATTCAAGAAATGTAATTTTGGAAACATCATTTTATAATATACTACAAGAGAATTTAAATACATATTGACAATGAAAATATACACACATTCACATATGCTCAGAAAATACTAATATATATTGAATATATTGAGAACAAATATATTTCTAAATAACTTAAGGTTTTAGTACCTTAAAGATTCTAACATATTTTAGTATATTCAGTAAATTATCCATCATAACTCTGAAACTCATTCAGTCTGTGTCTTTATTACGTTGAAAAGGCCATGATGTTCTTTAGTAAGCCATGCTGTTTCATTTTTGGTTAATATGATGTTGTATCTAATACAGAAAATATAAATTAATTTACATACAATTTTGAGACTGATTAGGAGATAGACCAATTATGAAACTCAAAAGTAAGTCATTCTTTTTTCCTAGTGGTTTCTTGATTGGACAAGTTGGTATTAATGCTCTTTTTTTGTGGTAAACAAGGGTAAACTTGTGGTAAACTTTGTGCAATCTTAGAGAGTTTTTTAATCTCTGAAAATTTCAAAGAAATTGTATTCATTAAATATTTAGTTCTTCATTTTACTTATTACATTAATATCTAAAAGAACTTGCCAAATAGAACTAAGAAATAAATGTAAAAGTGGATACTTTTAAAGCATATATAGCTTGCGTTCTAGATTCCATATCTTTAATCATTTCACCACCAACATATCTTTTGAAATGCATACTTCCTCAAATAATGTTATTAACTAAGATATAGCATTGATTCAGCTTTTGATTAAGATGTTGTCAGACTGTTATGATATAATAATGTTTTGCAAGGATACTTGAGTTACTATATGCCAGATCATGTACTTATAGTAACCTTGGAGCATAAAATATTGTGTATTCATTAACAGCAATGTATTATATTTCTATCTATCTATATTATCATTATCAGCTATTTTCAGTAGGCTTAATAAAGCTTTGCATCTATTAGGACCTCATAAAGGTGATATTTATATAATTCAGCTTTTCATAAACATTTTGTCAGTTACTTCAGAAACTTTCTGTTGGGATATTTGCATAATTGCGCTTTCTGCATCAGGACATCTTTCTGCATCAGGACATCGTCAAGAGTATTTGTTGCAATACTGCCTTTTAAAATAATGATGTAGAATGTATAGTCTGTATGATATGCAAATGATTCAACTCATTTGTATTTCACAGAAATTCATGATACTTTATTAAAACCAGTTTACTTAAGTATGAACAGCTTATAAGATCTCTTAATATTTAATGTATACAACTTGAGTTTGGAGACACAAGTGATTTTTTAAATTCGGATTTTTACTTGATTTAGGTTATCCAACGTCTGTGCATAGTAAGAAGTCAAATTTGTTATAGTCTATAGTAGAACTGTTTTCTAGTTAATTTGGTTAGACCATTATGCTAATAAAGTCAAGGATAGTCTTATGGGGATTCCCTTATGACTGACTCTTTGCTTTTCTCTTACTGCTTTAAGAATCCTCTAATTTTCATCATTTTGATTGTGATTATGTCTTAGAGTAGGTCTTTTGGGAGTTCCTCTTGTTTGGAACCCTCTGTGCTTTCTGTAACTGGGTATGTGTTTCCTTTTTTTAAGTTTGGGGGTTGTACAGTTGTAATTTATTCAAATACATCTTCAGTTCCCCTTGTCTCTTTCATCTCCTGGGATTCCTACTATGCATTGATTGTCATGCTTTATATTATCCTGTAGCTCTTGTATGATACTCTTTTTTGGTCTTTCTGTCTGCTGTTCTGCTGGATGATTTCTGTTATATCTTTCACAAAACTTATTCATTCTTCTGCATTATTTAGTTTGCTATTCATTGCCCTTAGCTTAGTTTTTGTTTCAGCAATGAAGTTGTCTAATTTTGATTAGTTTCTCTATAGTTCTAGTTCCTTGTGATCTGCATTTATATCACTAATCTTTCTCAGTTCCTTCAGCATTTTTATTACTTTTTTTTTTAACTCAGCGTCTAGTTGACCAGAGAGTTTTGTTTCATTTTTGTTATTTCAGGGGATTTTTCTTATTCTTAAAATTGCAAGAGGTGTATCTGCTTTCTCATTTTACTTATATTTCTCTGACTCTATGAATTCAGGGAAAAGCAGGGATGGCTCAGTGGTAAAGAATCTGCCTACCAATTCAGGCAACACAGCTTCGATCCCTGGGTCAGAAAGATCCTCCGGAGTAGGAAAAGGCCACCCGTTCCAGCATTTTTGCCTGGGAAATCCCATGGACAGAGGAGTCTGGTGGGTTCTAGCCCATGATGTCGCAAAGAGTCAGTTCTGACTGAGCAAGCGCTGTGGTCTTGAAGGGCTGTTTCCATGTGGGAGAGACCTGTGTAAATTGTAAGAGTGCAATATTTTTGGTTCCTGTGTGTGTGTGTTCTGGTATGGATGCTTGCCACGTCTTTCCTCATGGTATCCTGGCCCTTGTTCCCTTGATAAGAGGTGTGTTTGCTATTGTGATAACTGCAGCCAGCACGGCATGTTTGACAGGGCTCCGCTTTGCTCTGAAGTTGTCACAGGCCTGTGACAAGCAGACAGACAGTGTATTTATTTCAGGTCAACCAAGTGTTTCATGATACTGCTGTCCTTTCAGTTTTATGGGGTCATAGCTCATGCTATAATCTGTGAGACACAAGGAGTACCTCAAGTCACCTGTCAGTGGGGTCAATGGAGAAAATGGGAAAGTATACGTAAGGTAAAATATGCCCATATTTTATATTCTGCAAAAATTAACTCACAAAGAAGCAAGTAGTCAAATAAAGAAGCCCAAATAAGAAAAAATATAAAATAAATTAGGAAGCTGTTTCCCAACCTGCACTTAACCGACTCAGAAAATTCACAAATTCACTCCTCTGTTGAAAGTTAGGAAAAAATATAAACTTCACAGCTCCCACAAATTGAGAAACATGCTTACCAGGGATCAGTTTTATTTGTACAAACCAATTTATGGTAGTAGTACTTATTTATGAAAATTAAATAAAAGTATTATTAAGAAATATGGATTTAACAATGAGTTCTTTATTTCAACACTGAATGAAATAATTGTAATGACATGTTATAAAAATGTATCACCAAGACAAATTTAAAAACCAGAGAAAATTATCATAAAATTATAAAGTTAACAATGAGTCTAAATTTTCACTCCATTAAAAAAAATGAAAAATAATAACCAATATCTTATGTGAGTAATTAATGCAAGAACGAATACAAAATTGTCGCACCTAAAACATTTTCAAAGACAGGCCTTAAGTGAAAAATTTCCAAATGTAGGTGCAGTGCTTACGTCATTTATTCTTCTAGCACTTTAAAGACAATATTACACGGGCTACATCAGACTAAAAAAGCTCCGCACATCAGAAGAGGCAATCTACAAAATGAAAAAGCAACCTGTGCTTCTTAATCATATACATTTGGAAGTATTTGTTTCAAAGATTCAGCTATAAAACCATTAGCATTTTGTATCTTTTGTTTCCATCCCCTCCTGCTGTGAACCATCCTCATTGCATGCTATCTTCCATATTACTAGACAGAATAAGCCTAAGGGCCAATCTATAGGATTTTTTACTCAGTAGTCTCTTATAAAGATGGTTTACTCTAAGAAAACAGTAATTTTTAAAAACTGTAATAGAAGAATGTGTGTTGCTTTAATCTATGCCTGAATTTTCATAAGATTTCTATTGTAATCTTAGAATAGTGCTTTTCACACTTCAGTGGATATTTAATAGGGATTGTGTTATGTGTGAATTCTGATAGATTAAGTCTAAGGTGAGTCTGAGATTCTGATTTTCTCATAAGCTTACAAGGAGATGCTAATGCTGTTGATCTGAGAACCACACCTCAAATAGCAATGTGCAACTTCTAAAATGGCCATATATTTTTCACTTGAATATTATGATATTTTTAATTATTTTATAATTGTATATGTCATATAGAAACTATCTGAAGAATAATATACCAATATAAGTAATCAATAATAAGCAAACAAGAAAAATGCATACTTGGAATATGAAAAGTAACTATTTTATGATATAATAAACATGTCACATAGAGGGAATTTGTACAGATAACATTGTCAGGTATTTTAGTTTCCTAAATTTCCTTGGCTTATGGAGGGTATTAAAGAAAGAGCATAGATGAAGCTTGGAGGAGATACTTAATAACTAGGCAGTTCTTCTGGATTTTTCAGGCTACCTTCTTGTTTACAAGGTCTTGAAAATCATAGCTACATGAATTATCCCATTCTTTGCTGATAGAGACCTCTGTGGAAAATTAAAATAAATCAGAGATTGTAATAAATATTCTAAACAAGTATAAGTCCAAAAAATTATCTGTATTGAACGAAGAACTCATTCTCGGTGTGATACTCACCTCTATGGCATTGATAGTTTGAGCAATACTTCTCAAATATAGGAGAGAGGTGATAAAGAATAGGAGGTGATATAAGTTTCCACGAGCATCCTCTTCCATAGACATGCAAGAGCTATGAAGCATGAGAGAGCTATTACACAGAGCATTCAGTGTATGACGTTTTCAGCCTGAAGCTTTAGATAGGTTACTTCATACAGCGTCACCAGTATTTATACCTAAATGATATGTCATCTCTCATTATGCTGTGTTTCCTAGAAAAAAGCAACATGGATATAATACATGTTCCTGTGTGTAATATTTCTTCAGAAAATAAGAATATAATTTAAGAATATATATTAAGAATATAATTTAGGTGTGTGAATTCATCACCAAATGTAAAGAAGGAATGTGTTTTGCTTTTGATTATTTATTACATCTTCCTCAACTGTCCTTTTTATGTAAAATGTTTAAAACTCATGGAAGGGGAAAAATATTCTGCCATTACTTTTCATCCACATGTTCTTTCTCTACATGAAGAATAGGCAGAGGAACACAACTAATATTGAACTGTAACTTCCTGGGGTCAATCGCTCTAAACAAACTGTAACTGGTGAGCCACAGAGAATTATTTCAAATAGTCTGAAAACTAAGGATTTGCTTCACATAGATCCCTGAAGTATTTTAACCCTATTTATTATACCTAATGTTTTTGTTATTATTCCTTTTTGTATAGGAACACAAGGCCCAGTAAATATATGAGACTGTTTTAAGAGAACCATGACATGTTATGGGTTAGGCAGAAGTAAATAAAAGAGGAATATATCAGGAAAAATTCCTCTAGGAAGGGAACAGAGTCCCTTTATATGTATTCTTTAAGTTGCATTCAGTAAAGTACAGTGCTGAGAGTGGATTGGAGGAGTTTCCAATACAGGGACTGTATCCTTGTGAAATCTGGGTATACCTTATTGTCAGCAATGAAAGCGTGGGACAGGAATCATAAAACAAGTTTAGTTTTTGCTTCCACTGTTCCTGTAAATCACTCGTGTGCCTAGTTTTATTTCTGCCTCTGATGATAATAACAGTAATCCTTAAGATTTTTCTGATCTCTTTTATTTTAAAAACAAATAAGCACAAAATGGAAAAGAATACAAACTAAAATATACTTATAACTGAGTCACTTTGCTATACACCAGAAATTAACACAACAGTGTAATTCAACTAACCGTACCTCAATACAAATAAATAAGTGGCTAAGTAACCAAGGAAAAAACAAGCAAACAAAATAAAAAGAAATTCTGTTTAAGTCTCAAAGTACCGTCTATGTTCAGTATTTATTAAGTCCAGATCAGTACTAATAATCAAAACTATAAAGTTAATTTAAGAATAAGTTCCTCCCTTCCTTCAGCTCTAGTCATCTGTAGGCTGGTACCTGCAGTAGGCAGGACAGTAATTGTTACTCTTTCCTGGGAGAAGAGTACCTTCCTGAAGGATACAGACCTAAAGATGTGAATCCAGGCAGTCTATTTCTAAAATCCATGAACTTAAGCACTATGACTTGAAAGGATTTTCTTCAAAGTTTTCAGTAACTGAATCAGGATTTACACCTAAGTATCACAAGTACTCCAGCCTCATTGTACCAGCTTATAATATGTAGTTCTTAGTGTAACAATAACAAAAATTCCTAATTATTTAGCTGTGGTCCCACAAGAGATCAGAGGCACACAAAGGAATTTCCCCAAATTTTACAATAAAAATGGATTTGACAGAGAAGTCACAATCACTTTGAAAATAGCAAGTAGCTAAGGATTAGAGCTTGTCTAATTTTTTTTTTAAGAGCTTGTCTAATTTTTATGTGACAGGGTTTAAGAAAATCAAATTTTTGTTTCTACTAGAGAAGTAAAAATAACTTAGATTTCTAAACTTAGTTTTCAAAATAAACATACAGAAGTGGCATAAGAATTTTAAAAAGGCACTCAATTACTAGTTTCTCATACCTTCCAAAGTTTCTCTTCTTTCGTTTCTTTAATGATTAGAGGACATCAGGCTAGACTCTTTCACTCAGTTTGAACCTTAGCGTTGATCAACTACCAACCTTGACAGAATGTTTAAACGTCTCTCTCAAATTTTACTCAACTTGCATGCAATGATGGAAGTTTGGCCTGGCTATCCCACATAACAAATTTTTTCATTTTATTGCTGCTTTCCATTTATTGCTGTCCAACCCATTCTAAGTGGCCCACTGGTGTAAGTACTAATTATATAAAAACTGTCAAACGAAATACTTTTATACATGGAACAACCAATGAGTATAATTATTTTTTGTAGATATGCTGCTTTGTCACAGATTTCCTTGTATTTAATACTGGCCCATTATAATATTCTTTTTTTTTCTTGTTTACTCTCAAATGAGATTCTAAAAGCTGGAGAGTACACACATAGCCTTACTAAATCCAACTGGAATAGGAACACAAAATATGGGAAACATTTTGTACCAAAACATTTTGTACCTGGATATGATGCAGCAGGAAGAAAACAGTCATAAGTAACATGAAAATTGCTACGTCTTTTGTAACTCATTATTTCTTTTTTTTGATGGAAAATTTACAATTTTGTGTTGGTTTCTGTGATACAACAATGCAAATCTGTCATAATTACAGATATTACAGGGATATATGCACATATCCCTTTCTTGGTGAGCCTCCCTCCCTTCCCACTCTCCTACCCCCTCTAGCCCTCTAGATCATCACAGAGCGCAAGGCTAGGCAGCGGTGTTATTTAGCAACTTCCCACTATCTGTTTTACATGATAGTGTATATATGTCAATGCTCCTTTCTCAATCTGCCCCGCCCTTGTCTTCCCCAACCGTGTCTACAAGTCTGCTGTCTACTAGGTTCATCAGTTCTGTTTCTCTTCATATCCAACTCTTTGCAGCCCCATGGACTGTAGCCCACTAGGCTCCTCTGTCCTTGGAATTCTCCAGGCAAGAATACTGGAGCGGGTAGCCATTCCTTTCTCCAGGGAATCAAACCTGGGTCTCCTGCATTGCGGGTGGATTCCTTACTATCCGAGCCACCATGGAAGCTCCAAGATTCATATATATGTATTAATATATGATACTTGTTTTTCTGTTTGTGACTTACTTCACTTTGTATAAAAGGCTCTAGGTTCACCTACCTGACTATAGCTGACTCAAATCCATTCCTTTTTATGGCCGAGTAATAATCCATTGTATAGACGTACCACAACTCCTTTATCCATTCATCTGTTGATGGACATCTAGGTTACTTCCATGTCCTGACTGTTGTAAATATTGCTGCAGTGAACACTGGGGCACATGTGTCTTTTAGAATTGCAGTTTTCTCAAGGTATATGCCCAGTAGTGGGGCTTCTGGATCATATGGTAGATTTATTTCTAGTTTTTTTTAAGGAATCTCCATACTCTTTTCCATGATGGTGATATAAGTTAACATTCCCACCAAAGGTGTAGGAGGGTTCCCTTTTCTCCACGTCCTATCCAGCATTTATTTTTTTAGATTTCTTGATGATGACCATTCTGACAGGTGATACTTCATTGTAGTTTTGATTTTCACTTCCCTAATAATGAACAATGTTGAGCAGCTTTTCATTTATTTATTGGCCATTTGTATGTCTTTGGAGAAATGTCTGTCTAGGTTTTTTGCCATTTTTTTTTAATTAGGTTATTTGTTTCTCTGATATTGAGCTATATGAGCTGATTATATATTTTGGAGATTAATTCTTTGTCAGTTGCTTCATTTTCTATTATTTTATCCCATTCTGAGAGTTGTCTTTTCACCTTGTTTATAGTTTCCTTTACTGTGCAGAAGCTTTTAAGTTTTATTAGGTCCCATTTGTTTTTATTTTCATTAATCTAGGAGGTGGGTCAGAGAATCTTGCTGTGATTTATGTCAAAGAGTATATGGCCTAGGTTTTCCTCTAAGAGCTTATAGTTTCTGGCCTTACATTTAAGTCTTTAATCTATTTTGATAACTCATATTCTTAACAACAAATTCATATTAGGAATTATAATTCACTTTTAATTTGATAATTTTGTGAAAGCACTATAAGGGAAGATTTATAAAGCAAAAAGAGTGTTAGATTTATGGGGACAGTAGTGTAAAAAATGTTTAGTAAAATACCAATAAAATATAAGTGCATCTATTTAGCTGAGAAACAAAACTTAATTTCAAGTAAATAATAAGACAAAAGGATGCTTACAGTTTCTTTAAATATATTCTGAAGTAGAAAATTTTAATAAAAAAGCTGCATTTGCTTCTGCTAATAATCCTTTTACAACATAGAGAAGTTTAAAATTACTTAACATAATAATAAAAAAGGAAATAGATTTGATTAACAGAGGATCAAAAGATATATACAAAATAAGTGAATGAGTAAGAGATCACTTAGCAGATAAATTGATTAAATAATGGCATGCTTTGAAAACACAGACTCATAATGTCCATTCCATCATAGTTCATACTTTATTCATTTATTTGCAGTACTGTCAAACTAAGAATAAAAATGATAATTTATAAAAGAATTTAAGCATTCCATTTACCTTGCTTCAATTGCTTGGAAACACAAATATGTAAGAAATGGAAATGGATAGATAATACAAAGGCTTAATCTATAAACACTATCAAAGATTCAAAGAGAAAAACTATGAAGTTATTATTTAAAATTAAATGAATGATTACAAATGCAAGTTAAAAAAGCAGTAACACAAAATGTAAATGTTAGGTAATTCAAATAAAAATTGTATATGTATATAAAAAGGCTTAGCTAGACATAAAAATCAAATATATTTTAGTGAATTTTGTCAATATATGCCTATAATATACCCCTAGAAACTGAAATAGTGAAATTTATTTGTTCTTACTTATTTCACTCTTGTAGAAGCTGTGGTACATATACACCATGGAATATTACTCAGCCGTTAAAAAGAATTCATTTGAATCAGTTCTAATGAGATGGATGAAACTGGAGCCCATTATACAGAGTGAAGTAAGCCAGAAAGATAAAGAACATTACAGCATACTAACACATATATATGGAATTTAGAAAGATGGTAATGATAACCCTATATGCAAAACAGAAAAAGAGACACAGATGTACAGAACAGACTTTTGGACTCTGTGGGAGAAGGCGAGGGTGGGATGTTTCGAGAGAACAGCATGTGAAACATGTATACTATCTATAGTGAAACAGATCACCAGCCCAGGTGGGATGCATGAAACAGGTGCTCGGGCCTGATGCACTGGGAAGACCCAGAGGAATCGGGTGGAGAGGGAGGTGGGAGGGGGGATCGGGATGGGGAATACGTGTAAATCTATGGCTGATTCATATCAATGTATGACAAAACCCACTGAAATGTTGTGAAGTAATTAGCCTCCAACTAATAAATAAATAAATAAATAAAAAATAAAAGAAACCCAAACCAAAATAAATAAATAAATAAAAAGAGGGTTTTATACTTCAAGGAAGGCAGTGATTTATGGTTTACTTTTACTTCTACTAATTTAGTAGTTGTCTCTTCAATTGATTTTTGAGAAACAACTTTCTAAACTTAAAATTTGTCATTTGTTGACAAAACTTGTATATCTGTAAAATTTCCTCTTTTGCACAAGTTTTACTATATTTTACTTTTAATTCTCATCTCTATGTTGGATTGGTTATACAATAAAAAGTTTAGGAAATAGTAAACAAAACATAATCAGTGTCTATAAGAAAAGGACATATGCTATTATCTCGAAGAGATAATGAACTATATTCTAATAAAATAAGCAGAGATATAGGAGGCAAGAAGATGGATTCTATAAACAGATATCTCCTATGCATGATGCATGCCAGAGTGTCTTTACTCATTGATCTTAGTCTCAGGATATAACTGTTTTAAATACAAGTCCTTTGATAAATAATATTTCAGGATACTCTATCAGAAAAAAGTTGCAAACTGAGAACCATAGCCTTTTTAACTACTGTTACCAATTTTAAATAAATTCTTGGTTACTTTGTTTTCTAATGTACTGTTACACAGACTACATTGAAGATATAGTGCCAATCTTGTAGAGATTTAGTTTTAGACTTCTAAAATCCATTTAGGATGCTACTTTGGATCGAAATTGGTCATTGTAAGAAATGAGGCCAAGTTACTGATATGGTAGAATAAGCAATTCAGACTTGAAAATCTGAAAGGTAAGTAGAGATATGTGCCAAATGTCATAAGTGCCTGTGCTGTCCTGCAGGCCTCCCTGCTGTCCTCCTCCACTATCTGGTAAAACCTAAGCGCTTCGTGTCACCGCTCCTGAAAGCCAAGCCTGTTCCACCAATGTGGAATTAATGCTTTTTGCTCTCAGAACACCCTACATATTTTCCCATTGTTAACAGATACAATTGTTGCTGTTTAGTCACTAAGTTGTGTGTGGCTCTTTGCAGCCCCATGGACTAGCCCGACAGACTCCTCTGTCCATGGAATTTTTCCAGGCAAGAATACTGGAGTGGGTTGCCACTTCCTACCCCAGTTATTATAATGCCACATGCCTTAATCTCTTTTGTCTGCTATAACAAAATGCCACAGTCTGAGTAGGTTATAAATAACAAAAACTTATTTCTCACTGTTCCGGAGACTGAAAGTCCAAGATCAGAGTGCTGGCATGATCAGGCGAGGGCTCTCTTCCAAGTTTCAGAATGCTTCTTTGCAGTGTCCTTATATGGTAGAAAGGCTTGGGGAGCTCTGTGGGGTATCTTAAAGATGCTAATCCCATTCATGAGAGTTCCACTCTCATGATCTAAGCACTTCCCAAAGAACCCAACTCCTAATGCCATCACATTTGAACACTAGGACTTCAACATATGAATTTGGGCAGGGCACACACATTCAGACCATGGGACCATGTTAAGCCGTGTGAAGTTGCCAATACACAAATAACTTTAATTTATGTAACAGCAAGTTCATGTGTTCACCCTGACATATTTTATGGTCATGGTCAAGTAACTTTTCTATCTATATATCCACAGGTTAAATCCTACATGAAGACATACTCATTAGCTCAATGGTTTTTCTATATCTGGCATTTATAAAAAGTGCCCAAAGAGTAGTTCAGTTTAGTTTAGTTTTAGTTCAGTCGCTCAGTCATGTCCGACTCCTTGTGACTCCATGAATCACAGCACGCCAGGCCTCCCTGTCCATCACAAACTCCCGGAGTCCACCCAAACCCATGCCCATCGAGTCGGTGATGCCTTCCAACCATCTCATCCTCTGTCGCCCCCTTCTCCTCCTGCCCCCAATCCCTCCCAGCATCAGGGTCTTTCCAATTAGTCAACTCTTCGCATGAGGTGGCCAAAGTATTGGAGTTTCAGCTTCAGCATCAGTGCCTCCAATGAACACCCAGGACCTATCTCCTTCAGGATTGACTGGTTGGATCTCCCTGCAGTCCAAGGGACTCAAGAGTCTTCTGCAAAACCACAGTTTAAAAGCATCAATTTTTTGGCACTCAGCGTTCTTCACAGTCCAACTCTCACATCCATACATGACCACTGGAAAAACCATAGCCTTGACTAGACAGACCTTTGTTGGCAAAGTAATGTCTCTGCTTTTTAATATGCTATCTAGGTTGGTCATAATTTTCCTTCCAAGGAGTGTCTTTTAATTTCATGGCTCAGTCACCATCTGCAGTGATTTTGGAGCCCCAAAAAATAAAGTCTGACACTGTTTCCACTGTCTCCCCATCTATTTCCCATGAGGTGATGGGACCAGATGCCATGAGCTTAATTTTCTGAATGTTGAGCTTTAAGCCAACTTTTTCACTCTCCTCTTTCACTTTCATCAATCTCTTTAGTTCCTCTTCACTTTCTGCCATAAGGGTGGTGTCATCTGCATATCTTACGTTATTGATATTTCTCCCGCCAGTCTTGATTCCAGCTTGTGCTTCTTCCAGACCAGTGATTCTCATGATGTACTCTGCATATAAGTTAAATAAGCAGGGTGACAATATACAGCCTTGACGTACTGCTTTTCCTATTTGGAACCAGTCTGTTGTTCCATGTCCAGTTCTAACTGTTGCTTCCTGACCTGCATACAGGTTTCTCAAGAGGCAGGTCAGGTGGTCTGGTAGTCCCATCTCCTTCAGAATTTTCCACAGTTTATTGTGATGCACACAGTCGAAGGCTTTGGCGTAGTCAATAAAGCAGAAATAGATGATTTTCTGGAACCCTCTTGCTTTTTCGAGGATCCAGCGGATATTGGCAATTTGATCTCTGGTTCCTCTGCCTTTTCTAAAACCAGCTTGACCATCTGGAAGTTCACGGTTCACGTTTTGCTGACACCTGGCTTGGAGAATTTTGAGCATTACTTTACTAGCGTGTGAGATGAGTGCAGTTGTGCAAAAGTTTGAGCATTCTTTGGCATTGCCTTTCTTAGGGAATGGAATGAAAATGGACATTTTCCAGTCCAGTGGCTACTGCTGAGTTTTCCAAATTTGCTGGCATATTGAGTGCAGCACTTTCACATCATCATCTTTCAGGATTTGAAATAGCTCAACTGGAATTCCATCACATCCACTAGCTTTGTTCATAGTGATGCTTTCTAAGGCCCACTTGACTTCACATTCCAGGATGTCTGCCTCTAGGTGAGTGATCACACCATTGTGATTATCTGGGTCATGAAGATCTTTTTTGTACAGTTCTTCTGTATATTCTTGCCACCTCTTCTTAATATCTTCTGCTTCTGTTAGCTTCATACCATTTCTGTCCTTTATTGAGCCCATTTTTGCATGAAATGTTCCCTTGATTATTTCTAATTTTCTTGAAGAGATCTCTACTCTTTCCCATTCTGTTGTTTTCCTCTGTTTCTTTGCATTGATCGCTGAGGAAGGCTTTCTTATCTCTCCTGGCTATTCTTTGGAACTCTGCACTCAAATGGGAATATCTTTCCTTTTCTCCTTTGCTTTTCGCTTCTCTTTGTTTCACAGCTATTTGTAAGGCTTCCTCAGACAGCCATTTTGCCTTTTTGCATTTCTTTTCCATGGGGATGGTCTTGATCCCTGTCACCTGTACAATGTCATGAACCTCCGTCCATAGTTCATCAGGCTCTCTGTCTATCCGGTCTAGTCCCTTAAATCCATTTGTCACTTCCACTGTATAGTCATAAGGGATTTGATTTAGGTCATACCTGAATGGTCTAGTGGTTTTCCCTACTTTCTTCAGTTTAAGTCTGAATTTGGCAATAAGGAGTTCATGATCTGAGCCACAGTCAGCTCCCGGTCTTGTTTTTGCTGACTGTATAGAGCTTCCCCATCTTTGGCTGCAAAGAATATAATCAATTTGATTTCGGTGTTGACCATCTGGTGATGCCCATGTGTAGAGTCTTCTCTTGTGTGGTTGGAAGAGGGTGTTTGCTATGACCAGTGTGTTCTCTTGGCAGATCTCTATTAGCCTTTGCCCTGCTTCATTCCGTACTCCAAGGCCCAAAGAGTACAGCTATATAATTGAAAAATTAATGAAGGAGTATCTTCCACTAAAATGCTTAAAAGAATCTTAGCAACTGGGTAATTTTTCCCTAAAAACAAACACACTAATAAGTGGGCAGATATTTGTGCATAAGGATGTTGATTCAAGTGTTACGGAGTAATAACTTGATAATGGAAACAATGTAAGTATACTGTATTATGTGGTGTAGTGGTTAAGTGAATCTTGATATTTTAAGGAATGAAATATATGACCTTAAAGATGTTGTGAAAAGATTTTACTGAGGGAAGAAATGAATATATTAAAGCAGGGTGAAAACATTCTGTAAATAATAGCATACTCCCTTTTATCAAAGTGTAGTTGATTTACGATACTGTGTTAGCTTCAGGTGTATAGTGAAGTGATTCAGTTATGTATTTTTTTCAGATTATCTTCCTTTATCGATTGTCATAAGACGTTGAATATTATTTTCTGTGCTATATAGTAAATCCTTACAAACTGCTAATACATAAAATAGATAAGTGGTGTCTGTTTATCCCATACTCACAATTTATCCCTCCACCCACCTTCCCCTTGTGTAAGTCTAAGTTTGCTTACTATGTCTGTGAGTCTGATTATGCTTTGTATATATATTCATTTGTACTACTTTTAGATTTCATATATAATACACATCATATGGTATTTGACTTTCTCTGACTTGACCAAGTATAATATTCTCTAGGTCCATTCATGTTGCCGCAAATAGCAATATTTCATTATTTTTAATAGCTGAGTAATATTCCATTATATATGTATGTATGTGTATATATTTATGTATGTATAGCACATCCTCTTGAGCCAATTATTTTGAGTTGTTTCAAAGTCTTGGCTATTGTAGATAGTGCTGTTATGAACATTGAGATTCATGTATCCTTTCAGATTAGAGTTTTCATTTTTCCCAGGAGTGGGTTTTCTGGATCATATGGCAACTGTGCTTCTAGTTCATACTGATTTCCACAGTGGTTGCACCAATTTACTTTCCACAAATGGTGTATAATTGTTTCCTTTTATCCATGCTTTTCTAGACTTTATTATTTGTAGGCTTTTTGATGACAGCCATTTTGACCAGTATAAGGTGATACCTCATTGTAGTTCTGATTTGCATTTCTCTAATTATTAGCAAGGCTGAGCATCTTTTCAATGCTTATTGGTCAATCTATCTTCTTTAGTGAAATGTCCATTTAAGCCTTCTGCACACTGCCCCCCCCGCCCCGCCCCCCACCTTTTCCTTATTGAGTGTTATGAGCTATTTGTATATTTTGGAAATGAAGCCCTTTTCAGTTACTGAATTTGTAGATATTATCTCCCAGTCTGTAGGCTGTCTTTTCATTTTGTTGATGCTTTCCTTTGCTGTGTAAAAGCTTATAAGTTTGATTAGTTCCCATTTGTTTACTTTCCTTTTATTTCTATTGTCTTGGAACAATAACCTAAGAAAACATCGCTACCATTTATGTCAGAGAATGTTTTGCCTATGCTCTCTTTTAATAATTTTATAGTGTCATGTCTTAATTTTAGGTCTTTAAACCATTTGGAGTTTATCTTTGTATATCATGTGAGGGAGTTTTCTAATTTAATTGATTTATGTGTATCTGCCCAGCTTTCTCAACACCCCTTGTTGAAGAGACTATCTTTCCACCATTGTATATTCTTGGCTCCTTTTTGTAGATTAATTGGCAGTAGGTGTGTGGTTTATTTCTGGGCTCTCTCTATTCTCTCCCATTATTTACATGTTATTTTTATGCTAATATGACTTTTTGATTACTGTAGCTTTGTGGTATTGTCTGAAGTCTGAAAGGGTTATACCTCCAGTATAAAGCAATTCTGAGTCTTCTGTGGTTCCATGTAAATTTTAGGATTCTATGTTCTAGTTCTGTGAAAAATGTCATGGGTATTTTGATAGGGATTGCATTAAATCTATAGATCTCTTTGGGTAGTGTGACCACTTAAACAGATTAATTCTTTCAATTCAAGAGCATGGGATATCTTCCCATTTCTTTGAATCATCTTCAGTTTTATCAATGTTTCATAGTTTTCAGTGTTTAGGTGTTTCACCCCCCTGATTAATAGGTATTTTATTTTTTTGCCATTACATGGTTTTAAGCAGGAATTTTTTTTTTTTTTTACTTTCTCTTTCTGATATTTTGTTACTAATGTAAAGAAATACAATAGTTTATTTATATTAATTTTGTATCCTGCTACCTTTATGCCTTATTAGTTGTAATGTTTTTTGTGTGGATACTTTAAGGTTCACTCTATAGAGTATCATATCATTTGCAAATAGTGACAGTGTTACATCTTCCTTTTCAATTTGGTATCTTTATTTTTCTCTTCTCATCCCTGTGGCTGAGACATGCAACACTACACTGAATAGAATTTGGGTGAGTAGGCATCCTTATCTTTTTCCTGAATTTAGCAAGAAGGCTTTTCAGCTTTTCACTCCTGAGTATTGTCTGTGGGTTTGTGTGTGTATTAACATGATGAAAGTGAAAGTGAAAGTGAAAGTGAAAGTCACTCAGTCATGTCCGACTTTTTGCTGCCCCATGGACTATGCAGTCCCTGGAATTCTCCAGGCCAGAACACTGGAGTGGGTAGCCATACCCTTCTCCAGGGGATCCTCCTGACCTGGAGATTGAACCCAGGTCTCTCACATTGCAGGTGGGTTCTCTATCAGCTGAACCACCAGGGAAGCCCAAGAATACTGGAGTGGGTAGCCTATCCCTTCTCCAGCGGATCCTCCCAACCCAGGAATCAAACTGGGGTCTCCTGCATTGCACTTAACATGATTACCTACCTTCTTAACAAATTTTGAAGTTCAGACTACTGTATTTCTAACTACCGTATTTCAACTATGTTGAAAAACAGATTTCTAGAACATATTCATCTAGCATAACTGGAACTTTTATATGAATTGGAAATCTCATTTCTCCCTTCTCTTAGCTCCTGGCAGTAACTATTACTTTCTCTGGTTCTGAGAGTTTGCCTGATTCGATATCTCATATAAGTGAAATCACACTGCATCTGTCCTTCTATGATTAACTTTTTTTCACTTAGTATAATATCCTCCAGGTTCATCCATATAATTGTAAATGGCAGGATTTTTTTCATTATTAAGGCAGAAAAGTCATTGAATATATAGGTTTATAGGCTACATTCTTCTTATCCACTAACCAACATTTAGATTCCTCAATGTCTTAGCAATTATGAATAATGCAACAATAAACATGGTTGTACAAATTTTCTTCACGATCCTTATTTCAGTTCCTTTGGCTACATACCCAGAAGTGTGATTATTGGATCATGCAGTTACTCAGTCAGTTCAGTCACTCAGTCATGTCCGACTCTTTGCAAACCCATGGAATTTAACACACCAGACATCCCTGTCCATCACCAACTCCTGGAGTTTACTCTAACTCATGTCCATTGACTCAGTGATGCCATCCAACCATCTCATCCTCTGTTGTTCCCTTCTCCTCCCACCTTCAATCTTTCCCAGCATCAGAGTTGTTTCAAATAAGTCAATTATTCGCATCAGGTGGCCAAAGTATTGGAGTTTCAGCTTCAACATCAGTCCTTCCAATGAACACCCAGGACTGATCTCCTTTAGGATGGACTGGTTGGATCTCCTTGCAGTCCAAGGGACTCTCAAGAGTCTTCTCCAACACCACAGTTCAAAAGCATCAATTCTTTGGTGCTCAGCTTTCTTTATAGTCCAACTCTCACATCCATACATGACTACTGGAAAAACGATAGCCTTGATTAGAGGGATCTTTGTTGGCAAAGTAATGTCTCTGCTTTTCAATATGCTGTCTAGGTTGATCATAACTTTTCTTCCAAGGAGTAAGTGTCTTTTAATTTCATGGCTGCAGTCACCATCTGCAGTGATTTTGGAACCCCCAAAAAATAAAGTCTGTCACTGTTTCCACTCTTTCTCCATCTATTTGCCATGAAGTGATGGGACCAGATGCCATGATCTTAGTTTTCTGAATGTTGAGCTTTAAGCCAACTTTTTCACTCTCCTCTTTCACTTTCATCAAGAGGTTTTTCAGTTCTTCTTCACTTTCTGCCATATGGGTGGTGTCATCTGCATATATGAGGTTATTGATATTTCTCCCAGCAATCTTGATTCCAGCTTGTGCTTCTTCCAGCCCAGCATTTCTCATAATGTACTCTGCATATAAGTTAAATAAGCACAGTGACAATACACAGTGACAGCCTTGACACACTCCTTTCCCAGTTTGGAACCAGTCTGTTTTTCCATGTCCAGTCCTAACTGTTGCATCATGACCTGCATACAGATTTCTCAAGAGGCAGGTCAGGTGGTCTGGTATTCCCATCTATTGAAGTATTTTCCAAAGTTTGCTATGATCCACACAGTCAAAGGCTTTGGCATAGTCAATAGAGCAGAAAGAGATGTTTTTCTGGAACTCACTTGCTTTTTTGATGATCCAGCGAATCTTGGCAATTTGATCTCTGGTTCCTCTATTTTTCTAAAACCAGCTTGAATATCAGGAAGTTCATAGTTTAGATACCGTTAAAGCCTGGCTTGGAGAATTTTGAGCATAACTTTGTTAGCATGTGAGATGAGTGCAAATGTGCAGTAGTTTGAGCTTTCTTATTATTGCCTTTCTTAGTGGTTAGAATGAAAACTGACCTTTTCCAGTCCTGTGGCCACTGCTGAGTTTTCCAAATTTGCTGGCATATTGAGTGTAGCACTTTCACAGCATCATCTTTTGGATTTTAAAGAACTCAATTGGACTTCCATCACCTCCACTAATTTTCTTCGTAGTGACACTTCCTAAGGCCCACATGACTTCACATTCCAGGATGTCTGGCTCTAGGTGAGTGATTACACCATCGTGACTATCTGGGTCATGAAGATCTTTTCTGTACAGTTCTTCTGTGTATTCTTGCCACCTCATCTTAATATCTTCTGCTTCTTTTGGATCCATGACATTTCTATCCTTTATTGAGCCCATCTTTGCATGAAATGTTCCTTTGGTATCTCTAATTTTCTTGAAGAGATCTCTAGACTTTCCCATTCTATTGTTTTCCTTTCTTTGCACTGATCACTGAGGAAGGCTTTCTTATTTCTCTTTGCTATTCTCTGGAATTCTGCATTCAAATGGGTATATCTTTCCTTTTCTTCTTTGCTTTTTGCTTCTCTACTTTTCACAGCTATTTGTAAGGCCTCCTCAGACAGCCATTTTGCTTTTTTTGCATTTCCTTTTCTTGGGGATGGTTTTAATCCCTGTCTCCTGTACAATGTCACGAACCTCCGTCCATAGTTCATCAGGAACTCTTATCAGATCTAGTCCCTTAAATCTATTTCTCACTTCCACTGTATAATTGCTAGGGATTTGATTTAGGTCATACCTGAATGGTCTAGTGGTCTTCCCTACTTTCTTCAATTAAGTCTGAATTTGGCAATAAGGAGTTCATGATGTGAGCCACAGTCAGCTCCTGGTCTTGTTTTTGCTGACTCTATAGAGCTTCTCCATCTTTGGCTGCAAAGAATATAATCATATAATCGTTGTTGACTATCTGGTGATGTCCATGTGTAGAGTCTTCTCTTGTGTGGTTGGAAGAGGGTGTTGGCTATGACCAGTGTGTTCTCTTGGCAGAACTCTATTAGCCTTTGCCCTGCTTCATTCCGTACTCCAAGGCCAAATTTGCCTGTTACTCCAGGTGTTTCTTCACTTCCTACTTTTGCTTCCAGCCCCCTGTAATGAAAAGGACATCTTTTGGGGGCGTTAATTCTAGAAGGTCTTGTAGGTCTTCATAGAACCGTTCAACTTCAGCTTCTTCAGCATTATTGGTTGGGGCATAGACTTTGATTACTGTGATAGTGAATGGTTTGCCTTGGAAAAGAACAGAGATAATTCTGTCTTTTTTGAGATTGCATTCAAGTACTGCATTTCGGATTCTTTTCTTGACTGTGATGGCTACTCCATGTCTTCTGAGGGATTCTTGCCCACAGTAGTAGACATAATGGTCATCTGAGTTAAATTCACCATTCCAGTGCATTTTAGCTCACTGATTCCTAGAATGTCAACGTTCATTCTCGCCATCTCCTGTTTGACCACTTCCAATTTGCCTTGATTCATGGATCTAACAATCCAGGTTCCTATGCAATATTGCTCTTTACAGCATCGGAACTTGCTTCTATCATCTGTCACATCCACAACTGGGTATTGTTTTTGCTTTGGATCCGTCTCTTCATTCTTTCTGGAGTTATCTCTCCATTGATCTCCAGTAGCATATTGGGCACCTACTGACCTGGGGAGTTCATCTCTGCCACACGGGAGCAGCACATGATTGCTGCATGGCGCTGGAGTGGCTGAGAGGAGACACCCCACATCCAGGGTCAGGAGCAGCACCCGCGCTTCGCTGGAGTAGCCGTGAATAGATACCCAACATCCAAGGTCTGGAGCAGCTGCTGCGCTTCATTGGACTGGCCATGTGGAGATACCACACATCTAAGGTCAGAGAAACCCCAGTAAGATGGTAGGCAAAGGAGTTGCTGTGAGGAGATGCCCCACATCCAAGGGCAAAGGAGAAGCCCCAGCAAGATGGTAGGAGGGGCAAATTCGCATTTAGAATCAAACCCCAATCACGCCAGAGACGCTCAGAGGGCTCAAACCAACCTTGTGCAACCAGGACCCAGGGATCCTACGGAGACAGACAGAACTGTGTTTGAGCATCTCCTGTGGAGGTTCGGGTTGGCAGTGGTCTGCCGCAGGGACAGGGGCTCTAGGTGTGGGTATGGCCTAAGTCTTCTGGGAGGAGGTCACCATTAACCCCACCATAGAGCTGCCAGAACTTACATAGGACTGGGAAATAGACTCTTGGAGGACACAACAGAACCTTTTGCACCAGGACCCAGGAGAAAGGAGCAGTGACCCCACAGGAGACTTGCCTGTGGGTGTCTGGGAGTCCCCAGTGAAGGCGTGGATCAGTGGTGGCCTGCTGCAGTGTTGGGGGCATGGACCGAAGCAGTACATGCCTGGGGTCTTTTGAGGGAGGCCACCACTATCTTCATCACTTCCACATAGTTTGGTCCCAGGTAAATAGCAGGGAGGGAACACAGCTCCACCCATCAACAGAAAATTGGATTAAAGATTTACTGAGCATGGCCCCACCCATCAGAACAAGACCCAGTATCCCCCTCAGTCAGTCTATCCCATCAGGAAGCTTTTATAAGCCTCTTATCCTTCTCCACCAGAGGACAGACAGCCTAAAACCACAATCACAGAAAACTAACCAATCTGATCACATGGACCACAGCCTTGTCTAACTCAATGAAACTATGAGCCATGCCCTGTAGGGCCACCCAGCATGGACGGGTCATGGTGGAGAGTTCTGACTAAACGTGGTCCACTGGAGAAGGGAATGGCAAACCACTTCAGTATTCCTGCCTTGAGAACCCCATGAAGAGTATGAACAGTATGAATGGTGTTGGAACATATGGTAGTTATATTCGTAATTTTTTGAGAAACCTTCATAATATTTTCCATAGTGGCTGCACCATTTTACATTCCCCTCAATTTGGTTATTAGACTCTCAATTTCTCCTCATCCTTGCCAATACTTACTATCTTTTTTTAAAATAACCATTCTAACAGATCATATGATATATGATGTCGTATTTCGTTGTAATCTTGATTTGCATTTTCCCAATAATTAATGATATTGAGCATCTTTTCATATACCTGTTGGCAATTTATGTGTCTTATTTGGGGAAATGTTATGTTCAAGTCCTTTTCCCATTTTTTAATTGATTTGTTATTTTGCTATTAAGCTGTAAGAGCTATTTATATATTTTAGATATTAACTGCTTATCATGTATATGATTTGCAGATATTTTCTCCCATTCTGTGGGTTGCCATTTCTTTCTGTGGATCGTCTCCTTTGTTGTGCAGCAGCTCTTTGGTTTGAGCTAGCCTATTTTTTCCTTTCTTGTCTCAGTTTTTGGTGTCATAGTCAAGAAATCATTGCCAAGATCAATGTCAAGAAGGTTTCGCCTTATATTTTTTCCTAGGAGTTTTACACCTTCATTTGTTATGTCTGTTTTCAGTTTATTTTTGTATGTGGTGTATGGTAGGGATTAAATTTCATTTTTTTGCATGTTGAAAACCAGTTTTCATTTCCCCATTCTGTATAAAGTATATCAATATAATAAAATCTACATATATCAAACTTACAACTAGTATTATAATTACACTCAACAGTGAAAAGCTAAAAGCTTTTTCTCTAAGATCAGGAAAAACAAGGAAACCAGTCTATTGAATAGGCTTCTATTCAATATAATATTTGATGGCCTTGCTGGAGCATTTAGTTAAGAAAAATAAATTAAAAGAAGCTCCAATCAGAAAGGAAAAATTAAACTTATATCTATTTTCAGATGAAATCTTATGTTTAGAAATCCTTAAAAAATACACACACATACCTCTTAGAACATTAAAAAAAAATAAAAAACTTGCCAAAGTTGCAGGGTAAAAGAAATCAGTATACAAAAATAAGTTGTGTTTCTCTACACTAAAAACAAACCACACAGAAAGGTAATTAAGAAAACAATCCTATATGCAATAGCGTCAAAAAGAATAAAATGCTTAAGAACAAATAACCAAAGAGGTAGGGCTAAACAACAACAACAAAAATACACACACAAAAAAGTGAAAAATATGACACTTTTATAAGAGCTGAAACAAAAAGGCAAAGCATTGCCATGTTTGATTTTAGCTGGGAAAGTATACGTCAGGGAGTCAAAACTTCGTGCCACTGTGTACACATCTGCAAATCACCATGAAACTGTTTAGAGATTGCCTTTAAATTACAGATAAATTTTAGCTAGTAGGAAAATTATCAGATACAGAATCTTCAAATAATGAGAATCATTTGTATTCTTGGGCTCATGCTATAGCATAACTTGTACCTAAGAAGTTTTTAATAGGTCATCAAGTACTATTCAATCTATTAATATATCAAATTTGGACTCAAATTAAATGGGATGCAAAGTGCTTAAATGGGCGACTAACTTCTTTATCAGTCTTCAGGTACAATCCCTCTTGGTCTCCATAATCAGGATGTCATTCTGTACTTTTCCCAAAGAGGACCTCTTTAAAAACTTCAGCATTCCAAAAGTTTTATAGAAAACAGTATCAGGCAACCTGGTCAATTTTGAAAAAACATTTAAGAAAGAGTGCCTGATGTTTCTGAAATCAGAAACATTCTAAATGAACTGGAAAATCACATTTGAGAACTATGCAGTACTACAACAGGTGATTTTATTGTTTAATTCTCAACATTTGTGAAAGTCACTCAGTTGTATCCAACTCTTTCCAACCCCGTGGACTGCAGCACGCCAGGGTTCCCTGTCCTTCAGCATCTCTCAGAAGTTGCTCAAACTCATGTCCATTGACTCAGTGATGCCATCCAACTGTCTCATCCTTTGTCGCCCCTTCTCTTCCTGCCTTCAATCTTTCACAACATCAAGGTCTTTTCTAATGAGTTGGCTCTTGGAATCAGATGGCGAATTCAACATCAGTCCTTCCAATGAATATTCAGTACTGATTTCCTGTAGGATGACTGGTTTAATTTCCTTGCAGGCCAAGGGACTCTCAAGAGTCTTCTCCAACACCACAGTTCAAAAGCATCAATTCTTTGGTGCTTACTCCAACTCTCACATCCATGCATGACTACTGGAAAGCCATAGCTTTGACTATACAGATCTTTGTTGGTAATGTCTCTTCTTTTAATATGCTGTCTAGGTTTGTCATAGCTTTTCTTCCAAGGAGCAAGCATCAGTTAATTTCATGGCTGCAGTCAAAATCTGCAGTGATATGGAGCCCAAGAAAATAAATTATGTCACTGTTTCCATTGTTTCCCCATCTATTTGCCATGAAGGGATGGGACCAGATGCCATGATCTTCATTTTTTTGAATGCTGAGTTGTAAGCCAACTTTTTCACTCTCCTCTTTCACTTTCATAAAGAGGCTCTTTAGTTCCTCCTTGCTTTCTGCCTTTAGGTGGTGTTATCTGCATGTCTAGGTTAATTGGTATTTCTCCCAGCAATCTTGATTCCAGCTTGAGCTTCATCCAGCCTGGCATTTTGCATGACGTACTCTGCATATAAGTTTAATAAGCAGGGGACGATATACAGCCTTGATGTACTCCTTTCCCAACATGGTTTCATGTCTGGTTCTAACTGTTGCTTATTGACCTGTATACAGATTCTCAGGAGGCAGGTAAGATGGTCAGGCATTCCCATCTCTTGAAGAATTTCCCACGGTTTGTTGTGATCCACACAGTCAAAGGGCCTAGTGTAGTCAATGAAGCAGAATTAGATGCTTTTCTGAAATTCTCTTGCTTTTTCTATGTTCCAGTGGATGCTGGCGATTCGATCTCTGGTTCCTCTGCCTTTTCTAAACCCAGCTTGAACATCTGGAAGTTCTCAATGCATGTACTGTTGAAGCCTAGCTTGGATAATTTTAAGCATTACTTTGCTAGTGTGTGAGATGAGTGCAATTATGTGGTAGTTTGAGCATTCTTTGGCATTGCCTTGCTTTGGGATTGGAATGAAAACTGACCTTTTTCAGCTCTCTGGACACTGCTGAGATTTCCAAATTTGCTGGCATATTGAGTGCAGCACTTTCACAGCATCATCTTTTAGGATTTGAAATAGCTCAGCTGGAATTTCATCACCTCCACTAACTTTGTTCATAGTGATGCTTCCTAAGACCCACTTGTCTTTGCATTCCAGGATGCTGGCTCTAGATAAGTGATCAGTCCATTGTGGTTATCTGGGTCATTAAGATCTTTTTTGTATAGTTCTTCTGTTTATTCTTTTTCTGCCACTTCTTTTTAATATTCTCTACTTCTGGTAGGTCCATACCATTTCTGTCTTTGTTGTGGCCATCTTTGCATGAAATGTTCCCTTCGTATCAAAATTTTTCATTAGAGATCACTAGTCTTTCCCAAATTATTGATTTCCTCTATTTCTTTGCATTGATCACTTAAGAGGCTTTCTTATTTCTCCTTGATATTCTTTGCTGTTTTATTTTAGATGGATATATCTTTCCTCTTCTCCTTTGTCTTTCACTTCTCTTTTGTTCTTGATTATTTGCAAGGCTACCTCAGACAACCATTTTGCCTCTCTGCATTTCTTTTTCTTGGTGATAGTTTTGATCACTGCCTCCTGTACAATGTTATAAGCCTCCATCCATAGTTCTTCAGGCCCTCTGTCTATCAGATCTAATCCCTTGAATCTATTTGTCACTTCCATTGTATAATTGTAAGGGATTTGATTTAGGTCATACCTGAAGTCTGAATTTTGCAATAAGGAGTTCATGATCTGAGCCACAGTCAGCTCCTGGTCTTGTTTTTGCTGACTATATAGAGCTTCTCTATCTTTGGCTGCAAAGAATATAATCAACCTGATTTCGGTATTGACCATCTGGTGATGTCTATGTGTAGAGTCATCTCTTGTGTTGTTAAAAGAGGGTGTTTGCTATGACCAGTGCATTCTCTTGGCAAAACTCTGTTAGCTTTTGCCCTGCTTCATTTTGTACTCTAAGGCCAAACTTGCCTGTTACTCCAGGTAATATTCCAATTACTTCCTACTTTTGCATTCCAATCCCCTATGATGGAAAGGACATCTCTGCTTGGTGTTAATCCTAGAAGATCTTGTACGTCTTCATAGAGCTATTCAACTTCAGCTTATTCAGCCTTAGTGGTTGGGGCATAAACTTGAATTACTGTAATATTGAATGGCTCTCAATATTGAAAAATGATCATAGATCCTTCTGTCATTTTTGAGATTGCACTCAAGCAGTGCATTTCAGACCTTTTGTTGACTATGAGGGATACTTCATTTCTTCTTAAAGATTTCTGCCCACAGCATCTCAATTAAATTTTCCCATTCCCATCTTTTTTTGTTCACTGATTCCTAAAGTGTCGATGTTCACTCTTGCCATCTCCTGTTTGACCACTTCCAATTTACCTTGATTCATGGACCTCATATTCCAGGTTCCTATGCAATATTCTTCTCTACAACATTGGACTTTACTTTCACCACCAGACACATCCACAACGGGGCATTATTTCTGCTTTGGCTCAGCCTCTTTGTTCCTTCTGGAGCTTTGTCTCGGCTCTTCCCCAGTAGTGTATTGGGCACCTACTGACTGGGGGTTCATCTTTCAGTGTCCCATCTTTTTGCCTTTTCATACTGTTCATGGGCTTCTCAAGGCAAGAATACTGATGTGGTTTGCCTTTCTCTTCTCCAGTGGACCACGTTTAGTCAGAACTCTCCACCATGACCCGTCCGTCTAGGGTGGCCCTACAACAGCATGGCTCATAGGTTCATTGAGGTAAGTAAGGTTGTGATCCATGTGATCAGTTTGGTTAGTTTTCCGCTATTGTGATTTTCATTCTGTCTGCTCTCTGATGGATGAGGATAAGAGGGTTTTGGAAGCTTCTTGGTGGAAGGGACTGCTTGGGGGGAAAGGTGGGTCTTGCTCTGTGGGCTCAGTAAATCTTTGAACCAGTTTTCTCTTCCTTCCCTGTAGTTTTGTCTGAGGCCAAACTATTGTAGGGGTAATTGTGACAATGGTGGCCTTCTTCAAAAGGACTTATGCTGGTACGCTGCGGCTCCCAGGACTGCTCTGTTCAGGGCCCCTGACCCTGCAGCAGGCCACTTTTGACCCACACCTCCGCCGAAGACTCCTGGAATCTCACAGGCTAGTCTGGCTCAGACTTAATATTATCCTTAATTATTATAGATATCTGTTCAATCTTTTTTATCGAATACACATCGTCATACCCACAAGGCAAAATGCATTTCCTTGGGTCCAAATATTAATACATTTCACATGTAAACTAGTGCATGGAAGATATGCTCCTCAGGTTGTCATTTGCATGCATAAAAATATTTTTTAGAGAAGACAATACTCACTGTCTGACAATGCTGCTATTTACTTTTTTAACTAAAATGTTAAACATTTCAACCCAAGCTGTGTACAATGCAAATTTATGTTCAGTCTGATGATTTGAGTCATTTTTTAAAAACATGATGCGATCTGAAGCAAATGTAATAAAGCAGGAGTTTTTTCCATGTTCAGACATCAGAAAATTGCTCATGGTGCCCGTAAAACAGCTGGTAGGCCTGTGAACCAGATTTCTGTTGCTTTTTTTCAGGTAGTTCAATATATTTCTAAAGATAAAACAAAAAAAAGGAAATAACAGCCACACCATAATATGACATTGATTCAATTATATCAAAATGTTTGCTAGCACACCAAAATCACAATAATGAAGCTAAGCCATGAATATTTAATGTGGATTCCAAATTATGAACTGAGTTTTCACATTCACTTTTGTATGATATCTTTTACTATTTTTGTGAACATTTTGCTCTATTTTCTCCTATCACTAAGCTACTGCATATTACATTACAAATTTACATGTCATAACTGTAATTTTAAATTTTTGCCTTAGACCCTGTTACTCTCCATAACTCAATTGGCCTAGCAATCAAAAATCATTTTACATTAATTTTTTTTAAATTTTATATATTTTCATTGTAGTTGATTTAAATGTTGTGTTAGTTTCAGGTGTATAGCAAAGTGAATCACATACACACACACACACACACACACACACACACACACACACACATATATATATATCCACTCTGTTTTGTAGATTCTTTTCTTTTATAGGCCATTATAGAACATTAAGGAGAGTTCCCTGTGCTAAACAGGAGGTTTTTTTTTTTTTATTAGTTATCTACTTTACAAATAGTAGCATGTGTACGTCAATCCCAATTGCCCAATTTATTCTTCTCCCTCCTTACCCACTGTTAACTGTGTTTGTTTTCTACATGTGTGACACTTTTCTACTTCTGTTTTGTAAGTAAGTTCATTTGTAGCCTCTTTTTGGGCTTCCCAGGTGGCTCAGATGGTAAAGAAACTGCCTGCAATGTGGGAGACCTGGGTTCAACCCCTGGGTTGGAAAGATCCCCTGGAGGAGGGCATGGCAACCCAATCCAGTATTCTTGACTAGAAAGTCTCCATGGACAGAGGAGTCCGGCAGGCTGTGGTCCATGAGGGTGCAGAGTCAGACACGGCTGAGTGACTAAGACCAGCACAGTAGCTTGTTTTTAGATTCTGCACATAACTGATATCATACGATATTTGTCTTTCTCTATCTGACGTGCTTCACTCAGTATGAGAGTCTCTAGGTCTATCCATGTTGCTGCAAATGGAATTTATTACAGGGTACATATACATGCTGTAGTTTGTAAAAGTCTGAGAAATTAAATTCTGTCTATATAGAGTACATACATGCAGTACAGTTTAAAATAATATACAGAGATAAGTTTCATGGAAATTCAAAAAAAGTTTTGTTGTTAAAAATGTAATACAAATACCAATATTTTTTCTTTTCTTTTCTTTTTTTTTTTTAGAGTAGTAAATGATGCAAAAATATTGCTTTCCTGGGGCTAGGTAGGTATGTATATGAGTCTGTGTATACTATTTTATGTCCAGGGCTGCCTAATACAGGAAAAAAAAATAGCCTTCTCTTTGAAAACTATTAACAAGGCACAGCTAAATTATAGATAATTATAAATGCATTAAATGAATATTGGAATGCACAGTAAAACAAAAAGGTTAATATAGTTTTACGCACTTAAAAAAATGTGTTACAAACAGTAAGTTATCTTACTAATGTTAACATTTCACTAGCAGTCCTACCTAGTTACTTGCTTCTCTGTAATCTTGAATTTTCTAGGGACTGTGTGACTATCAAAGCCTCAGCCTCTGAGATTACAGAAAATGTCTTGATTATCCTACTTATGCTCTTGAATCTTCCCATTCCAATTAGGATTGTTAGAATTTAGAATTTCTTCAGAGAAGAAACAAGAGTTTAGAGAAAAGCAAGTGAAACTCAGGAATACTAACTTTGCCTCTATAGGTCAAAAGGAAGATTAGCCATCATGTGATATTTAGTATAATTACTGACATGTTAATATAAGAGAGTAGAGACTAAAACAGTTGGACTATCTTAGTATCAAACATTGTTGCTCAGTCACTAAGTCATGTCCAACTCCCTGAAACCCCATGAACTTCAGCATTCCAGGCTTCCCTGTCCTGCACTATCATAGTGAAGGTGAAAGGTTATAAAAGATAAAAGGAATAATACCTTTTATAAGAAGATAAAAGGTATTCAATTATAGAGGAAAATGATTTATACAAGTAATTCAAGTTAAAATATTAGTTATTAGAAATGTGTTATTTCCCAACATTATTGAAAATATCATTTGCATCAGTAAATCTGGAATTCAAAACATATGGTTGACATAATTTGGGTTAAAATTACCTGGGAAATTATTTGCTCTGTGAAAAACACCACCTGCTTTCATGAAGGAATAGGATTAAGATGATCATATAAACATTATTCTCATTTTTATAACTAATCATGGTTATTATATCTTTATATTTAGATATCATTACATTGTTTCCAATGTGCAATTATAGATATTATGTTACATATATTATTAATTATACTAAAATTCTGAGCACTGAAGAATTAATGCTTTTGAACTGTGGTGTTGGAGAAGACTTTTGAGAGTCCCTTGTACTTCAAGGAGATCCAACCAGTCCATGTTAAAGGAGATCAGTCCTGGGTGTTCATTGGAAGGACTGATGTTGAAGCTGAAACTCCAATACTTTGACCACCTGATGCGAAGAGCTGACTCATTTGAAAAGACCCTGATGCTGGGAAAGATTGAGGGCAGCAGGAGAAGGGGATGACAGAGGATGAGATGGCTGGATGGCGTCACTGACTTGATGGATATGGGTTTGGGTGAACTCCTGGAGTTGGTGATGGACAGGGAGGCCTGGCGTGCTGTGGTTCATGGAGTCTCAAAGAATCTGACACGACTGAGTGACTGAACTGAACTGATACTAAAATTGAGTTTGTATGGGATATATGAGATATAAATAGATGGATAAATCATATTTATATTTGGAAAAGGCAAAAAATACATAGCCTAATTTTTCTTATTTAAACCTGAGTTGATCTGATTGTATCATTCACAAAAACTTCATAACAGTTTGGAAAAATGAGGTAATAGAAAGACCCTGAGCTTACCTCCTTTCACCAGCACACCAAATCACATCTAACTGCTGAACAACCATCAGTAAAGACTAGAACCTACCAAAAACTATTTGACATCCAAACACATAAAGAAGAAACCCAACAAGGTGGTAGGAGGGGTGGACTTGTGGTATAATCCAATCTCCTACCCCCTGGGAATGTGTCACACAAACTGGAGAATAATTATATTGCAGAAGTTCTCCCACAGGAGTGAGAGCTCTGAGCCGCATGTCAGACTCCCCAGCCTGGGAATCTGGCATCAGGAAGGGGGCCCTCAGAGCATTTGGCTTTGGAAGTCCTGCAGTCAACCCTTCCCAGCATTCAAAGGGCTGAGGGAACTAGACTCCACTCTTGGAGGGCATACGCAAGGTGTCAAGTGCACCAGATTCCAGGGCACAAAGCTGTGACTTCATAGGATCCTGGCCCAGACCTATGTGCTGGTCTAGGAGGAGCTCATGGGGAGGCAAGGGGATGGCTGTGGCCCACTATGGGGACAAGGACATTGGTGGTGGAGATACCAGGGAATATTTTATTAGTAGAGAAAGGAACATTCCCAGACTCATTCTGTGAGGTCACCAGTATCCATATTATATCAAAACCAGACAAAGTCACCACAAGAAAGAAAATTACAGGCCAATATCACTGATGAACATAGACACAAAGTCTTCAACCAAACCAGATCCAACAGTACATTGAAAAGATAATACACCATGATCAAGTGAGATTTATCCCAGGGATGCAAGGATTTTTAAACATCCAAATCAGTCAGTGTGATATGCCCAGTAACAAATGGAAGAAGAGAAACCACATGATCATCTAAACAGATGCAGAAAAGGCTTTCAACAAAATTCAACATCCATTTATGATGAAAAAAAAAAAAAAAAACAACTCCAGAAAATGGGCATAGAGGGAATATATCTCAACATAATAAAGGCCATAAATGACAAACCCACAGCTAACATCATACTCAATCAATGGTGAAAAACTGAAAGCATTTCCTCTAAGACCAGAATCAAGAGAAGGAGGTCCACTCTCACCACTTTTATTCAAGATAGTTCTGGAAGTTCTAACCACAGCAATCAAAGAAAAATAGGTAAAAGGAATCCAAACTAAAAAGAAAACTGTCACTGTTTGCAAGTAACCTGATACTATACATAGAAAATCCTAAAGATGGTACCAGAAAACTACTAGAGTTCATCAGTGAATTTGGCAAAGTCATAAGATACAAAATTAAGACACAGAAATACGTTGCTTTTCTATGCAATGAAAACAAAAGATCAGAAAGAGAAATTAAGGGGGAAAATCTCATTTACCATTATGTCATAAAGAATAAAATACCTAGGAATAAACCTACCTAAGGAAGCAAGAAACCTGTACAGAAAATAGAAGTAAATTTTTATGCTTGTTACTTGACTTACTCTAGTGAAGTTCTAAGTAAGTATATATGCTTATGTATGTAAGTATGTATGTATGTATGTAAGTTCTAAGTAAGTATGCTTCAGAAAGGGGAAGTCTTTCTCACCTCTAACTTTTTATCCCCTACTCTTCGTTTTTAATTCAGTAGCCTTGTTCATTAGGGAATGAACTTTCTACTTTACTAACCTCAGTTCAGTTCAGTTGCTCAATTGTGTCCAAGTCTTTCTGACCCCATGGACAGCAGCATGCCAGGCTTTCCTGTCCATCACCAACTCCTGGAGCTTGCTCAAACTCATGTCCTCAAGTTGGTGATGCCATCCAACCATTTCATTCTCTGTCATCCCCTTCTCCTCCTGCTTTCAGTCTTTCCCAGCATCAGGGTCTTTTCCAATGAGTCAGTTCTTCACATCAGGTGCCCAAAGTATTGGAGTTTCAGCTTCAGCATCAGTCCTTCCAATGAATATTCAGGACTGATTTCCTTTAGGATGGACTGGTTGGATCTCCTTGCAGTCCAAGGGACTCTCAAGAGTCTTCTCCAACACCACAGTTCAAAAGCATCAATTCTTTGATGCTCAGCTTTCTTTATGATCCAACTCTCACATCCATATATGACTACCAGAAAAATCACAGCTTTGACTAGATGGACCGCAAGGTTTTGCTTGCTTTCATTTTTAGATATAAAAATAAAATAGAAAGAAATCATCACCTTTCTCTACATATACCCTACAATGAAATAAGATTCCTCAAACACTTCCCACAGCCTTACAGATTGTGATGCTTTTCCCCACTGAGTGAGAAATTTCTCTATTTCTCCAAATGGCATAGAAGTATGTATATTTTAGATATCAACTCCAGATATTTCTTTCTATGAAGTCCTTACCCTTGGTGATGCTTCCCTTGTTAATGCAAGCATAAGTGCAGCACTATTTAAAAGTCTTTGGTACTCAGAACATTATTCAAGGAGTCACCCATGACTCTGCTGTTTCATATCTATCATATTCAGGCAATAGGAAAACCTCTGTTGCTCTGTCTCTGAAACATGTACAGAATGTGACAACTCATGATGATTTCCAACACTGCTACTCTAATGCAAGAACCACAATAGCACATGAACGTTGCAGCAGTTTGCTTTCACCTATGCTCTTAAACCCACACCTATCAATTATGAAACCATTAGCCAAGGTGACCTTTTAAAAACATAAATTGGATTATATCATTACTCTGCTCAAAACACTCCAATAATTCCCACCTCCATATGGAACTATAGCGTTTGGTGCTCGTTATATTTCCAAACTTGTCTATCAGTTCTCATTCCATTTCAGTCACACTGGTTTCCTTGCTGTTTTTCTTTTTCTTTTTTTTTTTTTTCCTTGCTGTTTTTCAAATATGTCAAGAATGTTGCCTTTTCAAAGTCTTTGCATTAGCTGGTCCCTTTTTCTAGAACATTCCTTAAATCAGGTGTCAGCAAATACTAAACCATAGGACAAAGTCAAGCCATCTCCTGTTGTGAATAAAGTTTGTTGGAATATAGCTATACTACATTCATTTCCTTATGTATTGTCTATGGCTAATTTTGTACTACAATGGCAAAGTTGAGTGTATATGGCAGAATTTATGGCCCACTTCTTTAAAATATTATCTGGCTTAGTATTGAAAATTTACCAAACTCTCCCATGATAAAGTCATGGCTCATGACCAGTGGCTACCCTAAAACCACCCCCCAGTACACATACATACACACTCCTTTATGACTTTGCTTAATGTTAGCTAAGCTAACAAGAAGCTTTTCCTGACTACTCCCGATCAAATACTAGCCACCTCCAACCCCATCATCATGTACTGTCTCCTTACCAAGCCCAACTTTTAAACAATTATATTTATCATCAGCCTAAATATAAAAATATTTGTTGTTTAGAGTTTATATCTTTTCACTAAGTACTTAAACAGGAAGAAAGGAACATTTCCTATTTTTTTCAACACTGTGTCTGCAGGGTCTAGAACAGAGTAAATCTGTTACACCACATTCAAAGTCATGATTGAACATAACACTTTAAGTCAGGCAAATTGGGAGACTATAAAAGTGGATAAACTATTGCCCATATAATTCAATTTTTCCCTATTGGAAACTTGGAAGATAAATCCCATACATGAATAATTACACCATGACTTAACCAGGAATCACATAATTATCAATGTATTTAAGAAATATTAAGCATTGTTTTGTGAACCCGGTGAAAAGTTCTGAACAATGCAGACATGAGTCCTTCTTACATGTTTACAGATTATAAATGGAGGTAGGCAAAAATCTAAATCAATCAATCAATGCAATCAGAGAAACAGATACTGAAAATAGAGAATAAAAGGGCAGTGTTTACTATAGCAATAGTAGGTGGAGCTGGCTCTTTTTTAAAGGAGATTTTTAATAACTAGAATAGTTTAAAGGAAAATACTAGTGGGGCTTCCCTGGTGGTCCAGTGGCTAAGACTCTGTGCTCCCAATACAGGGGGACTGCATTAAATCCCTTGTCAAGGAACTAGATCCTACATGCGGCAACTAAGATTTGGTGCAGCCAAATAAATAGATACATAAGTAAAATATTAGTAACGAGAAATCAAAGTTATGTGTAGAACCCAGACATGTTGGGCAAAGAGCATTGTACACATATAAAATAACATATAAGAATGTCCTAATCCACTGGTGGCTCAGACAGTAAAGCGTCTGCCTGCAATGCAGAAGACCTGAGTTCGATCCCTAACTTGGGAGGATCCCCTGGAGAATGAAATGGCAACCCATTCCAGGACTCTTGCCTGGAGAATCCCATGGATGGAGAATCCTGGTGCAGGCTACAGTCCATGGAGTCGCCAAGAGTCAGACACGACTGAGCGACTTCACTTACTAAGAATGTTCTAATGTGGCAGAAACTTGGGAGTATTCAGAAATCCTTATGAACGTCTTACAACTGGAAAGTAAGAAGCAAAAGACAAAGAGGGAAAGTCGATTTGGGCAGTGTAAGGTGTTAATAGCTCAAGTCGGAACTTCACAAGATGTAGTACGATGATTGATTTTGTTTTATATACAGTTGAAAGCCACCAAAAGTTTATAAGAAAAAAAATCAGCCATGTTTTAAGAAGTTGATGGAGCTTCCATATGTAAAAAAGAATGAATGGGAAAGATGTATGTAGAGTTAACTAACCATGCTTGTAGTCCAAGAGAAAATACTGGTGGCTTGGACCAGAATGGTGACCAGATGGTGAAAGTGGATATATCTGTTATGATACAGCTCTCCAAGTATCTCTCACATTTCCACACATTTTGTATTGTCTTTTGTTCTGGATTTTCTTTTCAAATATGTTGCAGGATAGACTTACAGAGAAACAAGAATCTTGCAAAGAGAAAAATCTTCAAAGAGAAAATTCTCCTGAGTCCATTTCTAGTATTCAGTTGTATACTACTTAGTCCATGGAGGTGAAGAAAATATTAGAGGCCAGTGAAAGAACCCCATGAAAAAAGTTGGAGAAAAGAATACCTGGAGCTCACAGAAGAATGGGAATATTACCACTTTCTGTAATTCAGAGTGGAAAACATCATAATTCTATAATGAGGAGAAACAGTTGAAGCTAACCAAGAAATGAAACAGATGATAGCATATCTGGACAGAGACACTATACAACAGTTTGATAACTATTCTGAATTTTTAAGAAGTTAGAGTATATTTTGAACATATAAAGATATGGATGATACTTCAAAAACTCCAAATTTAATATCTATAATTTAAAACTACAATGTGCCATGAAAAATATAGTGGGTAAAATTGAGAAAATAGACACTGCAGAATAAAATGTAAATAGTGATAATAAAAACACAGTGATAAACAACTACCCAAAATAATACAGAGAAAGAGAACCTTAGAAAAAATACAGAGTGTCAGTGGTGCGTGGGATAACAGTAAGTGGCCAAATGTTTATGAATTGGAGTCCCCAGAATGAGGAGATGGTTAAAAAAAAAATGAATAAATAAATGACCATTTTTTTTCTAGAATGGATAGAAACATAATAGACACAAGAAACTCATCAAGCCAAAGAAGGAAATCATGAAGAAAAATGCAGGTATGGAATAGAAGCTTCCCATTTTCTTCTCTCCCCAAACCCCCAATTCTATTCTTTGCTTCTATCAGTTTGACTATTTTAAATACCTCATGTTAGTGGAATCATGCAGTATTTGTCCTTCTGCGCCTGGCTTATTTTGCTCAGCATAATGTCCTCCAGGTTCATCCATGGTTTTGCAAACGACAGAATTCTCAGTTATTAAGCTGAGTACTATTGTATGTATATACTAGATTCTCTTTACCTATTCATATATCAACAGGCATTATTTTCATATCTTAGCTATTGTGAACAATGCTACAATGAACACTGGAATGCAGATATCTCTTCAAGATCCTGATTTCACTATTTGGGATATGCCTAGAAGTGGTATTTCTAGGTCATTGCAGTTCTGTTTTTAATTTTTTGAAGAACCTCTACACTGGTTTCCATTTTATATTCTCATAAACCGTATACAAGAGCTCCAATGTCTCCATGTCCTCACCAATGCTTGTTATCTGTTTTAATAGCTGTAACAGATGTGAGATATTATATTATTGTGGCTTTGATATGAATTTCCCTGATGAGTAGTAAGGTTGAGCATCTTTTCATATACCTTTTGATTATTTGTATATTTTCTTTGGAGAAATAGCTATTCAAGTTTATTTAGTCTATTTCATTTCTCAAATACCATGACTCTGGCTTTAGCACTTGTAGGGCATTTATCGTTTTGAATTGCAGGGATGGGGGAGCCTGGTGGGCTGCCGTCTATGGGGTCGCACAGAGCCGGACACCACTGAAGCGACTTAGCAGCAGCAGCAGCAGATGACATACATCTTTTTCTTCTGTGAGCGCCTCAAGATCAGATGCCATGTCATATGAACCTTTGTGATTCCAATCCCTCACTCAATTCCTGACACAAAGCAATTAGTTAATAAAAATTTACTGAATGAATGAATAAAACTGCTTCAGGGTATGCTTTCTATTTACCAAAGAGTAACTTGCTACTATGTATTAGCTTCACAATATCATTTCCTGAATACTCAGTAACACCTTAATAGTTACCGGTAGAAACTCGATTTCCTCTCATGTTGCACAAAGTAATACCCCATTTGACATGTTTTGTTATTGTGCTTATAAATCTTTCTTATTTGACATCATTACTTTAAATTTTCATATAAGTTGCCTAAGGGTTAGTTTTATTTAACCATGGCATTAACTTTGCTACCAGGTATCCTTATGATGTGATAAGTTAATTTTAAACAGGACTGTCAATCTTTCTAAATTAAGTTTAGGATCAAGGAGTGTGGGAAGGGTCAATCCAGTGGATTTACTTTGAGGTGGAGGAAGTGCCTATGGGGACCTAATTAAAGAAAAGATTTCCAATTTATTCCCGGCACCCCAGCCCCACCCTATGTTAGGCCTAGGGCATCCTCATGTCTTTTATCACTAGTGTGATAATCAGAGCTCTCAGTTACATGCCCTGTTCTAGCATTTACTTCCTGTGTGACCTTAAGTAAAGTACTGAGCCCTTCCAAACAGCAGTCATCACTTTTTAAAAGGAAATGTCTTTCTCATAATACTTCTGAGATAAACAAATGAAATAGGGCAAGTAAATAGTATAAAATGGCATTGAAATAACAGAAATATAGTTTCTTAATTTTATTTGACCTCATTTTAAAATAAAAGTTAAATGTTCCTGAATTAGATAAGACAAATCACAGACAAAAGATCAAAGCTGTAAAAATCTATATTTAAAATGTTGATCTAAAAGGCAGATGATTCAAGTCTACCGTAGAGAGCTAGAGGTCTTTGGTTTAAATTAAAAGTAACTCAAAATATTTGTTTCAAAAAAAAATAAGGTAGTACATCTCGAGAAGCATTTCATCAAGCATTCCTTGAAAAGGTTAAAAACAAACTTTCTCAGGATAGTTCAGATACTGTTATTAAAAAATATTTAAGTCAGAAAACTCAAGTTCTCACCTTTAGTTCTTACTGAAGTCTGTGTGTTTGAAAGAGACAGTTTCCTATTTTTACCATCTCCATGCAGGTTAGAACTAGAAAATCAAAAGCAAAAAGTAATTGCTTGTCTTTTCCTTTGAAAGCTTTAACAATGTATGCTAGAGCCTTCAAGTAAGCTGCCTGAAAGATATCCCAGATGATATGCACAAATACACTATCTATATGTATGCATGTACCCGTGAATACATGTGTGTGCATACATATATTTATATAAATACTATATATACACAGTACTTTATATACAACATTTGTTTACTTACTTTAGAACACTAAACATCATATGTTTAAAATGTCTTTCATGGTAGATATTAAAATAGTTGATAAAATATTACCTTTGACTTACTTGGGGAATTCTGACTCTAAAAATTTCCATGAAAAACTCAAAAGCCTAGGTTTTCTTTAATGCACACACCTGGCTAATTGTTTAAGAATGAGTTTTTTTAGTCAATACTAAATTGACTTCCTATTAAATAATAATATTAGAAAAGGATGAAAATGATTACTGGAGCTCAACCCTTTTTCCAAAGATTTTACTGAGTGGGAAATCATTGAAATTGGAGCTTTCAACTTATGGTTGGTGGTATAGGCTGCCCTGATTAGTATTCTGCTATTCTTGTTTAAAAATAGTTTATGCTCAAACATTCATTTTCAAATGAGGACAATGACAATTTAATTAAAGTTTAAACTCTAGTAGCTGTTGAAGATCATACATAATCCAATTACTTTTTATTCAATTAATTTAATAGCAAACCACTTGACAATAATTACTGTTAATCCCCTGATTTTTTTCTTCTCATCTGTTTATCAATGGCCTGTGAGATATCTTAGAGGAAATCATATTGGGACATAATTATCAGCAGTCCCAGCTGGAATTAATGACTAAATATTTAATTACCACAAATTCTCTATCTCTACAATTGTTTGAAAAAGAGATAGTAGAACTATAGTCACACTTGCATTTAGTCTAAAGATTTGGAATTCCTTGATTTAACATCCCTAGCTTGACTTCAAAATCAGTGAAAGTGGAATTAAAATCTTATGTTGAGATGTTGATTCATTTCTTTCCAGTCTCTGTGTACATGTTTATTATGATTTAAAATAATTGAGGTCATGCATTATTTACAGTTCTGTTTTACTTTTGGTCTTTATCAAAAACATTTATACCATCAAATATTCCTCCATGGTGTTACTTTAACAGCTGTGTAATATTTCACTTTACAGGTGGTGATTTTACCAATCTTCTACTTTTGAATATTAGTTGTCTCAAAATGTTTTATTCTTATTAAAAATGACTATTCCTCTGATTATATTTTGCATATTTTATTCTTTCTCTAAAGTAGAATAACTGTGTCAATTCAGTTCATTCACTCAGTCGTGTCTGACTCTTTGCGACCCCATTAACTGCAGCACACCAGGCCTTCCTGTCCATCACCAACTCCCAGAGTTTACCCAAACTTTTGTCCATTGAGTCGGTGATGCCATCTAACCATCTCATCCTCTGTCATCCCCTTCTCCTCCTGCCGTCAATCTTTCCCAACATCAGGGTCTTTTCAAATGAGTCAGCTCTTTGCATCAGGTGGCCAAAATATCAGAATTTCAGCTTCAACATCAGTCCTTCCAGTGAACACCCAGGACTGATTTCCTTTAGGATGGACTGGTTGGATCTCCTTGCAGTCCAAGGGACTCTCAAGAGTCTTCTCCAACACCACAGTTCAAAAGCATCAATTCTTCTGTGCTCAGCTTTCTTTATAGTCCAACTCTCACATCCATACATGACTACTGGAAAAACAAACATTTGTTAAAAATTACCCTTTAGAAATGTGCCAGTTTTTGAGCAAATTCCAGAAGATAGTGGAGGACAAAGGAGCCTGGCATGCTACAGACTGAGGTCAGACACAGCTTAGCGACTGAACAACAACAACTAAACAGCAATTTATGCCCCATAGCACTGTATGAGGAGAAGGCGATGGCACCCCACTCCAGTGTTCTTGCCTGGAGAATCCCATGGACGGAGGAGCCTGCTGGGCTGCAGTCCATGGGGTCGCTAAGAGTCGGACACGACTGAGCGACTTCACTTTCACTTTTCACTTTCATGCATTGGAGAAGGAAATGGCAGCCCACTCCAGGGTTCTTGCCTGGAGAATCCCGGGGACGGGGGAGCCTGGGGGGCTGCCGTCTATGGGGTCGCACAGAGCCGGACACGGCTGAAGCGACTTGGCAGCAGCAGCACTGTATGAAAGGTCCGATCTCTAAATACTAGTCATTAATTTTACACATAACAGTCATTTCTGTTACTAGGCTATGTGACATTAGAATCCACACAAGATTTTTGTATTTGCTGTGTCCCTCATGCCTGTGTGCTTGTATAACAGAAACAACTGAATTACATCTTTGTGTTAAATTATTTTGAGATATGTTTCTCTATAAATCTTAGGCTAAGTTATGCTATGGTAGAAAAACAAAACAAAACTCTGAGCCACAAATCTTGATGGCTTACACAATAACAAATGTTTATCTCTGCTAAGTCTCTGTTTAATATCCACTTCACTCTAGAACTAGGCTGATAGAGCAGCCATATCTGGAATATTGCCAGGCCTATAATCGAGGGAAAAGGGAGATGGTGGTATCATGCAATGACTCCTAAAATTTCTGCTTTGAATTTCCACATGACACTGGTCCACACATTCATGTCCAAAGCTAATAATGTGCCTATGCCTGATATCTATGAGACTGTAAATATAAGTCTCCCATAAGGAGGGCCCAGAAAGAAGGAACAGTAAATATTTTGACAGTACTGTAATCTAGCACATATAGTTTATGGAAGCTAATAAAAAATTCATTTAATATTATTTATTTCAATGCCTAGACCATTTAAATAGATGAGTTTTGATCCAGTGATTGACAGCTTATCAAACAGCCCAATTGAATGGAACTGGTAATTAAGAGAACCCAGTCTACAGTTTCTTCTCTGGTTTGTGGATCTAAATTAGGAATTTTCACAATATACTGCAATTATATTTCAAATGAAAAAGAAACGAGAATCAAATTATCTATGTTATTATATGGAATTCCTGAAAGTGAAAAGTTGCTTAGTCGGTCCGACTCTTTGTGACCCCATGGACTATACATAGCCCATGGAATTCTCCAGGCCAGAATACTGGAGTGGGTAGCCTTTCCCTTCTCCAGGAGATCTTACCAACCCAGGGATCAAACCCAGGTCTCCCGCATTGCAGGCAGATTCTTTACCAACTGAGCTATCAGGGAAGCCATGTGGAATGCCTTCTTTGATTAAATAAATTAGTTTTTGAAGTAACCAAACCAAGACCCATACATCTATTCACACACACACCCACACACACACCATAAATATACATGTGTAGCTACATATTATATACAATAAATTTCCTAGTACTAGTATATTTCACTTCCAACATCAGTCATTTGAACCAATGACCCCTTTAATCTTCTGAAGTCTTTGCAGTAAGTAAATAATGAGGAATAAGTACCTCCCTCTTCTGATGGAAGAGACTTTGGAGAGGAAGAAAGTAAGAGGTAGTCCTACTTCTGATGTGCAGAGGTAAGGCTGTTGAAAACAGAATTACAAGAGGATTTAGCACCATAAACTGGGCCTAAGGTGGTTGTCAGTATATTCTACTACTTCAGAGGATGTTCCAATATTGAATACAACTTCCTCAGTTCTCCCTAAACAGAAGCCTGGTGGAACTTCTTCCCAGCTGAATCAGGATCCATGACCATTATCATCTCTTTTCAGCTCCCACTACCCTAAAGAAATCTACTAAGGTTAGTATTCAGCAGCCAGATGTAGCACCAAGTTTTCCCCACAGCGGGTTCTGAGCCATACATTTCCACAGGCTGATCATATTCCTCACAAGAAGAGTCTATGTCTGACTGATCTGACAAATTCTATTTATAACATGTGATAAACCACCTAATTAAAGAAGCTGACAGCTTGGAGATTCAGAAGCTGTATCATGTAGAATAAAGAAATATATAATCTGGATATTATAGCAAAGTACTGAGCATATTCCTTATTCTACTGATAAAACAATTTGACTGATCTGCTCAGATAGTGTGCCATCATTACCTTCCCTAAGTTTTCCAGGGAAATAAATACCATTTTTAGGCAAAGATATGTGAATTCCTTTTATGAACGAACCAAGATTTGGACTAGCTGGTCAGTACCAGGTTCAAGCTAACTGGTTGATTTAACTTCTTCTATTTTGATAATCACTGTTCTCTTATGTATTGAACCCTAATATCTAATAATTTTTGGCTTCCCCGGGAGCTCAGCTGGTAAAGAGTCTGCCTCTAAGGCAGGAGACCCCATTCCATTCCTGGGTGGGGAAGATCCCCTGGAGAAGGGATAGGCTTCTCACTCCAGTGTTCTTGGAGTTCCTTGGTGGCTCAGCCAGTTAAGAATCTGCCTGCAATGCAGGAGACCTGGGTTTGATCCCTGGGTTGGGAAGAATCCCTGGAAGGGGGCATGGCAACCTACTCCAGTATTCTTGCCAGGAGGATCCCCCAGGAGCCTGGTGGGCTGCCGTCCTTAGGGTTGCAAATAATCAGACACACCTAAGCACGGCATATCTATGATTTTTCCTAGACTACCAAGTTTCTGTCTTCAGAATTCTCTCTGTCCACACCTCGAAACCCAGAAACTTCAGAGGTGGAGCAGAATTCACCATACAAGAGTGTAGCACCCTGGACTGTGAATTATTTCAAGACTTAAGACAGCTGGGACTCAGCAGAATTAGGAAGAGCATTTTACGCCCCACTTAACTGGTTACAAGGATTTTGGATAGGGTGACTGCACCAGGAAGTCTGATGGCTGGAGATAAGGCTGTTAGACTAAAGGAATTACAAGAGGATTAATCACCATTTATTTGGTCTAAGGTGGTTGTCTCACTACTTTCTACTAATTCAGAGGATATTTACACATTTAGAGCTCACTGCATTCTACTTTTTTAGAGGATATCTATTTATTCAGAGCTATTACTAGAGATACACTTAATATCAGAAAGACTTACCAGCATGGCATGGCAAACATTTGTCTACTAAACATTTGCTTTTCTCACATTTCTGTGAATTGTCTTCTGCCCTGTTTGAAGCCTTTCTCCTTAACTCAGAATGGTACATAAGCCTCAATATCCCGACTGCCAGGGAGTCTCATATGCAATTTGTTTCTCTCCAGTTAATCTGTCTTATGTCAACTTAATTATTAGGCCATCCAAAGAACCTATTAATAAAAGAGAAGAAAGGAAAGTTTTTTGGCCCTACACCTCAGGAATCTGGGGGAAAATTCCTAAACTGTTGTTCTTTGAAGGATTATTTCAATCCATATTTATGTCACCATTATAGATAGACTGATGGCCCCTCATCTACATCATTATTTATGAAACCTACACCTTCAAAATTTATACTAAGAGGGGAGCAAAATACATACACCAGAATGTGCCACTTTGGCCTCTGGATTATTTCAAGATAGAACACAATTTACCTGCACTATTATCATTTATTATTATTTGAGGAAATATAAATACAATAATAACCCTAAATACCTTCTGACTCTTGATAGAATTAGCATCATCACCTTTCTTCCTAGGTGGCTTCTAATGTCCAATCGGTCAGGTGAAAATCATCAGGTAAAATAATAGTGCTTACAGGTAATGTTCTGTATTATTAAAGCTAAGATTCTAGCAGTGAGAGATTATTCTTAGTTTTTATTATGTCCATTCCAAAGACTCAGATTCAGGCATGGTGGATGGCTTATAAACAACCAATTTTTTTCACAGTTCTTAAGGCTGGAAATCCAAGATTAGGGAACAAGCATGATCTGGTGAGGACCCTTTTCTGGTTTGCAGACTTCTAGCTGTATCCTCACATGGTGGAAGGAGCAAGGGATCTCACTATAATATCTTTTATAAGTGCACTAATCTATTCATGAGAGCTTGCCTTCTTGACCTAATCATTTACCAAAAGTCCCACCCTCCTAATATCATCACATTGGGCATTAGAATTTCAGCACATGAATTTGGGGGAAAACAGACAATAGCAGTAGATGTCATCATTAAATTATATGGGCAGTTGAGATATCAGAATTATCTTAGAGAGAAGGGTGACGGACATTCAAAAAAGAGAACCAAACTGCTTATCTCAGAAAGCTAAAGTAAAACAACACTACATATTAATATAGTAATCATGCAGTGGAAATAAGTTGGCAACAATGCCATAAATATATTATCATTGCCTACATTCAATCCCTCTTCCACAGGGAAAATTATTTATATTTGTCCCAATGACTTTATACTTCATAGCATGGCTTGCTTTGTCCACTGAAACAGGAATGGAAGTGGCATGTATCTTCAGCAGAAGATTTAAAAGATGGTTCATATTTCATCACATTTTAGATTTACTCTGCAATGACAACCAATAAAGTTCCAGAAAGAGGCTATTCATTTAATCCAAGTCCTGCAATAAAGATGATGTGGAACAGAGCTGAAGACAACTGATGACAGACATATATGGCTGGAAATAAGTATTTGCTGTTGTAGTCCTTAAATATTTTAGGCTGCTGCTTAATATAGAAAATCTAGCCTATTATAGTTGACACAAGGTTGTGATAACAACTAATATAAAATGTGAAATTGTTTTAAAGAATTGAAACTTAGATACTATTAAATATTTGTTATTAGGCCTATAAGTCCATAGAATGCAGAGTCGAACACAACTGAAGTGACTAGAGATATCTACTCAAGTTGGTCAAGCTGTACAATAGAGGACCATGAAAGTATCTGTACAAATAAATAAACAATACTATGCATTTAGGTTGTGAAATTTTAATAATTATTTATAAAGTCCTTGAGGCTGAAACCTGATATTCCAAGTAGTAAAAATGCAATTCTTACAGTCATGCACTAGTTAATTAATTAGCCATTTACTATGGGATAGTTCAATGACTGGTTTCCTCAACATTTGGTTCAGTTCAGTCATCAGTCCTGTCCGACTCTTTGTGACCCCAGGGACTGCAGCATACCAGGCTTCCCTGTCCATCACCAAATTCCAGGAACTTGCTCAAACTCATGGTCATTGAGTTGGTGATGCCATCCAACCATCTCATCCTCTATCATCCCCTTCTCCTTTTGCCTTCAATCTTTCCCAGCATCAGGGTCTTTGCCAATGAATCAGTTATTTGCATCAGGTGGACAAAGTATTGGAGATTCAGCTTCAGCATCAGTCCTTCAGGACTGATTTCCTTTAGGATTGACTGGTTTGATATCCTTGCAGTCTAAGGGATTCTCAAGAGTCTTCTCTAACACCATAGTTTAAAACCATCAATTCTTTGGCACTCAGCTTTCTTTATGGTCCAACTCTCACATCCATACATGACTACTGGAAAAACCATAACTTTGACTAGATGGACATTTGTTGGCAAAGTAATGTCTCTCCTTTTTAATATGCAATCTAAGTTGGTCATAGCTTTTCTCCCAAGGAGCAAGTGTCTTTTAATTTCATGGCTGCAGTCTCCATCTGCAGTGATTTTGGAGCCCAAGAAAATAAAGTCTGTCACTGTTTCCCCATCTATTTGCCATGAAGCGATGGGACCGGATGTCATGATCTTAGTTTTAGGAATTGCCAAAACCAAGTAAATCAAGGTGAGATGTGTTACAGAAAAAACACGTATGTTTGTTGATTTTCCCCAAAATATCTAGATCTTTATAAGCAACAGAAACACTTCAATAGGAGCTCTCATGCTGCACTTGGTTATCAGCTATATAATATTTTGGAATTTATTTCCTTATCTACCTCAATTTTCATAACAAAACCAATTTACCCAATAGAATCTGTGATACTTGTAACTTTTCGGTATTATGCCAGTCTCTGGATGATCAATAAGTAAATATATAAAACTCATGCATTGACCTCACAGGGCTTAGACTGTAGTAGAACAGATAACAAACCAATGCATAACAAGATAATTGAAATTGTATAAAATGATAGTTAAGTGATAAGACAGAGACTGATAGAGAGATCCTATTTAGATAAGATGAAAGAACAGACATTTCTGAGAAGATGACTTTTAAGTTAAGGCATGAAGATTGAGGAGCATGGAGAGAAAAGGGTGGACTATCCTTTTCAGAAAGATATCACAACATTTGAGAAGGGAAAGGGCTTGGCATGTTCTAGGAAAGGAAAAAGGCCCAGATGATCTGTGTACAGAAAAATAAGATATCTGAGAAGCAGTTAAAATCCTCATAAACTATGACAAAGAACTTGATTTTAGTCTAATTTTGATGGCATCCCTTTGAAAGGTGCTAAGTAGGGGAAATGATAGTATCAGATTTATGTTTTTTAAAAAAACTAAGTAGTATATAGAGAGTTGGATGAAGAGAAGAGTTGCACTGGCTAGTCTTTAACCACACTCTAAGGCATGCATGTGATCTCAGTGGCATTTATTACTCACCAACAGATATGTGAGTCAGCTGGACAGCTCCAGGGCTCTGCTTTTTCCTATGTATTAAGTTCAGAGGAAAGTGAAAAAGCTGGCTCAAAACTCAACATTCAAAAAACTAAGATCATGGCATCTGGTCCCATTGCTTCATGACAAATAGATGGGGAAACAATGGAAACAGTGACGGACTTTATTTTCTTGGGCTCCAAAAATCACTTCAGATGGTGCCTGCAGCCATAAAATTAAAAGACGCTTGCTCTTTGGAAGAAAAGCTATGACCCACCTGACAGCATATTCAAAAGCAGAGACATTAGTTTGCCAACAATGTCTGGCTAAAGTCTATCTAGTTAAAGCTACAGTTTTTCCAGTAGTCGTGTATGAATGTGAGAGTTGGACTATAAAGAAAGACGAGCACTGAAGAATTGATGGTTGGGAACTGTGGTGTTGGAGAAGACTGTGGTGTTGGAGAAGACTGTGGTGTTGAGGGTCCCTTAGACTGCAAGGATATCAAACCAGTCAATCCTAAAGGAAATCAGTCTGGTATATTCATTGGAAGGACTGATGCTGAAGCTGAAGCTCCAATACTTTGTTCACCTGATGCCAAGAACTGACTCATTGGAAAAGACCCTGATGCTGGGAAAGATTGAAGGCAGGAGGAGAAGGGGGGGACAACAGAAGATTAGATTGTTGGATGGTATCACTGGCTCGAGGGACATGAGTTTGAACAAGCCCCGGGAGTTGGTGATGGATAGGGAGGCCTGGCGTACTGCAGTCTATGGGGTCACAAAGAGTTGGACATGACTGAGTGACTGAATTGAACTGAAGTTCATATCTCACTGCCTCATATCTTCAGGGCCTGGGTGTGTTGGGGCATCAGGTATATGGGGCATGTATTTCTCATGGTGGAGACCAGAAACTCCCAGAGAGGTAAATGGAAACAAGTGATTTTACTTAAGGTGAAGGCTTGCAACTTACACCAGATCATTTCCTACTATATTCCATCAGCCAAAGAATATCACATGGGCAAGGTCATGTGTGTGGAAAATCACAGATTGTATGGGAAATACACTCTTTCCATGGAGCAAAAGGGTAGGAGAGTCCATATACTGGGCATATCTATGTGAGTCTAAGGTTTGTTCCTTGTGAACATTTCTTCAACAACAACAACACAACAACAACACTGCAAAGGAGCTTAAAAAAAAAAAAAAAAAAAAAAGGAACACTAATAAATACAGTTATTCAAGTTAGAGGTGATAATGATAAAAATGGGTATATTTGAAAACAAAGCTATTGTATATTTAATAACTTACAATACTCCAGGCAGTATTTATGTACTTGACTTTTATTAATTCATCTAAGTCTCACAACTGCCTAAGATTAGATTTGAAAATTGAGACTCAGAGGCTAAGTGGTTTTTCCAGTATTATAGCTTGTAAGTGGAAGAGCTAAATTTCAAAGTCAAGCAGTCTCTGCAGAATGTGGAATCTTAACAACTGGCTAGGGATATTACAAAAATTAAATAAGTGAGGTATATAAAGTGGCTAATAGAGTGCCTACCATAGAGTAAACACTAAATAAATGTTATCAGTGCTAGTATTTAGAAATCAAAAATGATGATTCAAAAAGTGTAATCCCTGATGTCAGTGAATGGTCAGATTTAAATGAGGCAAGGAAGTATCACATGGAGCATATTGAAAACATAAATGGAAAAATAAAAGCCTCATTTAATCTTGATCAAACAGATTGTATTAACTCTATGTTTGGAATAAAAATGTGTGGTTTATAAGCCTATATAATGTGCTAGGATCACAGTTTATAAATGTCAGAACTTGGATTTAACTCCTGCATAACCTGAATTCAAGCCCAGGGTTCTTTCTCTATCTCCCTGCTGGGCCGTGTTGTTTCACCACCAGCAGACAGTCACAAAGGAAGACAGAATAGGCAAACCTACATAGAGGCAAATGCAAATGCACAGTTCATAAGCTTAATTATTTAAGCTTGTGAACCTATCATCCTGAGAAACTCTGAAGATTCAATAAAATGTAAAAGCGTGTATATGTTATATAAGAGAAGGAGTTTATTTTGATTACTTAGCAAGTAAGTAATCAGGGAGGCTACACTAGAAAATCATGAGGAGTCTGTATGATGAGAACGGTCCCAGTAGTAATACTCTGATATGGATGATACCTTCTCATCTTCCATCCCCATATGATTTCCCTAGATAATGAGCTTTGGGTTTCGTTGATTTGCCCAGTGTGAAGTCCTGGTGCATTTCCAAGGTAGACGATTTGCAACTCTTGATTCTTTAGGACAGATCTTCCCAGTTGACATGGTAGGGACTCTCATGGCACCAGAGTTCTACCATATTTTAAGTTCTTTAAAAGTAGTACCTGCATTTGTCTTGCTCCATCTCCAGAAGTATGCCAGGTCTAGAAATGTGCTCAGTAAATGTTTCTTAAATGAATGATTTCAGAAATGAATGAATCCATGGGTTCTCAATCTATATGTCTAAGATCAGGTGATGTGAGTATAGGCTGTGGATATATGCTTTAGGTAGAAAGAGGTGGTGTGTACAAATAGAAAGCAGATGGTATAGCTGAATGTGAGCAGCTTTGAGGCCTCAAAGGGTCTGAGGAAGGTGTTTTCCTGCTGCTCACTCAGAGAAGACATTTCAAAAGTTTTGAACTTCCATAATGTAGATCAGTTTTTACCACGCATACATTCTTGGGATACCAGAACATGCACTAGCAATGATCATGTTTAGGATTTCTCTCTCATAGATAATGATTAACTGGGGAAGTTTTGATATCATTGTGTTCATGGGTTGTGAGAAACAGTAGAATGGAAGCTATGGTTGCTAGAAATAATGATGTCTTATTTTCAAGCACAGAGAAAGCTATTAAAATAAAATTCTACTAGAGTGACTTAAAATATGTGTTCTGTTCTTGCTAGAAGACACAACACTGAAATATTGTTTTCAAAAATACATGGCTGATATTTTCCAGTTGGCACTTGGTCAATCAAGGTTGACACCTTGAATGACAGGGTACACTAACCAAAGACACACTGTTAGCATTACAGTCAGTATCAGGTACACCCCTAGGCACACACTCAACTGGGATAATTTTATGGGTCTTGTCAATAACTTGGGTGGATCCTGGATTTGTGGGGTCTCAAACTAATACAGTTTTGGACTCCTCTTTCAGAAAAATAAAGCAAAATCTGAATATAGCAGTGTTTGAATGATTTATGTTAGAAAAACAATTGTAGAAATATATACACATACACACACACACACACACACACACGCATAATTACATATGTATCTTACCATTTCACAAACATATCTGAATGTATATGCACAATTGTTAGGGTCCTTTTCAGGGCCACCCAAGTATCCTTCCCAGAAGAGTATGAAGTTCAAGCTTTATTTGCTCATGGTAAATCCATCTCTCTCAGTAAAGGATTCCCATCAACAGTATCCAACCACATGCTCCTATTCCTTTGACTAGATAGAGCGGAACTTTAATCTGACAATTCTGACCAGTATTCCCAAGGTTGAAAACAATTTTCAAGGTGGATATGATACTTGGCTATATAGGCCATCCAACTAAGAGCTTGAGATGTAAGAGAAGGTGAAAATACTAGCCTTGTCCAGAACATGTTTCACAAACCATGTGCTGGAACAAACAGAGGTATGGCATTGGCGCAGTTTCATAAAGCAGCGCTCCTGCTACTAACACAAGATTTATTCTTTCAAAACACCCTGAGTGTTTGCAGAAGTTATTGATTCATCTGTTTTATTGTCAATAAACCATATAACTCCAGAATTCAGAGTCACGTGGAGTCGTTTGCATTTGAGAGTTACTAAAGATATAATTGCTTTTGCTTCTGATGTCACATTACTAAATATTGCTCTTCATACTTGGCATCCTCCCCTTCCTCTCCTCTATACCCTAGATGTCTCAGGAGGATAAATGTATACTTTACATTGATTTTGATCAATGGCTTTTGCCCTGGGTAGTATTAGATGGCTAGGGCATCGCAGCAATTATACAGCAGTATTCCCTGAGCGGACCTTTCATCTGCTTGTAATATAAAATCAATGATGTCTATACAAGGACTGAGATGGCATTTTAATGTCTTCCAGAGATATCTGAGCTGCCTCAGAAGTGGTTTCAAGATCCATTTTGAAAATGGGGGCAAGAAAATGTTCTCTATCCCTTGTTTGTACCTTGAAAATGCACCTTTCTAGGTAAAGAAATTAATTGTAGGGTTAAAGTCTATGCTAACAAACTTCAAGCAAACTATTGTTTATATTTGCTATTATAAATGGAAGACATGACACTAATTTTACAAAATAATATCCTTTACACATAGAAATACATAATTAAAAATGCAAATTTTTCCACCACTAATTTTGAAATCTGTTTCACTGAGATACAGTACACTAATAGCATATTTATTGTTTTGCATCACACATTCAAAGTTTAAAATGTGGGTTTTATTCAAAATTCAGCGACAGCTTTTATAATATCCTTTCTATAAGGTTATGAATAAACCTAAATTACTTTCTGCTATGAACTGCATAAAATCAGGTTATATATGAGGTAAAAAGTTTTCTTTTTTTCATATAAGAAAATCTGAGGAAATCATTTCCTTTGCTATCTATATTCCTACTTAAAGAGAAATATTTTTAGCAGAAACCTCTTGAAACTGTTTTCTTCCATTTCATTAGAACTATAGAACATTAACGTTATTAATGTAGTAGTGATTAATGTAGGCACCAGTTTCACCACTGGTTAGTAAATATCCTGTATTATGAACAGGAACCTAGACTGATTCCTAGGAAGTAAAATCAAAATAAGCTCAGAAAATATTTCAAGCCAATGACCTTTCATTGAGTAGGGTAAACTGACAAATGCTATAAAAGGTACAAAACTCCTCCAAGAAGCCCTTCATTTCAGCCTGTGCAATCAAATGACCCAATTAATACTTTGACTCATGAAATATTTACAGATGCTATGTAAGCAGGTCAGCTTGTTAAGCTAACTTAACTCTGTCAGGCACATCATTACATCACAAGGCAGTAAATGGATATGTCAGTCACCTATTGCTCTAAGGAATTACTTCATCGACTAAATCCCTGGCATATTCCAAAGGAATCACTTCCATTTTTTCATAAAGAAATACCATATGAAGTTTATTATAATCCTTTACCACTCAGTTTATGAGACTTTCAATGAATTACCTAAGTCCTTAATAATTTAAATTCCTAAAGCTATTCAAAATCACCATACAACTGGTTCTTTCATACCAAGAGGTCATCATATTTTGAAATGTTTATTCACATTTGATTTTACAGCCTATGCAGAGTTCAATGATTGAGATCCTCCCAGATCTATAGGTTAGAAAATTTTGAAAATGATAATACTAAATGTGTCACTTTTAAGGTTTTCGCATTTCCAAAATAACTTCTTATAATCTGAGCCAAGAATTTAGGTAGTGAGAATATTTGCACTACACTGGGTAAACTGAATAAATTATGTTCATTTTAAGCCATCAAATTGGTTAGCATCTGTAACTCTTACTTTGTAACCATCAAACTCTGATTACGTGATTTGGATAAGGTTACACAATGAATATGGTCTTTTAGGCCTTAATTTTTCTGCCCAAACAAAAACATGACAACTTTTGTAACCGAAAGTTTCTATAGCAACTTTTTAATTGCCTTAAGAAATAGTTACCAAGATATCCTTTAATCCATCTATCCATCAACATATATCTATTTACCATGCATTGATCATGTGTTGTAACTGTCATATGCTGGAATAAATTGATATCTGTTTATCTTGTGTTTTTTATTCTCCCTTAACTCCAGGAGTTGGTGATGGACAGGGAGGCCTGGCATGCTGTGATTCATGGGGTCGCAATGAGTCAGACACGACTGAGCAACTGAACTGAACTGAACTGAATCTATTACTGCCTCTTTATACTCAGCTGATTCTTGTTCCTTGCAATATCCTCTTGGTTAATCAGAACTATATGTGCAATACTGTGCTTGCTATAGTTTTTGAGAGACTTTGAAAAGATAGTCTAGGGCATAATAATAAATTCACATGTTGGAAATCACCTAGTAAGCATATAACAAAATACTTCTAGGGAAGCGTAAGAGGAGACAAAAGTTAATTAAAAAAACAGTAACTGAAAAGGTTGTTGTGTTAGAATGAACTTCAGTGTGGCTCAAAAACTTAATCAGAGGCTCTCAGAGAGTATTACAGAAAGAAAGAATGTGACTCAGTAAAAGATGAAAAGTTCAAAATTGTAACTATATACCATTTTTACAGTTCCATAAGTAATGTTTGAATCCATACATTATTTCAAATAAGATTCAAATGTAATATTTACTAGTGTGCCAAACCCCCCAGACTTGAAGGAGATTGATAAAACTCTGCCTAGCAACCTACAGAGAGTCAATATTCCTTGCTTATGAAATTATTCTATGGATACCAACATTTTTACACTATATAAAACAGTGTTATAAGTACTCACAAGCTATATAAAGGATCTGTTTTTCAAGCAAAACCTTTTTCACTTTCTGTGCTCTTTTAATTTCTGATTTAATTTCTTTTAATTTTAATTTTGCAGACTTCCAAAATGTTAACAACGCACTTGTTGACCTGAGAGTGAATGACCAGTTACTCTCCACTTCAAAGTTATACTATATGTCATCAATTATTATGCTATACATAGTACTTTGAAAACTAGAAACATCAATGCATGAAACTTCAAAACAGTTTGGAATAAAAAAAATCTAGAGTAATACTGCATAATGCATAGAATTTAATCTAGACCATAATATATTCTTATTGTCATTAAATCTACCCTAGCTAGAAGAGAGCTGAAGTAATAAGGTAGCACAAAAACTGCTGGGAGAAGAGAGGGGGGTCACATGAGTCAGACCACAGCCATGCCAGCCTTCTCGTGTATACGATGAGGGCACTCAGAAAATCACCTTCCTGTGTGTATCATTAAGGGGGTGAGGTCCACAGGTTGTCCTTAGATGGAAGGATGCACGTAACTGACATAAAGGATTTTCTTTCTGGGGAAATGCGCAAAGAGTTGAACCAAAGACCAGCTCTCATTGATCACTGGACTGCAGGGTGTCCTAAGCAATTTCATTATGATCCAGGAGCTGCTGTTCTTGGCCAAACTAATCACTGACTCAGTCAGAAAAGAAACCAGCAGAAACCGTTGACCTCTTTTACATTTCTGTCGAGGTATTATTATCTTTTGCCTTCTGAGGATGACCTAAGAATAAATTAAATATTTAGGATAAAATAGAGTACATTTCTGCATCTGATTTATAAAGATACCTATGGCTGGAATTCTATCACAACACTAGATTATATCAAGGTTTAATTTGGGGATGAAATATGCTAATGGTCTTGAAGGTATTAGAATATCATGAAATGCTTTCTAGAGAGTCCACAGAGAGTTTACAGATTACAAAATTATGATTTTAACTACTCTTGGCAAGAAACTATTTTTCCTTGTGCAGTGTTTGACTGGGGTGTCAAATAGAAAAAATATGATAATGTGACATCATGGAGCTACCGAATACTGGCAAGATTCTTCATACAATGCAAATTATAAAGAAAATAGCTTACTATAAATAGCCTTGCCCATGTGGTACTATTTCTTCTATACATGTGAAATTTAACTTTTACACATCTTACAGTTTGGGGGATGTAGAACGAAATGAGAGCGATTGATTGTGTTTTTGGTACAATGGGGAACACAGACTGAGATCTGGCTTGGCTATATTCTTCCTGGATTTCTGATATATCATTTCTATACTGATAGATGACTGTGATATACTTTGCTTCTTGGATATAAATAAATAAATTTATTTTCCTGGCTAGCAGTTTGTGGATGTAGTCTTTAGATTTTACCAGCTTCAGCTATAAGTATATGTATAGAAATATGAGCTAAGAGCCATAAAAGCTCTTGTATATACCTAAGGACATTTTCCTCTAAAAATTTTTCTTGATAGCCTTCTCTTTGCCCATCCTCTAAGAACATTATTATCCATTTCATTTTCACTCAACTCATGTGAATTATGACTATGGTGCTCAATTATCCTCAGGTGCAATATTCTTTCCTATCTCTCAATACTTTAAATCCCTTGGGTGTGGGTGCCAAGCAATATCTTTCTTTGATGTGTACTTTGAAGTGCTTGGTGGTGTTCTATGGACATACTTTACACTGAACAATCTGAAGGTGAGCAGTTGTAAAGCCTGATATTATTTAAATAGTTACCCAAATGTTGCATGTAATGTATTACCTGATAAGATAATCATAACTTCAAGTATATAACTATAGTGTAAATGCTATGATTGATTAAAAATTAGAGATTTTGAGTTACATATGGCTAGAACTGCATATTTTTAGAAATTCTAGTTGTTTGATATATATAGTTTTACAGTTCCTGTCCCCACATCTGGCACTGACTTTTTTTTTAAGGAAGATCTTGTAATGTTACTAAACTCACTGGCTATATAGGAAGCAGATCATAAACATGTTAAAGAGAGGCAGGAGAGTGATGTGGTATAAGGAGTCAGCTCAGCTTTGCTAGAACTAGGAAGATGAAGGAGAGGGGTTATGACCCAAAGAACGGGCATATCCTTTAGACGCTGGAAAAGATGAGGAAACAAATCCTACTCAGACACCACAGAAAGGACGTATCCATGGCAACACTCTGATTTAGCCCAGCAAGATCTTTGTCAGACTTCTACCTACACAAATGCAAAAATGATCGATTGTGTTGTTTAAGCCACTGAGTTGTGGTCGTTTGTTACAGCAGCCTCATATCTAATATACAAGTCAAAGAACTCACCTGGAATGTGAGCAGTGATAGATAAGCACCTGCTGGGAGCAGGAGTACCCAAGCATTAGCTGACCAGATGCCAATGGAGGCCATGTAAGCAAGTAAAAGATTCAGCTATATTAAAAAAAATTATTAAAGGTTGAATGGGGAATACTATGAACATTTGAAACCCCGCGGTGCTGTAAGCATAGAGGGATTTGTACCCTCTTGCGGGCTTTTTCTCCCACAGCCTTTACTGGCAGTCACATGGGAAGATCAAGAAAAATTCAGAGAAACTTGCTCTTGTAGTATTGGCTATGACAGGGGGGAAAGCAGACATGTTGAAATTCTGCCAAAATCCAACTCCCGTATCTGTTCTCTGAAGGGAAAGTTTTAATATGCAGGAATAAGAGCAACAAAACCTGCCACCCTGGAGCACTGGTGGAAACTGCTTGGAACTATATGCCGTGTTGAAGAAACATTTTAAATATAAAGATATATATTAATTAAAAGTTTAAAAAAAAGAGAGAGAGATATGGCATACAGACAAAACACAATATGTGTGTTTAGTTACTCAGTCATGTCCGACTTGTTAAGACCCCATCGACTGTAGCCCACCGTTCTCCTCTGTCCATGGAATTCTCCAGGCAAGAATGCTACAGTGGGTTGCCATTTCCTTCTCCACAAAGCAGAATAGATATATAAAATAGATATATAAAATTAAGATTGAGTAGATTTCATAACAAGGAATATAATCTGAGATAAAAAGGGTTGTTACATAATGATAAACAGATAAATCCTTGAAGCAGATATGATAACCATAAATGTATGCACCTAACAATAGAGCCACAAACTAAATGAGGCAAATCTGATCGCTCTTACAGGAAAAATGGACATATTCATAATCATAGTTGTATGATTCAACACTCTCAATAATTGGTAGAATCAGTACAGAGAAAATGAGTAAGAATACAAGTGACCAAAACAGCTCTATTCATCAACTTAACCTAATTTACTGTCATAGAAAATTCAACTCAAGACCATCAGGAAACATTTTGTCAACCAAGGCAAATGAAAATTCACCGAAATGAAAAAAAAAAAAGAAATTTAAGAGAATAAAAATTATGTCAACTATGTTCTCATCATAACAGTATTAAACTAGGAATGAGTTTCAGAAATAAGTTTGGGCAATCAGCACAAACACTGGAAATCCAGAAATACTCTTAAATAACATTTAAGTAAATAATGGAGCTATAAGGAAATTTAAACATATTTTTAACTAAAATAAATGAAAGTAAGCATTTCAAAATTGTTGGATGTGGCTCACATACTTAGAGGGAAATTTATAGCACTGAAAGTCTATGTTAGGAATAAAGAAAAGATTACATTTGTTACAATAAGGTTTGCTTTTAAAAAACAAATAGAGAAGAACAATAAACCAAAGGAAAACAAAAATGAAATAATGAAGAATAATATAGAAATAATGGAACTAGAACCAAAACAATGCAGAAAACCAATGGACAAAAGATTGTTTTTAAAGGGAAAAAATATTCATTTTTGAAAACATGAATACAATGGATATAACTATAGTTGTACTGATCAAAGAAAAGAACAAGAAGACACACATTTAACAATCTGGGATTAAAAATAGGGACATCACTACAGTCCCCAGAGGCATGAAAAAGAAAAGAAAAATCACCACCAACTCAACATCCATAAATTGGAGGAATTAGATGAAATTCTATAATTATTTGAAAGACATGACTTACCAAAAACCAACTCAAGAACAAATAAATAACCAGACAATAAGTTAAAAGTGATTTTATTTTAATGTAAATTGTAGAGGCGCATACAGACTCTGTTGCAACTACTCATCTCTGATACTGCAGCAGGAAAGGGTCCAGAGAAAACTCATAAAGGGAAATCCAGTGTAATCTATAAGAAGTTCCTTTAAGTAATAAGTGAGTTTGCCAAGGCCACAGTATACAAAGTAAATATGCAAAAGTTGGTGAGCAGGTAAAATAACCAAGATGGCAGACTAGGACAGCCTAAGCTCTCCACCTCCCACAGGCACACCAAAATTACAACTGCCTAGCAAAAAAGATCTTCTACAACTAAAAATGTAAAGAAGTAGCCACAGTGAGATGGTAAGAGGAGTGGAAATGCATCACTCTAATAACAAAACCTTCAAAGATATCACAAAATTACAACAACAACAACAAAAATTGCAGGCCAGTATCACAGGTGAACATAGAGAAAAAGTCCTCAACAAAATATTAGCAAACCACATTTAATAAATCCTTAAAAGGACCATACACCATCATCAAGTGAGATTTATTCTAGGGATGAAAGAATGGCTTGATATCCATAACAATATGATTACATTTTAAGTGAAAGAAATCAGCATAAAATGCCCCATATTGCATGATTCCATTTATATGATATCCTAGTAAGATACAACTATAAGGATAGAAAACATTTCAGTTATTACCAAGAGTTGTGGGAGGTGGGTTACCAAAAAGGGGCCATATATAAATGAATATCTGAACTGTTGAAATTGTTCTGCTTGGTATATTGTAGTTGAGACATGACTATGTATTCATTAAGGCCCATAAAACACAATAAAAATCAACCAGAATATTAGGGGAAATCAAGATGTGATCAAGATTATGAAAAAACAAATTAACTGTATTACAAATGTATGATATAACTTCACTGAAGGAGATGCAGAAGAATGAAATAGACCAAAATTTTAAAGCAGGGTTTTGTCTGGATACCATAAAGTTAAAGACAAAAAGTCTATCCTAGCTGGTAACTTTGTTCCTCACAAGGCTGTAATGTAGAAATTCTGAAACTAACTCAGATGTCTTTTATGGTTGAACAAATGATTAAATAGATGATAGATAAGAGCCAAGTTTCTCACTCTAGAAAGAAGTTACTGTTCAAGTGAGTAGGGAAGAATGCTAGAATGCACCTGCAGTGTTGGATGAGAGATGGAGAGATCAATATGAACTAATGTTTAGTTACAGATAAATACAGAAACGCATATACATATGTTCAGAAATGAGTTAACATACTGTGCTAGCTTTAATACATGTCCACAAAATCTTTGATATAATTCCAAGAACTTCATTTGCTTCCCTTTGTGTATGGGTTGAATGTAGTAACTCACTTCCAAAGAACAGAGATTTGAAACAAAACAGACATCTTTCACTGGAAAAAATAAATAGACACAGCCTTAGCCAAATTATTAATTTCAACATCAAGTGTAATAACTCATGTTAATATGATACACACCCTATGATGTAATGAGAAGTGTGTTTCTTTTCTTTTATATTGTTTCCTCAAATCCATAACCATAGTCCAAACATGTGACTATATCAGACTCAAATTGAGGGACATTCTACAGCCGGCCCCAACCATTTTGGCACCAGGGACAGGTTTCATGGAAGACAATTTTTCTATGGACAGGGGCTGAGGGATGGTTGATGGTTTCAGGATGAACCAAGTACATTACATCTCCTGTGCACTTTATTTCCATTATTATTACATCAGCTCCACCTGAGATCATCAGGCATTAAATCTCAGAGGCTGGGGACCCCTGTTCTACAAAATTCCTTAACAATATTCATGTAATAAAAGGAAATACTGAGCTATCACCTACTGGAAAAGATGTTACAAATAAAGGAACTGCCTTCTGGAACAGAAAAAAAAAAAAGAGTGGAAAACTGGTACAATTTAAATGCAGTTTGCACTGAGTTAATAATATTGCATCAATATTCATTTCTTAGATTTGATAGATTGTTAGGTAAGATGTTAACATTAGGTGAAGCTGGGTAAAAGGGATATAGGAAACTTTTGTACTCTTTGCAACTCTACTGTAAATATTATTTCAGAATATATTTTTGAAAGAAAAAGGAAAAATGGTTTCATTTAATCTCTATGAAATGCATCAAAGAGTAGTGTCAAAATAATAAAACCAAAGTGATAAATGCTTGTCCCAGGCAATTACAAGTAGACTCTCATCACGATGGTAAACTACCTGTCGCCGCAGTAATAGCAAACACCCAGAGGATTTTAATTTAGCGTAGGAGAGAAACTAAGCTCATGTTTTAAATATGCATGTTTCTGCAGTGTTATCAGACCATTTTGGTGTAAAAGATATGACACGGTCAGTTCGTTTATATTCATGTGATCATCACCTCTTTAAACATTGAGAAAAAGTAAGGTTAGATCACTGACACACACAAAATGTGTTGGCTTATTTTCACAGCTAAATGCTAAACTTCTTAAAATAGAATACATGGAAAGTATAATAATTATGATCTAAGATGGTCATTTTGATTTTTATGTGGTACTCAAAAGACAATTTTAAAACTATACCTATCGTTTGTAAAATATTTTACTGAAGAGTTTAAAAACAAGACCCAATTACTAGTATTGAAACAATGGAAAATTGTCAAATGCTGTATGTGAATTAGTTTTTAAAGGATTAGAAATATAATTTAAAACAGACATATGACAATACTTTAAAACATCATACTATATTGCTGCTGCTGCTGCTAAGTCGCTTCAGTCGTGTCTGACTCTGTGCGACCCCATAGACGGCAGCCCACCAGGCTCCCCCGTCCCTGGGATTCTCCAGGCAGGAACACTGGAGTGGGTTGCCATTTCCTTCTCCAATGCATGACAGTGAACAGTGAAAGTGAAGTTGCTCAGTGGTGTCCAACTCTTCGCAACTCCGTGGACTGCAGCCCACCAGGCTCCTTGGTCCATGGGATTTTCCAGGCAAGAGTACTGGACTGGGTTGCCATTGCCTTCTCCGATCATAGTATATAAACACCAGTGGAACTGATTTTTATTAACATGTCACTGAAAATATATAAATTATATGTATAAAAAATAGTTTTCTTTCAGTAATTAAATGGTAACCCGCTTTCATTAATCATGACTTGTTTTTAATTGAAGTATAGTTCATTTACAACCTTGTATTAGTTTCATTTTTATAGCACAGTTATATATATATATAATATATATATTTATATATATTCATATATTATATATATATATATCCTTTTCCAGATTTTTTTCCCTCCTAAATTATCGTAAAATATTGAGTATAATTCCCTGTGCTATATAGTAGATCCTTGTTGGTGATGTGTTTTATATAGAGTAGTGTGTGTATATGTTAACCCCAAACTCCTAATTTATCCCCCACATCCCGTTTGGTAACCATAGGTTTGTTTTCTATGTCTATGGGTTTATTTCTGTTTTGTAAATAAGTTCATTTATATCTTTTTTTAAGATTATATGTATATAAGCAATATCATATGATATTTGTCTTTTTCTGTCTTCAGAAGGGTTACTTCATTTAATATGATAATGTCTAGGTCCATTCATGTTGCTGCAAATGGCATTATTCTTTTTTATGGTCAAGTAATATTTCATTGTGTGTGTATTTACATATATATATATACACATATATAGAGACATGTATATATATAAACACACATATATAGACATATATATATATATAAACACATTTATACATGTGCACACACACACACACATACACACACACACACACACACACACCACATTTTCATTCATCTGCTGATGGATGTTTGGGTTGCTTCCATGTCTTGGCTATTGTAAATAATACAGTAATGAACAATGGGATGCAAGTATCTATTCAAATTACAGTGTTCTTCCGATATATGCCCAGGAGTGCTTTTTTAAAAAATTATGGGCCTTTGATAATTCTTCTTTTCTAAATTATATGTGAAATGATTATGTATTGCTTTTTGAAATATTGATAGATTTTTTGGGTTGACTGTTTTTAAGTGTTCTTAAATATTTCATATCAAAGATAAACTTAAAATATTTCCATAATGTAATATTTAAGATTAAATAAGTAGAAATTGGAAAACTACAAATACACACCCAGTATTTACTTGGTGGTTAAAAAAATAAATCAGTTTGTCTCACAGAATGAAACATTTCTTACCACTAGAACTGAATCAGTACTACTGACTTGAAACTCCATCATGAACGTTATTATGGATTGAACTGTGTCTCCCCAAATGACGTATGTTGAAATCCTAATTCATAGCACCTCAGAACATGACATTATTTGGAGACAGGGTCACTGAAGATATAATTAAGATGAGGTCATACTGGAGCAGGGTGGGCCCTAATCCATTATGAATGATGTCTTTATAAAAAGGGGAAATTTGGACACAAACATGCATACAGGAAGAATGCCATGGGATCGAGGGTATACTGCAAGTCAAAGAATGACAAAGATTGCCAGCAGACCACCAAAACCTAGGAAAGAGGCATGGCAAAGATTTTTCACAGTCTTCAGAAAGCGGCAGCCTCACTGACACTTGATCTCTTGTAGCTTCCAGAACTCAGACAATACATTTCTGTCATTTAAGCCACCCAATTCGTGGCAGTTTATTACAACAGTCCTCATAAACTAATACAGGTATTTTCAGCCTAGCTCAAACCTGTCAAGGCTGAACAGGGCATATAATAGATTAGGAGACATCATCAGAAATCTTGTTTTTAAAGAAAAGTTGTTTAATAATCCTAGTCTCCTAAATACTTTGAGCATCAATAGTTAACCCTACCATTACATTGTAAAGAGAGCTTTTTAAAGATTCTCAATTGTTATTCAGAATTTCCAAAGAAATGGCATTCCCAATGGAACTTAATCTTAGCAGAATACCAGGCAGAATTCTTAGAAATAGTCTTGTCTCATCAAGAGGGAAATATTTCTTCTGAATTCTCTTTTATTAGCAAAAATCTTACTGTGAAAAAATATATAACCTAGAAACTCAAATTATGTAACGTCACGGCTGTTTACGTGGCTATTCACACTGCCTAATTCAATGTGACTACCTTTGGATATAAATACTAATTCTGCACTCACTTTTGAATGCAATCCTTAGACTCAATAATACCCATCAGGTAAGTAAGTTCAGCTGAAAATCTGAAGAAAGACTTCCAAAACAATCAGTGGTAGCTGATTATGACGTGTTTATGACTGCCTCTATAAAATAGATAGCTCTTTTATGATGATAAAAATGTATGTTGAATGAAGAAATGATATCACGAGGCAAGGAAAATACTCATATAGCATCCTCAATGTTACTCTTTAGATTATTTATCAAAACGCCTTGTGTATGTGTTACACAGATGGATTATGTTATCTCTAGATGTGTCTACACATTTGGGACCTGTAACCTTTGTTGTTGTTGCCGTTTCTGACTCTTTGTGATGTAGAATATAAACTCTATTGTATTCTTTTAATTAGAATATTTTTGTTTGTTTTCTCTTGGCAGAACAAAGCAATAACTGGGTGGGGTCATATATCAGGGACTGGCAAACTGCTGAGAAACACATGCTAAATTTGAGCCACTGTCTGTTGTGTAATCAAAGGTTTGTTAGAACATAACCACACCCATTTACTTGGGTACTGTCTGTTTTCATGATACAACCACTGAATTGAATAGTTACCACAGAGACTGTATGGCTTGAAAGGCCTAAAATACTTACTATCTGGCTCTTTACAGATAAAGTTTGCCAACCCCACCATATGTTATAGCATCAGCACTGATCCTCTTACTCCAATGAACCAATTTCTACCTCTGCTTCAAAGTTCTGTGGTTAATAGAATAGGATTTAAGTTTCATTAACTGATAAAGTCTGACTAAGCAACATGTGTTCCTGTGTGACCCTGGTCAAATTACTTTTTTTTAAATGTTTTTATTATTTGAAAATTGAGGAAAAAATATTTATAGCATTACTTATATGGTCATTGTAAAAATTAAGATATTCATACAAAACCATTTTATAAGTTGACATTTTAGTTTTTATTAATCAAATATTAACTCAAATTAAATCTCCTTCATGAAGACCTCACTACCTATTTTTATCTTCTAGGGTAGTTTTGTAATCCTAACTTCTTTTAAGCACTTAGTCTTTTTCTAATTATTTCATTGCATTAATAATGCCTTACTATGAAATTTTAAGGCTTCTTTAAGGTATGATCTATGTATACTAATAATAAAATCCAAACTATTTATCAAAATAATTAAAGGAAAGAAGGTCAACTAATGGAGTTTTAACCAGGAAAAATTTACAAGGAAGATCTCTTATTTTGGTTTCCTTGACAAATGAAAAATGGTTAGTGTTGAATAACTTAAATGATATATTTACTAACATCTGATAGAAATTCCAAGGGAGATTTTTTTTAAAAGCCAGGTAAAAAGTTAGGTTCATATGGAAAAAGAAGTTTACTGTGTAAAGTTTAGGCTATTGGTATAATTTGCAAAATTCCCCTATATAAACAATTCAATATTAAAAAAACATGCTGGGATAAATAAAATCTATTTTCTAAATAAGCAACTCAAAAACCAAAGATATACAGGCTAAGCTAGCTTAACAATGGACTACTCCACAACTATATTTTAGCCTAATATTATGATCAAATGTTGAACATAGTGTTAGTGATGTAGTAAGCAAGTAGTTTCTATAATTTTAATCAAATCTGAAATGTGAGTGATGAAAACTCATGATATAATGTGTAAACACTGATATAATATTGAATCTCCTGATTAAAATGTTAATATATCTGAAATATAAAATGTATACCCAGAATATTATTTTCCCCAGAATATATAAATTATTTTTTCACAGAAATTTTCTTACTCCAAAAAGGGAGAATACTGCAGTAGACTTTATGTGGGTGCACACATGTGGAAGCAATAAGCTGAACTTGCACACATCCAGATAAAATCAGAAGAAAGAGTAGAGGAATATCAAATTTAGTGAACAGAGGAATATAAGTGCCTTGATGCAGTGCTTGTAATATTGTGGCATCATAAATAATTTTTAAAATAATCTATGCTACTTCATATATTTGTAAACAATGCTGTTATTTTAAGTTTCATAAACATTCATACACAAGTCTGTAACTGGTATCTAAAACAATAAGACCTCCATTCCTCTCAATTCTTTAATACGTAAATATATTTTATCTCACTCAAAATGACAGGGAAATCCTTTGGTAATATTATATCTGTAAAACATATTCCTATCATTTCATTTCTGTCTTTCTAGTTTCAAAAGAAAGATTAATAAGCATTTGACCCATATTAAGACTATCATGTCATATACAGAACATATATTAAGTACACTTAAGAGAAAGGAAAGCTTGGTTGTTTTCTTCTACCCTAACAATTATATTAAATCCACAGTAAAGCAGAATATAAGGAGTTCAACAATTCAACCTTACAATAAAAGAGGGCTAGTGTTATATAGATCTGATAGACAGAGTGCCTGATGAACTATGGATGGAGGTTCATGACATTGTATAGGAGACAGGGAGCAAGACCATCCCCAAGAAAAAGAAATGCAAAAAACCAAAATGGCTCTCTGAGGAGGCCTTACAAATAGCTGTGGGAAAAAAGAAGCAAGAAACAAAGGAAAAAAGATAAGATATACCCATTTGAATGCAGAGTTCCAAAGAATAGCAAGGAGAGATAAGAAAGCCTTCCTCAATGATCAGTGCAAAGAAATAGAGGAAAACAATAGAATGGGAAAGATGAGAGATCTCTTCAAGAAAATGAGAGATACCAAGGGAACATTTCATGAAAACATGGGCTCAATAAAGGACAGAAATGGTATGGACCCAACAGAAGCAGAAGATATTAAGAAGAGGTGACAAGAATATACAGAAGAACTGTACAAAAATGATCTTCACGACCCAGATAATCACAGTAGTGTGATCACTCACCTAGAGCCAGACATCCTGGAATGTGAAGTCAAGTGGGCCTTAGGAAGCATCACTACGAACAAAGCTAGTGGAGGTGATGGAATTCCAGTTGAGCTCTTTCAAATGCTAAAAAGCTGATGCTGTGAAAGTGCTGCACTCAATATGCCAGCAAATTTGGAAAACTCAGCAGTGGCCACAGGACTGGAAAAGGTCAGTTTTCATTCCATTCCCAAAGAAAGGCAATGCCAAAGAAAGCTCAAACTACCGCACAATTGTACTCATCTCACACGCTAGCAAAGCAATGCTCAAAATTAGAAACTGCACGAGAAATGAACAGCAAAACTTGAAGACTGGTTAACACAGTGTATCCAAACTGAACCATACAGATTTGAAGTATTTTAAGAAAGGAAGAGCAAATAAAGAAAATAAAGGATCAAAGCTTCAGTGACCTGTGGAATTATATCAAGATGTCTAATGTCTAGCAATTTGAGTCCTATAAGGAAAGGAGAGAGGAAAGAGACTGATGCAGAAAAAAAAAAAAAAAAAAACACAACAAAACTTAAAGAAATAATGGCCCCAAAATATAATATCTAGCTTCAATAGTATAAAAGACTAGAAAAAGCTACTTGGAAATGTACTGCTTTATAGTTCTTGCATTGCCTGTAAAATGATAAAATATTTATTTACTTTTTATTATTTCAAGAGGCATACTGAAATCCCCAGAACAATCACATACATATATAAACATGCAAAAATATATAGGTAAAATATCAACAGACAAAGGTAATGTTAAAAGTAATTAACAATAAGGCAGGAATACAGGAACAGAGGAGAAGAAACAACAAATACTAAGATGACAGACTTAACTCCAAACACATAAATAAATATAGCAAATACTCAAAAGTCACAAATTAGCAAATTGGATTAAAAGAACAGATGTCACAATATCTACTTAAAAAGAGACAATTTTCAGTCATGGGAGCTTTTAACAAAAGGAGCTAACTTAACAGATTTTTAAGTGTACAATACGGTTCTGTTAACTATAGGTATGATACTATAGAGATGATTTCTAGAGCCTCTTTATCCTTTTTAAGGAGATTTTATACTGACTGAATAGCAACTCCCTATTTCCTCCATCCCCAGCCTCTGGGAATCACCAGTTTACAATCTGCTTCTGTGAGTTTGACTAATTTAGATATATGACATAAATGAAATCATGCAGTATTTGTCCTTCTGGGATTGGCTTATTTTGCTTTATATCCTCAAGGTTTACACAGGATTTCACATGTGGCAAGATTCCTTTCTTCTGTAAGGCCGAGCAATAATCCATTGTATATATATACCACATTTTCCTTATCCATTCATCTGTCAAGGGACATGTAGGTTGTCTTCAAGTCCTGGCTATTGTGAATAATGCTTCACTGAACATGGAAATGCACATATCACTTTGAGTCCTTTGGTTATATACCCAGAATTGAGACTGCTGAATCATGTAGTTCTATTTTCAGGTTTTTGATCATGCTGTTTTTCCATAGTGGCGGTGACATTTTACATTTCCACCAACAGTGTAAAAGTTCCAGTTTCTCCACACCCTCATCAACATTGTTATCTTTGAGGGTATTTTTTCTTAATGATACTCATAGTTTGTGAGAAGATAGCTCACTGTACTTTTGATCTGCATTTCCCTGTTAATTGTAATGTCAAGCATTTTTTCATATACCTGTTTGTCACTTATATGTTTTCTTTAAAGAAATGTCTTTTCAAGTCTTTTGCTCACTTTTCACTGGATACTCTTTTATTTTGCTACTGAGTTGTAAGAGTTCACTATATATTTTAAACATTAGCCTCTTATTAGATATTTGGTTTGCACATATTTTCTCCCATTCAGTAGACTGTCTCTTAACTCTTATGACTTCCCTTTGCTGTGCAGCTCTTAGTTTGATGTAACCCTACTTATTATGCAGAGGAATGAAACTGGACTGTTGTTTTCACCACACACAACAATTAACTGAAAATGGCCAGAAATATAAATGTAAGACCTGAAGCTGTAAAACTTCTAGAAGAAAAATAGGAGAAAAGACCAATGATGTTGATCTAAGCAATGACTAAGAATATGACAACTAAAGTACAGGAAACAAAAACAAATATAAGAAACACATTTTAAAGTACCAATCAGATTAATATTAAAAGGCTAAAAAAAATCAAACTATGGCAATGCTCAGCATTAGGTAGCTGTGTGACTATAGCAGACACACCTCAAACCAAGAGTTTGATGTCAGTAATAAAAGTGATATTCCCTAATGATATAAAGTTGATTAAAAAGACAATTCAAGTTTAGAAATATATGCATACAGTATAAGCTACAACATATGAAATAAAACCTAGCAAAATGAATGGGAGAAAGAGATACATCCAAAATTTAAGTTACCCATATTAATATTTTTCTTATAGCAATTGATAGAGCATTTAGATAAAAATGCCAGTAAGGATGAAGGTTTGAAAAACACTATCAACTATCTCAATTAACTGAAATTTGTAGTCACTCCACCAGCAGTTACCAGTGTACACATTTTTTCCCCATGAACACATTAACCATTAATCAAGATAAAATATATGGCTTATTGTAAAATAAGCCCCAATAAATTTAATGGGATTTCATTACACAGAATATGTTCTTTGATAGTGGCTGAACTAAAATTAAAATCAATAACATAATGTCTTCAGGTACATCCCTGAATATTTGAAAATTAAGTAATACATTTCTAGATAAAATGTACAAATTCTTTGAAACAGAAACTTATAGAATGGATAAAGGAAGAAATAAATCTAAACAGTATATGTCTATTAAAAAATATTTTTCATTTAAAAAGCTCCTCACAAAGAAAACTTTGGGTCTAATGGCCTTATTAGTGAACTGTATTAAATTGCAAAAAAGGCAAACTAAATTTATAAAAATCTTTAATATGTATAAGAAAATAAAACTTTCCTCAATTTATTTTTTAAGCTAGCACAATTGTGTTAGTCATGGTACAGACAAGAGCGTTTCCAGATAAGAAAATCAGACTAAAATCTCTCATGAGCATATGAAAAATATTTATCACATTAGTGTTAATCCATTAATAAAAAATGAATGCACAATGAACAAGAACTATTTATTCCAGGAAAGCAAATTGAGTCTATTTTGAAAGTGAAGCAATCAATATATTTCATAACATTAGTAGAATGAAGGAGAAAAATCATAAGTCATATGATTTTCTCAGCAGATGTAGAAATGACATTAACAAATGTTAACAATCATTCATAATAAAACCCAAAAATCTCTGGATAATAAAAACCAAAATCTCTCAGTAAATAGGATGGGAAGGGAACTTGCACAATCTAGAAAATGTTATCTATTAAAAAAAAATCTATACTATCATTGTTGTAGGCATGATAATGCTCACTGAGATTCTCATCTGAATCCTCGGACCTTGTGAGTGTCACCTAACATGGTAAAAGAGACCTTCGCAAATGTAACTAAGACCAGTAATGACTTTGAAAATCAAAGCTTATCTCTGATAAGTTGAGTGAGACCCATCTAGTAACATCAATTTTTAAAAGCAGAATGCTTTTCCTAGCTGTTGTCAGAAAGAACCACAGAAATGATGGTGCCTGTAAAGGACCAGAGCTGCCGTTGCTGACTTTGAAGACGAAGGAAAGATGCCAACAGTGAAGGAATGTGGGCCGCCTCCAAGAGAAAAATACAGTGTGAGGGGCTTCCCTGGTGGCTCAGATGGTGAGGAATCTGCCTGCAATGCAAGAGACCTGGATTTGATCCCTGGGTCAGGAAGACCCCCTGGAGAATGGAATGGCAACCCATTCCAGCATTCTTGCCTGCAGAATGCCATGGAGGAGGCTGGCAGCCTGCAGTCCGTGGGGTCACAAAGAGTCCAACATTCCTGAGCGACTGACACTTTCACTTTTCGCTTTCAAAGGACCTGAGCTGCCACTGCCGACTTTGAAGATGAAGGAAAGAGGCCGACAATCAAGAAATGTGGGTTGTCTCCAAGAAAAAAAATACAGTGTGTTGACACTTTGATTTTAACCCTGCGAGATCTGTGCTGGGCTTCCAAACCACAAAACTGCAAGATGATAAATTTGTATAGCTATAAATAACTAAAGCTGGTGATCATTTGTTCTGGCAGCAATAGAAAATGACTACAGTCCCACTGTAAATGTAAACTACTGCATGCTTCTTTCTATGTTCTGGAAAAAAGCAAGGGTTTGTGCTCTACCTCTTACATTAAATGTTTTGCTTAGATGCCACATCCACTATCTGAGTAAGGGAAAGAAGTAAAATACATAATGTTTGAAAAGGAAGAGGAAAACAATCATTTTCTTATGATACAATTGTGTACACAAATAATTCCTCAGAAATGCTCCCCCCCACCCCAAACTACCAGGTATAGTAGGATGTGGTAAGCAGATTTAGAAAAGTTCAATATAAAAATCACTCTTATTTATATATAAACCAAACAACTGGGTAATGAAGTTAAGGTAATTATTAACAATAGTATCACATAGCTTGACATAATTATGGATATATTTAATGAAACATACTTAAGTTCTATACATTAAAATGACAAATTATTGCTGAGAGATATTTAAAGATACCAAAGTACATGGAAAGTTAAAACATATTCTCTGAATCAAAACCTCAGTATTTTTAAGATACTGATTCTTCATAAAATAATTGATAGATTCAATAAAAACCCAATCAAAACTTTAACAGGGTTTTAAGATAAGTATTTGCAGAAACCAGAAGTCTGTTTGGAAATGCAAAGGGCCTAACACAAATCTGAAGTCTTACATTGCCAATTTCAAGAAAAACTGTCATCCTAATTGGACAGTATGGTACTGATGTAAGAATAAAAAAATAGGTTAGTGGAACTAATAGAAATGAATAGACAATTCAGATAGATCAGCATTTGTATGGTCAGTTGAGAGACATAGTGCAGAAAGCAAGAACATTAATACAAAACAGCAAAAAATTTCAAATCAGACAATATCAAATTTTAAAACTTCTCATCATTAAAGATACTGTTTTTTTTTAAAGCCACACCTTAGGAAAATATTTGTTATACCTCCATCAGACTTGTAAATATAGCAAAGGGGGTGTGAATAGATATTTCCGAGAAGCAGGTATATGAATAGCAATTAGGCACATAAAACAATGCTCGATAGCATTTATCATCAGGGAAATGTAAATTGAAAACACAATAAGATACCATTATAAACATTGTAGAATGGTTAAAATTATCTTAGAAAACAACTGACAACACTAAATGTTGGTGAAGGTGTGGAGCGCCCAGAAGTCTCATACACTGCTGGTGAGAATGCAAAATGTATGCATATTTTCCCACTTGGGAAAAGGTTTAGAAGATTTTTTCAAAGTTAAAAATACATATAACCTATAACGTAGCCATTAACTCCCAGGTATTTACCCAATAAAAATGAAAATGTACATTCCCAACATGTATGAAAAACAATCACCTCTATCCATAATAGTCAATATGGCAACAACACAATTATCTATCACTAGGCATGGATAGTTTTTTAAGAAATGAAAACCACTGAAAAGGAATGAATGATGGATACGTAAAGCATCATGAATGAATCTGAAAGACAATATGTATAAAGAAAGAACACAGACACACGCACACACATGCATATGCATGCAAATCTTCTTTGACAAGAAGGAGAAAAATGATTTCTTTCGGGTGAAAAGGAGAGGAGCATCATTACCTGGGCAGTATCATCAAGGATCTTTCTTTGTTGACAGGAATAATTGTTAATGAGGGTATGGGTCACATTGGTATGTGCATTTTCCCAAACTCTGAGCTATGTATTTAAGATCTGTGCATTACATTATATGTAATTATACTTCATTTTTTAAACATGGAAACTTGTATCCCTGGAAATGCTAATAATTCATGCAGTTGACTGGAACTTCTAGGAAAGCAGCAGTAATTTGCATTTCTCCTCCAGATTTGGGGACACTTGCCCAGAGCACTGGGGAGGACCCACCCTGTGACTCATTTCTTGAGGTAGGCTTGGATACTGCTCACTGTTTGATATTCTCCTCCTTTAAGGCCCTCCTTTGCTGAAGATAAAAAGGGAGCCAATAAATAATTGAGTTGTACTTATCACCCTTTTCCCCAGGATTAATTGAGCCATTATTACTTTCTCTTCCATATCACACTATGGATGTCTCTTCCAGCTGCCTCCCTGTTGCCCCCCTGCTCATATCTTTTTGACAAGAAAAAGTTAATATTCACTTTCCACAAAAGCTCTTTGTACATTTATGATCTGCTAATATTCCCCCTCCATCACCTTCCCTACCCCACAGTGCCACAAAAGCCCATTATATTACTTATAGAGACATTAATCATGGATCATGATAGACAAAACTTACATCGTATCAGGGCACTTTATAATTTACAAAGATATGTGCATACTTTACCATCTTATTTTACTTCTATAGCAACATAGGTATTGCTTTAATGGATTAAGAAAGTTTCTCACAAGTGTGTGCCAAATTCTGATGTGTTAAGCACAAGATCCTAGGTTTCAATGAGTCAGGCGACAATGAGAAAAGGTAAAAGATAAACCTTTATTTCTAATAAAACAACTGTCCTCTTCAACAAAAAGTCAGTGAGCACTCTATGCTGGCAAATATAATGAATATTGGTAGTTATCCCATAAGTCAGTCAAAGGATGATTAAATCCAGTTAAGTAATCCCATAGCACAGGCAAATTACATTTTGATCCTAATCTTAGAACAGATTTTAAACTTGTGTTTTCCTTTGGATCTCCTGAAATTATTATTCAGTGTGGCTCAACAACCTGATCTTTTTTCTCAAAATCACATCTCACGTACTCTCTCTGCCTCATCTTTTACTTCCTATTTAAACAAAGTTTTTTTCACATAATACCCTTAGCTTTGGACAACACCCTAACTTGTCAGCCCTGTCACAGTGACTGCAGCAAGTACATAAAAACCTCTTTCTGTCTAATGGCTAGATGGCTTGAATAGTATATAAAATAGAACATTTAAATCAATTAAAATTCTGTCACCTCATTTGCTCATCATATCCTGTGAGATCTAATGGGGGTCTTCTGTAAAAGTGAAGTGACACAAAGTGACCTTTCAAAAAGCGGGGAGACCTGGACGGCTGCTCACTGTTTATGGCCTTGTGACTTTGCCTGAACTCTAATTTAGCTTTACTTTTATTACAGAATCTTGTATTTGACCATGTGTAATCTATCCTTAATCAGTTAAAAACCTCACACATCAAATAAAAGACATTTTCTTTTCCCTTATTTGGAATCAATAATTTGCACACCAGTAATTTTCTCTCATTTGAGATGCCACGCAGATGGTTCTGCCAAGCACTCTAGCATCACTGTATTTCCATCTAGCACAGCTATAAATTTACTCACACTGATACTAAGAAATACTATTATAAAGATTCACATAACTTTGTTTGCCTTGCTTCAATTTTTTCTCTGACAGTAATACAATATCAAGTTTTGTTAATGGAAGAACTTTTATAAATTACACTCAGAGGTAAATAGGGTTAGCAATTTCCAGAGGCTTTCATTGTTTCAGTGGTGGTGAAATTCTAAGGGAGTCTACCACATATGGAAATATACTAGATTAGAGCCTGTGTTCACCTTCCACATTAAAAGAATTTAATATCTATTACAGTGAAAAACTCATCTGAGAAATTCTGCAAAATACAGTAGAAAACATTTCTTCCTAGCTTCTATAAGATTTAGAAATCACTAGATATTATGGAGTTTAATCACTCTCATTCTTCACAGAGACAACTGCAAATGACTTTGGTCATAAAATAATCTTTTTTCTTTAAACCCCAGCACCTTCTTGAATTTGGTACTCTTCTCCATTAGTGAAACTAGATGTCAATGAAACATTGTCTGTCATGTCCGAATCTTTGCAACCCCATGGGCTGTAGTCTGCCAGGCTCCTCTGTGAATGGGATTTCCCAGGCAAGAATACTGGAGTGGGTTGCCATTTCCTTCTCCAATGAAACAATAGGTTAATTTGAATAAATTTCTACTAAAGTCAAGGGTGAATATGTTCCTTTTTCACTGTTTTGTGGGTACCTATCAGACAATTCCTGGCATTGTGTCCATTATACATACAAAAAGTAAATTATTCAATAAATTGAATGTCAAATTGTTTTTAAAGCAACTTTTTGATGATCACAAATAATCTCAGTTACCATTTATGTTTCATCTACTTTTTTTCTCTTAAAGTAAAATAATTCTTATAAAACAATCTGTGAGCTCAGTTTTATATGCCTAGACTGAGACATTTTCTTCACTATGCCTCTGAATATGAAAGAGACAAATCATATTCTCTCCACTTCTTAAGTGTTTTGTCTGAGAGAGTTTAGCATCCATACAAGAGCTATAATATGCTTACGTAGTTTTCAGTGTACACAACTTTGCCTTCTTAGTTAAATTTATTCCTAGGTTTTTTTTTAAATTCTATTGTAAATAGAATTTCTTTTTTTAAATTACCTTTTCTGATTGTTCTTTGATGGTATAGAGAAATAAAACAATTTTATGTGTTGATCTTAAACACTGCAACTTTGCTGAATTCATTTATTCTAAGTAGATATTTTTGTAGATTTTTTTGAGGTGATTTTCTATACATGGAATAATGTCATCTGGAAATAAAAATATTTAATTTATTCCTTCTCAATTTGAATGCTTTATATTTTTCTTGTTTGATTACCCTGCCTAAAGTATATTACTTTGGTCTGTCTAGTCAAAGCTATGGTTTTTCCAGTAGTCATGTATGGATGTGAGAATTGGACTATAAAGAAAGCTGAGCACCAAAGAATTGATGCTTTTGAATTGTGGTGTTGGAGAAGATGCTTGAGAGTCCCTTGGACTGCAAGGAGATCCAGCCAGTCAATCCTAAAGGAAGTCAGTCCTGAAAAGTCATTGGAAGGACTGATGCATAAACTGAAACTCCAATACTTTGGCCACCTGATGGGAAGAGCTGACACTGGAAAAGCCCCTGTTACTGGGAAAGATTGAAGGCAGGAGGAGAAGGGGACAACAGAGGATGAGACGGTTGGATGGCATCACCGACTCAATGGACATGAGTTTGGGTAAACTCCGGGAGTTGGTGATGGACAGGGAGGCCTGGCGTGCTGCAGTCCACAGGGTCGCAAAGAGTCAGACATGACTGAGTGACTGAACTGAACTGAACTGAACTGAAATGTATATTATAATGTGAAATAGAAGTGGTGAAGGCAGACATTCTTGTCATGTTCCTGGTATTAGGTGGAAAGTTTTTCAACACTGAATATAAATTTAGGTGTGATATTTTTCCTTCTTTTCTGAGTTTTATTTTATAATAACAGAGTGTCAGAGTTTGTGAAATGCTTTTTCTGAATCAATTGCAAATGATCATGTAGATTTTTACCCTTTGCTCTATTAATATGGTGTATTATATTGATTGCCTTTCTTATGTTGAACAACCCTGCTTTCCTGGAATAAGTTTCACTTTGTCATACTATATAATTTTTTAAAATATGCAGTAGGATTCACTTTTCTAGTGTTTCACATCTATGCTCATAAAATTTATTTATGTGTAATTTTCTTTTCCTGTGATATCTTTATCTGGCTTTGGTATCAGAATAATAAAAAAATCACTGGTCTCATAGATTGAGTTAGGAAGTGTTTCCTCATCTTCTATTTTTGGAACAGTCTGAATGGGATTGGTGTTAAATCTTCAAATATTTGGTAGAATTCATCAGTGATGTAATTTGGTCCTGGATTTATTTTTACTGTGTCTTTTTTTTTTTAATTACCATTTAAAAAAAAATTACCAATCTTCTGTTTATATATGTTATGATTTTTCCAATTTTATCTTTGAGCTAATTTCATTATTTGTGTTTTTCAGAAAGATTGCCCATTTCATATATGCATCTATTATTTCACACACAATTGTTCTCTTAAAATAATTTGTAAATCTGTAGTGTTGATAAAATACCATTCCTCCTTATATTATGATTTTAGTTATTTGTATCTTTTCTTTTTTGTTAGTCTAGCTAAAGGTTTACCGCTTATTTTTAACTTTTCAAAGAATCATGTCTTAGCTTTATTGATTCTCTCTTTTGTATTTTTTAGCTTTGAACTTGGTTTGTTCCTTAAAATATAAAGTTAGATTATCTACGTGAAAGTTGTTTTTTTCCTTCTTTTTTAAAATATATGTGTTTGTTACTGTATGTTTCCATCTGAGCACTGCTTTTACTGTGTTTCGTAAGTTTTGGTATGCTGTGATTTCATTTTCATTCGTCTCAAATATTTTTTATTTTCTTTTCTGATTTTTTTTAAAACTGCTAGCTGTTGTTTAACCTCCAAAAATTTGGGGATGTTTCTAGCTTTCTCTCCTATGTTGATTTCTAGCTCAATCTCACTGTGGTTAGAGAACATACTCATGATTTAAAAACAGGAGCTTTATTTATACTGAGATCTCCTTAAGGGCCCAATAGGTTGTAAATTTTGGTAAATATTCTGTGTGCACCTGGATGAAACTCTGTATTCTGCCGTTCTTTGAGTCAGTGCTTTTTATGCTTTGTTATATTGCAGTCTACCGATTATGTGTTTTTCAAATCTTTATCTTTGGATGTAGTAGTAAACAGAGAAGGATGAGTTGGAAATGTTAAGTTTGTCAATTGGTTCTTTTAGTTGTTATCTAAATTATAGTTCATGCATTCTGTTGACTATGTTATTAGATACATGCATATTTATTATTACTTATATATATACATATATAATGTATTAAGTTTTGTTAAATGAACTACATTTTCTATGTCCAATAATTCTTCACAATTCTATTTTTAGTACAGTAACAATACCTTTCTTATTCATATTTTTATGCTATATTCTTTTTAAAAAATCCCACCTTTAAACTCTTCCTCTTGTGGGTAGTCTGTGTTTAATATTTTTTAAAGTTGGACATTTTTTAACTGGGACATTGAACTCATTTTAATTCAAAGTCATTATTAATATAACTGTGTTTAAATTCAATAATGAAATATTTGCTTCTGTGTCTTTTTTCTTTGTTGCTTACCTTCCTGTTTGATTATCTTTTAAAAAAGATAACCCCATTTTTAAAATTTAGAGACAAATACCGCAAATTCTCACACAGCATAGCCTACAGGAAAACAACTTGTACGGATGAGCATTGGGTATTTACAAGAACTGTAGAGAAGGAGAACCACCAGGCTTCTGCTGCTCCAGGCTAAGTGGAGAGGCTGCCTTACCGCGAAGGGCAGTTTCTCTATGTGGGAGGCTGCTGGTCAACGGCAAAGGGCACGAGTTTCCATGCTAAGGAAGTAGACATCATCTTGGTCTAGATGTCTGTCCCCTGGCAACCAGCATTATTATTTTTTCAACTGTACTTTTTGTTAGTTATACACTTTTTCTTTGTTTTGGGGGCATTATTTTAGAAACTACAATGGGCATCCTGGATTCATTAAACAATAGAAATATCTACTATCTTATTTTCATGTCAGTATTTTTCATTTCTTTTTGTGTGTGTGTATATTTTTCATTTCTTTTTTCTTTCTGTGCTTTTGCCTAAACATTTTTTACTCACCTATCTATAGTCCCATCATTTTTTTCCCCTTCTGCTTAATCCACCAATGATCCATTTATCTTGCATGTTTTCACTCTTGCTTTTCTATACCTCCATCTCACTTGGGTTTATCTAGTGGCATAATAGTTAATTTTATATTTAATAAAGGATATTTTAAATGAGGAATTAGTGAGTCCTTATAAAATATTGTTTTTTTCAAGAGATAATTATTTTTTCCTGTAAAAATTTACATATATATGTATACCATTTTTCTTTAATTTTCATGTTTTATAGAATTACAGGTTATACAACCTGTTCATAATTTAATCACATTACATATATAATTTCTGTCTTTCAGTGTTGCTATTGAGCAGTAAGCTGTCAAATTATTTGTAAGTACAACAAAAGTATTCTCTTTGGTTATTTCTTCTTCAGTTAAGCATGCAACTTATCTACCTATCTAGGTTATACCATGTAGCTTGTGGGATCTTAGTTCCCTAACTAGGGATTGAAACCTATTGAAACCTCCCTGCAGGAAACAGTGAAAGACAGGGAAGCCTGGCATGCTGCAGTCCATGGGGTGGCAAAGACTTGGAGGTGACTTAGCAACTGAACAACAACTCTACCGAGGTTCATTTTGAAGAATGAATGAGTAGGAAATAAGAATGCATATTATCTGAAAACTCACCTTTTACAATTGTTTAGCTGATATGAACTTATGAAGTGCATCATTAACACAAAATTTTAAAGCAAATGTTATTTATCCCATTGTACATCTGATGAGGATGAAACTCAAAGAAGCTAAAGTTTCTCCAAACCATAAAATCACCAGTAGAACACCTTGGGACTTAGTCCGTATCTGAGACACTCTAGAGAATGCTCACGATTCACCACATGCAAAAATTACTCGACTTTATGAAACCTTCCACAGAAACAGACTTTGTCATAGGACTATCTTATAGACTTAGTAAATTAGCATATGTTACTGTCCTGCATAGGTAATACAGGTTCAGAAGCTGATGCCTCTTCATTTTTCTTCATTCTCTCTCTCCTGTTGTGTTTCCCTCCCTTTTGTATACACTTCTTTAAATTTTTTATAAAATTTAAAAGCTTTTCATGTTTGTCTAAAATCAAGATGTGATGAAAAGTAAGCATATTCATGATTAGAGATGTTTAGTTGTCAGTGTCCTAAACCATAAAATATAATCTCTGGTATTTCCAGTATTAAATATTATAATGTTAAAAATATTAATACATATACACACACACACATATATATACCCATTCAAAATGAACACTTTTTATTCTCATTTTATTTTGCTGAATGAGAAAGAAACTGTGAGAATGAACCATTTCCCACTGCCAACTAAGTTTTAGAGTTAAAGAGTGAGGACATTATAAAATATATATTTTTGGACTCATAAACATCAGAAATATTCAATATATAAACCAAGAATAGAAAAGAATGTTCCATTTAATTTTCTTCTTCACTACTACAATCAAATTTAGTAGAATTGCTGTTCCACTTTTATAAAACAAGTACTTTACAGTTAATTTCAGAAGTTTTTCTTTCTATTAAGGAGTGTTATATATACTTTTATGTTATTCAACCAAAAAAGCTTTGCACAGTAGCAAGGTTTTAGACAAAACTGGTTTGTCAGAGCCAGTTCGGTTTGTCAGAATTTATTTTGCTCGAGCAATTTCTGAAATTGCTTTTGTGGATTTATATTTCATTTTAATTGGGACAAAATGAGCAATGTCAGGTGAGATACTGATTGCTTTTAAATATGCTGACAGGGAAATATATCTTACTAGATAGTTGCTGGATTTACTTTTTAAATGGACTTGTGTCTTGAATAAAGGTTTTAAAATATATTGACTAAATGTTAAATATCTATCAAGAACTTTAAAATGTGTATTTATAACACCTTATTTTAGTTAAAAATGTTTCCCATTTTACTTGAGAGAAGCAAATATTTAATTGGTTTCTCTCAGTATTTTTGTGTTTCGTTTTTCTGTAATTGCAGTAATATGCAGCTTTTCTCATTCAATCAATTTATGCCTTGGAAAACATAAATGACTCAAATAGGAAATTAAATAAGAACAAATGTCTGCATTTTTGGCACTCTATTAAAGGCGACGCCTATATTTTAACGTATAACATAGTTACCAAAAGCTGATTTCTACTCATGTTTCCAAGGAACTGTTTTGCTATACTGTATAAAGCTATTATTTCTTTTAATTAGTAGAAATCTAGTACCAACTATGGTAACAGGATTCAACTTTCTTATATTTCACATCTAAACACGATGATCATATTTACTTGATAAAGTAACTGCCTGACCGACTGCTTCTGAGTGCTGCCTTTGTTCAGAAAGGCCCTACCATAGTCGCTTTATCCTAATGTGCCTGCCATACATAGATGAGATAAAAACCAACACAAAGGTTAATGTCAACAAAGATCTCGGATTTTAGGTTTGACGTATAATTTAAATTATTTTATTTAAAATATTTTTTTAAAAAAATTAACAACGAGGAATGCCAGAGACAGTCCCTCAGGAGACATTTGTAATGATCTCCAAGAGCAGTGCCATGGGTTCTGTTGGTAGGGTGGGGTTAAAGACAGCTGCCTTACGTCAGTGATATGTTAGCTCAATTCTAAGTCTTGTTTTAGTAGATAACCTCTTAATGATTAAGAAGGCTCTCAGCTATTCTTGTTGATTTTCAGAGACTGACCTCTAGGAGACAAGACTTCCTTCACTGTGTTTCTGATAAGAGAATTAAAGTATTACCACCAAGGACCTAAAGACAAGGAGTTTTAAAGACATTTTGGTAAAAAAAAAAAAAAAAAATCCCTTTCACCCACCCCCAAAATGCTA